>NC_135954.1:38508926-38829997 GCF_053455715.1 Rhinoraja longicauda | reverse complement strand
TTCCATGGAGCCAATTATCTATCCATTCAGCTATCTCTCCTTGGATCCCATGCAATCTAACCTTCCAGAGCAGCCCACCATGCGGAACCTCTCATTCTTTGAATTCTAGAAACAGATAACATGGCAGCAATGATGCACTTTGATGCAAAGGAGATATTTAAAATGGGAATGAAGTGGGCTGAATAACTAGCTGAAAAGAACAGTGAACAGTGAATTCTTACTATGGTAAACAGCCACAGAAATGCATCAAGTTGGCTTTTGGCTTCATTTAAGTAACATTGGCAGCAAATAACAAAATTTAGGTGTTAATATGAAGAGGTTATTCCTTCTCAAAAGCTTTTTTTTTACATTGAAAGTGCTCTTGGAGGGGCATGCAGTATCTTTTCCTGACATGGCAGCTTTCTATGCTCTCAGTTGACACATTTCTGGCTGTGGGAAATTTGAAAACCCTGTTGTTAAACATGTGAACAATATGAATTGGTTAGGAAAGTAAATACTGAATAATAATTCTTATCAGAAAAATCCCCTGTTGGCAGGAGATTCAAGATCCTATTCAGTTTTGAAAGCAAAAAACAAAATATTTTGTGAGTTGAGATAGCACCAGCTGAAAAGGCCATTATTAAAAAAGCTAAAGCTGGCAATATTAAAATTAGAATATTGTACCACCATTACGAAAATGCAAGACATATCAAAGTAAAATAATTTAATTCTGGTCTCCCAGTCTTTCAGAAGATGTGGAATATTATTGCCGATGGTCCAACAATTTGATCTGATAATTTACCTCTGATATCACATCAAATTATTGGAATATTACCAATAATATTCCACAACCTCTGTACGAGGGTGTTCAGAATGTGAAATTTTATCTGAATAATTAATGCTTAAAGCTATATTTGGTAAAGTTTACAAGAAAACAAGCATCAATGGGGGCCTCAGAACTCGTAGTCATAGTACACCATAAAAACAGGCCTTTCGGCCCACCACATCTCTGCCAACCATTGTGCCTATCTTTAGTAATCCTACATACCTGCATTAATTCCATATCCCTCTGGGATATTTTTCCGCCTCCACCATCTCCTCTGCCAGTTCATTCCAGATATCAACTACTCTTTGTGTGAAAGATCTATCCCTCAAATGCATTTCAAACCTTCTCCCTCTCATAAATCTACATCCTCTAGTCCTATATACCTCTACCACTGGAAACAGTCTCTAGATACCTACCTTACCTACGCCTCTCCTAATTTTATAGATCTCTATCATGTTACCTCTCAGCCTCCTTTGCTCCAAAGAAAGCAAACACAGCTACACAATCTCTCTTTATAAATCAAGCCATCCAATTTAGGTAACATCTTTGTGAATGTTGTCTCCCCCCATTCTAGCATAATCACATATTTCCTGTAGTATGGAACAAAACTTACATGTACTATAAAATAAATCAGCAGGCCATTTAGAAGATATCATAAGAAAAAGACATGCATTAAAACATCAGCACACAGAACGGGATTTTTTTTAAAGAATCATGTGTTCTTACTTAGTGCAAATGAAAACCTTGTTTAGTACTTATAGACACAACTCTCCACTTCTTTGATCTATATTATTTAAGAAATAAGTCAGATGTGGATTCACACATGGAGTAATTTTAATACACCTGTAATGTGGTTTCCAATCTGTTTGGCCACCTGTTTTATGGTCCATCTGACTTTACTGTCAATTAACCGCAACAGAAAGTATAGGTAAAACACTAATCTGACCCAATCTTGGCTGTCCTCTTTCTGAATGTTAGGTTCTAATTATATTTCCCTTTCCCAGTTTCCACCACTCAATCCCATTTAACTCTGTTCCATAAATTGTTAATGTCCTCATAACTGATTTTTTGCTGGGGACCTAAAAAAATATACATTTGTAAAAACAAAATTTTGAGAACCATTTACTTGTGTAAAATAAATATTAGCCATGGAAACATGTATAAAGGTTTGGTTAATACCAATCTGCTATTTATTTAACGATTGAAAATTATGGATCTGAGTAAAATAACACTTCACAAGATGAGAGCTCTGTGATTAATGTGGAATTTAATGGAGTGCTCCCATTTCATTGATTTTGCTTCAAGGTTCTGAATCTGACTGTACTTACTGGTTCCTTCTAACAAAATAATGTTATGCAAATTACACGGTTCCATTCATTTTTTCCAATATCAGGTAAATAATTCATTTCAACTAGTGATAAGGTGCCGTAAAAGCACGTGTCATAAAGTGAAAGGCAAGCATCCTGACTGTGTGAGAGCAGAGGGAACCTGTGTGAGGGTGTGAGTGATACCTGTGTTGGGTGAAGACTAAGAGAGATTGATTGACATTGGGCAGCAAAGTGGTGCAGCATGTGGAGCTGCTTTCTCACGGTGCCAACCACTTGGGTTTGATCCTGACCTCGCGTTCAGTCTCCGTGGAGTTTGCACGTTCTCCCTATGACCGCATGGTTTTCTCCCACATCCCAAAGACAAGTGGGTTTGAAGGTTTATTGGCCTTTGAAAAAAATTTATCCCGAGTGTGTAGGGAGTGGATGCGAAAGTTGAATAACATCGAACTGATGTGCATGGGTGATCGATGGTTGGCATGGACCCGGTGGGCCGAAGGATATGATTTCATGTCGTGTCTAAGCTAAACAAAAGGTTGTGAGAATGTAAAGTGGGGTTGTTATCACAGCTGATCAGCATAGAAAAGAACGAGGACAGAAAACACAAGCTGGAACTGTGAGATTCAGGCCACTGCAATCACTGGAAATCTGAGATTAAACTCAATATTGGGAACAGGAGGAAATGCTGACTTGCTGTGCATTTCCTGCCTTTTCTCTTTTATTTCAGAGATCTAACACCTGCAAGAGAAAAAGTTTTTTCTCTTTACCTCTGCCTTTATTCACTCCCCTCAGTTGTATTTAACAACTGCCATCAATCTTTCCCAACTAGCACCTTGATCTTTTGTGTCAGTCAGCCATTCTCAGTCCCTATGCCCTTTTACATGCCATCTCTTTGTATTCACAGCAGCTAAAACATAATCAATTTCTAGCTTTACCTGTTTCTATTAAGAATATTTACTCCTCTCACAATGTAAATTGCAGTTCATACCTAAAATATGTTCCATTACTTTTTATGTTAATTTTATGCTTCCTCATCTTTTACATGAAAACCTATTTGAAGGCATTTTCATTATTTCTTATAGGGTGCAATTTGCTGATTTATTTGCCATTTTCACGATTTAATGTAGGGTGATGAACATGTTCAAACTTCCACTATCAAGTGAATCTGGGCTTTTGCACACAACAGATTATTTTTAATCATAATTATTTTGTGAAATATGATGATGATTCCTTCACATCCCGAGGAGCTTAACAGTTGTTGGTCAGTCATGTTCGCACACATGTCTGCTCGGTGAGGTCAAGCCGACGGTCCACCAGGAGCACAACAGGAAATTAGATATGTGGAAAGAATGTAACCACTTGACCCAAAAGGATGAAAGCTTTAACAAGAGCAACATCTACATTATTGAAATGTCATCTTCAATGAAGCCGCCAGCAACTCCTTGACTGCCTTTGCACATCAGACAGTTTGTGATGGTAAGATCACAAATGAAGTGAATAATGCGTGGCAGTAATATCTCACCTTTACAGCTATTGGAATCCTTTTTGGAACTTTTTTCATTGCATGACTTGAAAAGCTTTCCTTAGAGCTGAGCTAAGGAGCTCTTAGTACTGACGTTTGGGATTGAGTCTGCCACTCTACATCTACCTCACAGAATGCACATACAGGTCAGTTGTGCATCTGCATTACTGCATAGCGCTGCTTTCACCCCTTGCTAATTAGTGTGTCTACCATCTTGGAAGTAACTTTATATACATGGGAATTGCAAAGAAAATGTTTTGAAATTATAAGATTTGTTGTGACAAACAGTAAAACCTTTGGAGAAATTGAATTTTGTATGAATAAATAGATCACACTTTAATTATGAAAATACTTTAAAATCTGAGTTTATGAATTGTGTATTTATTCGAACAAAACTTCACAAATTTGAACAAAGCAACTGTTTATCATTCAAAATGTTCAGATTATCCAATTTATTGGATAATATGTAAAAGGTAGCACTTGAGTATTCTGTTATGGCAACAACCTACAGTTATCTAACAGTACAGCTAATCATTCTCCAGTGAGGAAATTACTGTTTCACACATTAATCTAATCAGGTCATGCACATAGTGCCAAACAAGTGAATCGGTACTTATTAATTACAATTAAAGCATGCTTTCCCAATATCTGAGAGCAAACTATGTATTTCTAATTATTTGTTGGTACTTTTTGGAATACGAGCAATACGAGTAATCTGAACTTGAAAAGCATGCTCATCAACCTATTATTTTGACAGAAGGAGAAGAAAAAAACAGACACTTACAGACAGGATGTCTCTCGGCGAGCGTAAATGTATTCACATTTTCCATGCATGCAAACATGTTCTGAACATGGCTGGTAATTTCCAGTGTAAATATCTTCTCTTTGATCATTGGCATCTTAAAATAAATTAACAACTGTCAGTATGATCTGCACTTATTTCTTCTGCCACAGGTTTCCTGCTGTAGTTATCATTCTGCTGTTCACAGCAGAAAGTACTTTCAAAAGGCATCTGGAGTAATTTAAATAAATACCTTATTTCCTCAATTGCGGTTTCGTAACTCCTAGTATTTCATTCAACAAAGTAGAAGTTTTTCCCTGCATGTGTGCCAAACATGCATTACAGTAACATTTTTGCTCTGAAATGGGACGCAACGTGAAAATGCTTCCTGCCAGTTGATGATGAACCTGTGCTCATCTGTGAGAAAGGGAACTGTTCCTCAGCTTTGCCATCTGACCTCCGTGCAGTAGAAAACGTTTTAACATGCTTCAATCCTACAGCTTCTAGATGTATATACAAAATCAGCTCTTCTTGCTAAGCTAACTATTTTCTTGCTGAATCTCTGATTCTATTAAGTGGTTTTAGTAACTATTGGTTTCAAGGCCTTCTGGCTGCAGTAAATTTTGATAGCCATCAGCAATTATAACCATCTTGTTGGATCTCAAGAAGGAATATCTTCCGTCATCTGTGAAAGCACATGTACCCAGGAACTGCTCTGGTTATAGTATCTAGGAGATACCGAAAAAGGAACGTCTTCATTGGGCATACGTTAGCCATCAACAAACTGTGATTTGCATTGTTGCAATCTTTAATCACACTTCTTTTGAATTACTACAGTAAGGTTTTGCAGAAAAACTAGTGGTCTCATGCAGTTTCAGTCTCCAACCAGTGAAAACAATGAGTTTCAGAAGAGCCTCTCCAAACATTGTCAGCAACTTGCTTTGGTACATTTTCAAAAAACTGCTGTATGCTTTCAACTTTTCAATATTTTAATTGTTTCAAGTATTGTAAATATATAATATATAAAGATGAGCAGTTTTGCACCTCTCTCACTCACAATTTACCTGGCTTTTTTATTCCACATGTGGCTAGAATCCTGCCAATGTTAAAAGCATTGCCTTCTCTTCAGTTTGAATGTGCAATGCACAGTATATTCTGGTTGGGAATACGTCAATTCCTCATCAATACTGTGCAACTGTGCTCAGCTGTTAGAAAGGCATCTGTTTCTCAGGCTTTGCCTTGTGACCAAGGCTCTTTACTAAGCTTTAGTGTTTGAGCATTACCGAAGTTCCCCGAGGCATTTAACAGCCCAAATGATTGTTACAACAGCTTAAAAGAACAAGATACTTCACCTTTGATGGCGTATCAAATAACTTCTTCGAGGGCTGCCACTTTGTCTTGGTGGAGAAGCTTGCATATGACCCTGAGAGCTAAACCACCTGGAGTTGTGCTCCTGGTAGGGTCACCCAAGTCAAGGCATGTGTAGGGGGAGGTTCCTGACAAAAAGCAGCCCAAGAAGAAGACCTCAGTGGTGAAACAGTCAGATAATTTGGAGGGATATGGGCCAGGCATGGGCAAATAGTACTAGCTTGGATGGAGCATCTTGGTCGTTATGGACAAGTTGGGCCAAAGGGACTGTTTCCATACTACGTCTACTCCGCTTTAGCATCACTGTGCTCACACCACAGTAATTGCCTTGATTTAAGTATGGGTAATTAATTTTAATCCCAAATTTCTCATGCTCAAACCGAGCTTGAAATTCTGCCTTGTTCTCATCACTTTTTTTCTGTCTAATCCTTTACTATATAATCCTGCTCATTCTATAATACCAGATCAAAACAGCCTGCTCCTTGTTCTTTCTCCTGAGTGACCAAAAGACACCCTAGAACATGGACTCACTTCCCCAGCACCATTCCACATGGACTTGAATGGGAATGATGTTTAATGTTGCAAGTCTAATGCAACAATTGTGTCAACTGCTCAAGCATGACCCAATAAGGACCAGGTTGAATTTCAATGTGATGTATAATGTGATGTGTAAAGTCTGTTAACTAAATATATTCATTCTGTCCAAACTTCATTTTAAATTGTGCATCACCAAAATGAACAATGCTGCACTAAGTAATTTCTGGGGCATGGTGCTTAGGTTCACCTGACACAACCCTATTTTAAGCAATCTTATTCTAACTGGTGCAGCGGTAAAGTTGCTGCCTTGCAGCGCCAGAGACCCGGTTCGATCCTGACAATGGGTGCTGTTTCTATGGAGTTTTGACTTTTGTGTGGGTTTTATCTGGGTGCTCCCGTTTCCTCCCATATCCCAAAGACGTACAGATTTGTAGGTTAATTGACTTCTGTAAAATTGTCCCTAGTGTGTAGGATAGAAATTGTGTACGGGGATCGCTGGTCGGCATGGACAGTGGGACAATGGCCTGTTTCTATGCTGTATCTCTAAAATCTAAAGTAATATCCAAACAAAGTTTTACTGAGCCTAACTTAGCTATACTATAATCAATCCTGTTTGATCACTTTAGCCTGGTTTAAAATGAGACAAATCTGCAGTATTTGAAAGAGCCAGACTTTCCCAAAACTGGCATATTTGAATGTCATAGAATTATTGAATATTTATTTCATGACATAATACTCAATTCATCGCGCCCCTTTTAAGGCAACTAGAAAAATCACCAGAATGTTGAGAAGGTTTTCCTTCACAGAGAGGGTTTCTGATACTTGCCTTTAATTTCTGTTCCCATCTGAAATCCATTGTCCTTTCCCAAAGAACCAGTGTCATCTAGGAAGAAGCAATGATACATTAGCAGAAAGATCTGTGGCCGGCTGCAACAGAAGATGCTGGTCAGGCAACATCCATGGAAGGGGAAAAAGAAAAACAGAATTAATGCTTCAGGTTGACAATCTATCTTGAGGAGACACAGGAGACTGCAGATGATAAAAAACAAACTACTGGAGAAACCTAGTGAGTTGACCGAACCTGTGGAGGAGAAGGAATGGTCAATGTTTCGGGCATTGGGTGCTCATATGAATAGGGAATAGAGGGAGGACTGACCCAGAGGTGATAAATTGACCGGGGAGTTGGGGGGGGGGGGGGGGGAAGGAAGGAAGGAGAAGGAAGGAGAAGAGTTGGGAGATAGAGGCAGGTGGCTGATAGGTGAAAGTGGACATAAAAAAGGGGGTTGGGCGAATATGGAGACAGGGGATGGAGGGTGATGAATGGGGACACAAAGGTTACCAGTGCTAGAATCTGCTAAGTAAGGAAGGTGAAAATAAGAACTATTAAGGGAGAGATGAAGAGTGGATGGACTAATGAGTAGGCAGAGGCACCATGATGTGGAGAGGACCAAAAATGGAGCATGTGGGTAGGAATGCCTCACCCGGGCAGTGGAGGACAAAGACTAGTCAGTGTGGGAATAGGAAGTGAGTAGAAAGTTAGAGACAAAAAGGTGTTAAAATGTAAAGCAACTGGGTAGGAGTGGAAAGAACAAAATGGAAGCTCTGTTCTAGAAGAAAAAGCAACATTGAATAAACATAGTGTGTATTGGGCTTCACCCTGGCAATGGAGAAGGCCAAAGGTGGACAGGCCAATGAGGGAATGAAAAGGGATGTTGAAACAGTTGCAACCAGGCGCTATAGATGATCATTGCAGATGGAGCATATATGCTGTAAAATGGTCACCTGGTCTAACTGATGTAGACCACGTCAGGAGCACCAAATGCAGTGAATAAAGTTGGACAAAGGTGCACATGAATTTTTACCTCGCTGAAAAGATTGTTTAGGTCGCTCGAGAGAAGGAGGGAAGAGGTGTAAAAATGACTGTTGACCCCCTTCCAGACCCCATCTCCAATTTTCGTCCCCCTCCTCCTTTTTCTCCAAATTCCATTTACGTAGTTCCCACACAGATTACCCACCGGATCCCCACCCCTATCTGATTCCATCTGCTTTCATCTCTCCCTTATTGGTTCCCATTTATACCTTCCTTATTCATTGGATTCCAACATTGCTAACCTTTTCGTCCTGCATATCACCCTTCAGTAACTGTTTCAACCTTCCCCCTCCCTTGCCCTCACTCCCATCAGCTCAAAGTGCCATCTGACTTTTCTTCATTGTACGGTTCCATCTTCCACTCCCTCTTTTCCCCCACCTGCCTCCGTCTGACCATCGCCCTTCATCCATCTTCAGCCCACCTGTCATCTACTGGTGAAACAAGGAACTACAGATGCTGGTTTACATAAAAGACACAACGTGCTGGAGTAACTCAGCGGGTCAGGCTGCATCTCTGGAGAAAATGGATAGGCGACGTTCCTGGTTGGGACCCTGGGGGAAAGGACTGTTTCCGTGCAGTATCACTCTATGATTCTATGTCAGCTTCTGCAATAAACCATGTTCAATTTATCCCACCATGGTATTCAACTAAATGTATTTTAGTTCAACTGCAGATTTAAAAGAGGCTGGAGCTCAGATTGATATCTAGGGTGAGGACTGAGAAAATCAGAAAAGAGAAAACACAAATAATCATCGTTTTATTTAAAATTACAAAAAAAACTAACATAAGTCTAATTGCGTCTTACTTGTTCAGGTAGATTGATTTGTTTCCAAGTCTATGACAATGTTATATTCAAACTCACACACTCACTCCCACTTAATCTTGGTATTGAGACACAACCCCTATGGATGCTTCTGACCATCTTGCTTCGCAGTAATCATTCATTCGCACCAAAATCATTTATGCATGAAACGTCTTTTGCATGCTACATTGATCCAATTATTTATCTTCTTACTGATGTCTTATTGAACTGTCAAGGTTTCTCTAGTTGGATTGGTAATCAGATTTAGTAGAATCTACATGCCAATAGTGTCTATTTGCAATCAATGTTTGGGCACCATTTGATAAAGGGTCACCTTTACAATTACTGCTTTCAATGATATCCTACAATTGAGATTAATGTTTAAATTAATTCATCCAATGGAAGAGTTTAAGCCTGGCATTATCAAAATTCACAACATGTCCCAAAGTGAGTCAGTTGGAGATTAAGCTCCTGTCTAAAAAAAATTAACTAGTGCACAAGTAATTGCATTTTTTATAGTGCCGTTAAAATAGCAAAAATGTCCCAAAGCTCTTTATTGGAGAATTCAATGGACTCCTTATTGGAAATTGTATGGAAGGCAGTGTAGTTAGCATAATGTTGTGTAGTCAGTGGCTTTTAAGTGAATGGCTGCTGCTGGCGTAGCCCCAGAAATACTGAAGCAGATGCTATGCAAGGAAAGAGTCAGATCTGCGCCAAGTGAAGGAAGGTACAGGAAGGTGAAATTTGTAATAATATGGATGACATTTTCCAGTTCAGGGCAGGAGCAAGATGTAGCTGTGATTATAGTCTTCAGAAAGAGATGAGGGAGAGGATCTGATGAGGACTGAAACAAAGAATGTTACACATATCCCCCAAAATGACAAGCTGAACTTGTCTCCATGACAAGACCACTTACTTTGAGGAGATGAGCAAATAAATGATTCAACGAGAAAATGATTTCAGCTAGGTGAAGGGGAAAGGTTATGGAAGTGAAAAAGCTATTCACTGTCCCTCAGTACACGTGACCACATCATGAGGCTGCGGCCCCTGGATCTGGGCTCCCCAGAACATCCTCTCTGTATCCAGTCTGTCTGGAGCTAAATAATTAGACCAAAACTACACACTCAAATCTAGATGGAGTCTCACACGGTGCAAGAAGATATTCATGTTCCTATACTCAAATTCTCTTGCAATGAAGAGCTGCAGGGAAAATGGTGGGAACCATAGGCTGGTGAGCTCAACATCTATAGTTGGTAAGTTACTGGAGAGTATTCTGAGGGATAGGATATACAGGCATTTGAATGGGCAAGGGGTGATTAGGGATAGTCAGCATGGTTTTGTACATGGGAGGTCGTGTCTCACACATCTGATTGATTTTTTTGAAGATGTGGCCAAAATGGTTGATGAAGGCAGAGCTGTAGATGTTGTGTACATGGACTTCAGTAAGGCGTTCGACAAGGTTCCGCATGGTGGGCTGCCCTGGAAGGTTAGATCACATGGGATCCAATGAGAGATAGCTGAATGGATAACAAATTGGCTCCATGGAAGGAAGCAGAGGGTAATGGTGGAACGTTGCTTCTCAGACTGGATGCCTGTGACTAGTGGTGTGCCTCAGGGTTCAGTGATGGGCTCGTTACTGTTTGTCATCTACATCAATGATTTAGATGAGAACATACAGGGCAAGATTAGCAAGTTTGGCGAAGATATAAAAGTTTGTGGTTTTGCAGATAGTGAAGATGGTTGTGAATGATTGCAGCAGGATCTGGATCGATTGGCCAGGTGGGCAGAGGAATGGTTGATGGAATTTAATACCTCAAAATGAGGTGTTGCATTTTGGGATGTCGAACAAGGGCAGGACCTACACATTAAATGGTAGGCTTCTGGGTAGTGTTGTAGAGCAGAGGGATCTCGGAGTCCAGGTGCATGGTTCCTTGAAGGTCGAGTCGCAGTAGGTCAAAAAGGCTTTTGGCATTTTGGCCTTCATCAGTCAGAGTATTGAGTATAGAAGTTGGGAGGTCATATTGCAGTTGTATAAGATGTTGGTGAGACCGCATTTAGAATATTGTGTTCAGTTCCGGGCAAAGATATTGTCAAGCTTGAAAAGGTTCAGAAAAGATTTACGAGGATGTTGCCAGAACTAGAGGGTGTGAGCTATAGGGAGAGGTTGAGTAGGCTGGGTCTCTATTCCATGGAGTGCAGGAGGATAAGGGGTGATCTTATAGAGGTGTATAAAATCATGAGAGGAATAGATCGGGTAGATGCATAGTCTTTTACCTAGAATAGGGGAATCGAGGACCAGAGGACATAGGTTCAAGGTGAAGGGGAAAAGGTTTAATAGGAATCCGAGGGGTAACTTTTTCACACAAAGGGTGGTGGGGGTATGGAACAAGCTGCCAGAGAAGGTAGTTGAGGCTGGGACTATCCCATCGTTTAAGAAACAGTTAGAGAGGTACATGGATAAGACAGGTTTGGAGGGATATGGACCAAGCGCATGCAAGTGGGACGAGTGTAGCTGGGACGATGTTGTAAGCGAGTTGGGTCGAAGGGCCTGTTTGCACACTGTATTACTCTATGACTATGACTCTATGAAAATGAAAACATAATTTGCGTTTCTCGCTGTTTGGTGCAGCTGAACACTTGCTTTCAGTATTTGATATACAAGGAGATTCAAACTGTAAATATCCACTAGATATTTTAGAGTGTCATAAAGAAGGAATAATGTAAAGAGGCAAAAGTTTAGTCATGGATTTCTTGAGCTTAGATACCTGGGGCTGTACTGAAGTACCCAGTGCTATTGAATTCTTGATTTTGATATCAAAAATGCCTAGGCATCTCAGTGTATCTGTGTTGAATAGTAATATTCTGCCCGTACAGTAAGGTCTAGGACCTCAGTCAAGTTTGCAATAGAGGCTATATGGCACAAATGAGGTCGCTGGTAGAAGCACAGCTGGTCTCAGATTAGTAGGTTTTGAGAAGTGTACAGTGAGATTTAAATTAGATTGTCTCCAGGAGTGGGGGCATTTAGTTTGTGTGCGTGCGAGTGTGCATCTGCATTTGTGTGTGTATGTGTGCCTAAAATTGCTCAATTCTAGAGAGCACATGGGAATAAAAGTTTTGATTGATCAGGTTTTGCGAGAAGGGGTTGGGTTCATGAGGGTGTGCGGGTTTTCAAAGAGATGTAAGTGGGGCTGCAATGGCCATGTTGGAGACTGGAGGAAATTAGGAGAGGAAGCGGGATGGATGCAAACACCGTACCTAATATCCCATGCCTCTAGCTTTCTGCGGAAAAAATAATCATGAAGAGGATGTGACCAGTTTATCTGCAGACATTTAGGGCCAAAATGTTAGCTTCACAAATAAAACATTCATGTTTCTCTTTGCCCAATATGCTGTGTTGTCACTTCTGGCCTGTGGGTTATTATTGATCCCTGGGATGGCAGGACTTTCATATGAAGAAAGACTGGATAGACTCGGTTTGTACTCGCTGGAATTTAGAAGATTGAGGGGGGATCTTATAGAAACTTACAAAATTCTTAAGGGGTTGGACAGGCTAGATGCAGGAAGATTGTTCCCGATGTTGGGGAAGTCCAGAACAAGGGGGTCACAGTTTAAGGATAAGGGGGAAGTCTTTTAGGACCGAGATGAGAACGTTTTTTTTCACACAGAGAGTGGTGAATCTGTGGAATTCTCTGCCACAGAAGGTAGTTGAGGCCAGTTCATTGGCTATATTTAAGAGGGAGTTAGATTTGGCCCTTGTGGCTAAAGGGATCAGTGGGTATGGAGAGAAGGCAGGTACGGGATACTGAGTTGGATGATCAGCCATGATCATATTGAATGGCGGTGAGGGCTCGAAGGGCCGAATGGCCTACTCCTGCACCTATTTTCTATGTTTCTATGTTTCTAATGATTCTTGCCTAACACTTGGAATATTAGGTGTTTCCACAATGTGACAGTTTTGTAATTCTGATTTGAATGTAAAGCAAAAGTCCTTCTTTGTGATAAGGTTTGCTTCAGGAGTAT
This sequence comes from Rhinoraja longicauda, assembly GCF_053455715.1. Lineage (NCBI taxonomy): Eukaryota > Metazoa > Chordata > Chondrichthyes > Rajiformes > Arhynchobatidae > Rhinoraja > Rhinoraja longicauda. The sequence goes on along the minus strand of NC_135954.1, from coordinate 38,816,967 downwards.
CAGTCATTCATAATAAAATAATAACTTGTTATTGCTCTATTATTAACATGACCAAAGTGTCAGCTAAATTGTATATCTTTTGAATGATTTTCTTCATCTTGACTATTGACAATCTCAAAATAGCTTTCAATTTTTTGAGAATGCTATAATAGACTTATACATAATAATTGAGCCATTGACAAATATGGCCTTATCCCTAAACTGATCCTATTGCCATAATCCTATCACTCAGCATTCCATTATTCACCTTCTCTTTTCCTTCACTTCAATGTTGTATTGTTTGGAATTAAGTGCAACACATTAATAGATGATTCCGTCAATATTTGCTGTGATGAAACAAGCTGACAAGTGCCATTAAAGGGGAGGCATATTTTCATTTAGAAATGCATAATTATCAATGGAAAACACCAGCATTTGTAAGTGTACTCTAGCTTTGAAAAGAGAGAAATGTAAAATCATATGGAGCTAAACACTCAATGGGAAGCTACATGAGGTGAATGGAAATGAAAAAGACAATAGACAATAGACAATGGGTGCAGGAGTAGGCCATTCTACCCTTCGCGCCAGCACCACCATTCACAGTGATCATGGCTGATCATCCCCGTTCCTGCCTTCTCCCCATATCCCTTGACTCTGCTATCTTTCAGACTGGGTGAAAAGCCAATAATTACATTATGGATGAGGTACATGATGCATCAACTGTGGCTTTTATTTTATTATTTCCAAAACTCTGCACATAAGTTGATGAGTTTTGCAGAATTTCGACACCCAAAACAGATGTCGATGCCTTAGACTTAGAATTTGGAATTAATGCATAATTTCGGAAAAGATGTTATTTACCTTGGCATTTACCAAGACGTTTTACTTCAATCCACTCCTGTCTCTGGCAGGATGCTTCTTTGACAAGGCAAGGACTATCGTATGACTTTCCATTAGATGCACACACTGGATTGTAGTTGAATCTGCTGCAGTCTTTATTACACACACACCTGATAAAATCAAAATATCCACATTGTACCAAATTGTCAGCTGAAGAAATCACATATGCAAATTACATAATTATGAAACCTATAAACATAATATTGCCACATCTGCCACTACTGTAACCCACTGAAAGCAAAACATAACACAGACAGCTAAATTAAATACACATACTGCAAAGGTAATTATTCTAAGCATAATTGATCACTTCATTGCCGATAGACTAAATGTTTAATGTGTGAAGGATTAAGTTTAGAGAAATATCACAGTCTTCATTGACTTATTTAAAATCATAGTTAGAGATTCTTCCATAAGCAGCATAACCTCAACAGAGACAACGTGTATTGCCCAAGTGACAGATTTTTCCTTACTAGTTTGCCCCTATCAAAGTGGTTCTGAGGACAGGTTTATATGACTTGGCGGGAACTATTTTATAGACTCTCCTCAAAATATTTCACGCCCCAGTTGCACTACATAAACACTGGTTTGCCGATTTTACTGGCTTCTTCACCAATGCATATTAGACACTAATGATTCAATTTAACATAACTGATCCAGCTGCACTGAAGTCATTTGCATAATGCACAAGTGTCTACAGTTTGCTTTCATTGAATGTTGTGCTATTTGAGATCACTCTGGCAAATATCAGCATCAGAATCACATGAATGATGAAACCGAATTCTCTCAGGGTTTAATATGTCCTTTATTCATCGCAACATCCAGAATAAATTTCCGTCTTATGAAACATTAAATTGTGATTTTTTTGGGGGGGTGGTGTGGAAGACAACACCATTACCATTACAGCTAACTGACATGTCCAATTTCCATTTGTAAATGCCAATCAAATTCTTCACAATGTTCAATATACTCAACAAAGTGTGTGAGCATGGGTAGCAAACTGAAATAAAAATATTTACTAAAAATCTAAACAGCTCAGCGTGAACATTTATAAACCCTCATAACTTGTTCGATCCATTTATTTATATTTATTGGAGGCCATATTCAATTTTTGAGGGGCTTGAAATCTTACAATTTTGTGGAAGATTGAACTGAGTTGGGAGTTGAGTACAGAATTATTGACCATTGTCAAGCCCTCTCAAACCTTTCTTTTAACCTGTAACGCAAGACTACCCTCTTTACTGTCAACAACACCAAAGTTCATTCTCAATGGCCTCATTTAAAGAGACTTGTAAAACATCTTCCCTTGTTACCGCAATGATGACCAAAACATCTTCCCTTGTTACTGCAATGATGACCTACTTGATCAAAGATATGGAGGCCCCTCTCCTTTCCAATCATGCCAGAAATTCCTATTCTCTGGAATGTTGAGCTGCCAGTCTCGTCTCTCCTTGGTGACACAACAATACCTTTATTTAACTTTTACTATATTTCTTCTTAACCATCTGAATTGTGTCAGGGATTTCAATACCACTATAAATCTGGAAAATCCCTTCTTTACGATTAAAACATTCTAGCCTATATTTCGAGGATTTTTTTTACATCGGAGTGAGAGTCTTATGCAACTGTTGAATGCCATCTTGATCAATCTAATGTTAGAGTTTTGGGGTTTTTGGGCAGGTTTGTCTTACATAAATTTCCAATTGGGCAGAAAATCCTATGATTCATGTTTGAGTTCATATTGTGGGCATACCTGTTTTTTCCAAGTATAGTGTCCACTGCCTGTACTAGGCTTGCCACTGGTGGAAAGTCAGCAGTTGATATAAATGTACGAAAGTTAGCAGAGTACTTTATAACCGTTGAGAAATGTATATGGCACAGGACAGAATTATGGGAAGATTCACATTTAAGTCTTTGATAGCTAGAAAGGTAAGCCTGCTGCAGGAGTAAATTGCCTGGAATTCCAAGCATCTATCCAAAATGACAGCAATGCCATTTACCAGGCAACAGGCAGAAGCTATGGTCACCATTAAACAATGTGCATGCCAACCTTTGGAATCAATGTGGCAACAGATGGTACACTTTGAACAATTTTGTAAATATGGTTACTTTAAAGAGTAATGTCCTAATATAAGTACATGTGAAATAGAAGCCAGGAGTGGGAAGGGGAATTAAAATGTCTGGCAACCAGGAGATCCCAAAGGCCACAGTGGATAGAGCACAGGTACTCGGAAAAGGGTTGACAGCCACTTTAATTCCATTTCCCTTTCCCACCCTAACGTGTCTAACAGGGGCCTCCACCCTGCCAGGGTGAGGTCAAACACAAACTGGAGGAACAGCACCTCATATTTCACCTGGGTAATCTACAACCTAATTGCATGAGCATTGAATTCTCTAATTTCATACCTAGGGAATTTAGCAAGAACTCACAGTTTCACACGGCAAATTGACCAGGAAAGTAAAAGCAAGAAAAATGGCAAGTTGGATGAATTTTTTTTCCACAGCAGAAAGCAAAGAATAGGGCTCATTGTGTATTTTAGTGACTGTCGGGCTAAAGTACATTCGGTATGCATTATGGTTCTGCAGGGCTCCTGCTTTTCATAAGATATAAACAATTTGGATTTAAACATAGGATCCTCCATTAGGAGTTTTGGTGATGATTTCAAAATGGACAATATAGATAATCGAAAGAGAGGTCTAGGCAACAGGAAGCTATCGGTGGAGATGTTGGACACAAAATGTGGAAAATGGAATTCAACCGAGAGGAATGCGGGCAAATGTCTTTGGAGAGATTGCACAAGACAATGGAATATAAAAGAAATGGCAAGATATAGGAAGTGTAGGGGAACAAATGGAGTGCTGGGCAATAGATCTGAAGGCAGCAGGCCAGGCAAATAAAGTGATTAAGAAAGCAGATTGCATACTTGCCTTTGTTGGCCGCAGTATGAAATACAAGAGCAGGAAGGTAATGTTAGCACCATATAAAACATAAAGTTGACCTCAGCAAAACTGCTATGTGCAGTTCTGGTCACCACTGGAGGAACAATATAACAGTTTGAGAAATGGTGCAGAGGAGATTTAAAAATATCCAGCTGGAGGATTACTGTTATGAGAAACAACTGGTTGGCCTGGGGTTGTTTTCTTTGACACAGAAGATATTGAAGAGAAAGGTAATGATATCTGTGAAAACATGGGACTTCGAGACTTATTGTCGAGAAGTCTTCTTAGGTCTATAAGAAGACCTATAAATCATTACTTACTGTAATGATTTATTTCCCTTCCCACAGTGTCAAGAGTCATAGAACTATTTAGTACAGAAACAACCCTTCAGCTCAAGACATCCACGCCAACCAAGTTCCCTAACCAGGTTACTCCACTTGCCTGTGGCTGGTGGTTGAAAAATGTCCTATCCATGTACCTGACCAAATGTCTTTTAAATATCATGATTGTGTAGGGACACAGGGATTGGTCCAGACCATCGAACCCTCTGATTGGTAGAAAAGGTGAGGTGGTGCGCAGGTAAAGGGACTGGACAGTCTGGTTTAGTCCTCCGGAAGAGACAGTAAGATTTATGGTTGTCTGTCGTTTGGTGCATTAATTGTCACGGTTGTTAATGTTACAATAAACGTCTACCTCAACGCACTTCGCCTACGACTCGCCATAGTGGTGACCCCGACGTGATCACAGATCACCAAGATGTCCCATCGGGAGGCATCGATGCCAAATGCAGTCGGCGTTCATCTGCCCCCGTTCTGGGCCCACCAACCACGCCTGTGGTTCGCCCAAGCGGAGGCACAGTTCCACCTCCGGGGAATACAGGAGGACGCGACCAGGTTCTACCATCTACTGAGCGTCCTGCCGTCGGAAATGTCCGCACGGGTCGCACAGTACGTCACCGACCCGCCAGAAACCGGCAAGTATGCGGGCCTCAAGTCGCTGCTGCTGAAAACCTTCGGGCGCAGCCAACAACAGCGGGCCAGCACACTCCTGCACTTACCTGAGCTCGGGGACCGACCGCCGTCGGTCCTCATGACGGAGATGATGACTCCAGCGGGAGAGCACACCAAATGCCTCATGTTCGAGGAGGCATTCCGCGAAAAGATGCCAGAGGACGTCCGCGTAGTCCTAGCAGACGTTACTTTAGGGGACCGAATGGATTTCGCAGAAAAGGCGGACGCACTGGTCGCGGCAAAGGCGAGGCGCCCCGGGTCAGTAAATCGGGTTTCAACACAGGTGAGCGACCGACCGCGCGGCCAAGATGGCGCCCATCCGCCCGCCACTTTTCAAAAAACCCGCCAAGCTGTTACGTCGACGGCGGCCATTTTGAAACAGGCCCGCGACACAGATACACACCAGCGAGGCTGGTGTTTCTTTCATAGATGGTGGGGAGCAGCGGCACGCAACTGTAGAAGCCCCTGCACATTCTCGGGAAATGCCTCGGCCGATCAAATGTAGAGGCAATCTCGATCGGCCAGAACCATCGCCTCTACCTTGCGGAGCAACATACAGGTACCGTTTTCCTCGTGGACACCGGGGCGATCGTCAGCATTGTGCCTCCATCCTGCCAAGAAGCGCGATCAGGTAAGACCGGCCCCCCACTCATTGCGGTCAACGGCAGCCCTGTCCGTACCTACGGAACACGGGACATGTCCCTGTCCTTTGGTTCCAGGACCTACAACTGGACTTTCATCATCGCAGACGTAGGCCAGGCAAACCTGGGCGCGGATTTCCTTTGGGCTTTTTCGTTAATCCCTGACGTCCGCGGGAAGAGCCTGCAGCCGTCGTCCAGTAGCGTTGACCCCCCCGCTCCTTCGGTTTCCGTGTCATCCAGCCCGACCGTCCAGGCCGTCACTACGACCTCCGACCCGTTTGCTGCGATACTCGCTGATTTCCCGGAGCTCCTAGTCCAGCGATTCGACACACCTGCCGCCAAGCACGGAGTCGTGCACTTCATCCCTACGGAGGGACCGCCTGTTTTCGCCCGAGCCCGACGCCTACCCCCTGATAAGCTGGCAGTCGCTCGCGAAGAGTTCCTCACTTTGGAACGGCTGGGGATCATACACCCGTCAGACAGCCCGTGGGCCTCACCGTTACACATGGTCCCAAAAGCATCTGGGGGGTGGAGACCATGTGGCGATTACCGACGTCTGAACGCCATCACCACGGCTGACCGATACCCGATCCCGCATATTCAAGATTTTTCCGCCAGCCTGGAGGGTGCCATGATATTCTCAAAACTGGACTTAGTCCGAGAGTATCACCAGATCCCGGTTCGCCCTGCAGACATCCCTAAGACCGCCACGATCACCCCGTTCGGGCTTTTTGAGTGGCTGCGGATGCCTTTCGGCCTCAAAAACGCCGCCCAAGCGTTTCAACGCCTCATGGATCATGTGGGTCGGGGTATGTCTTTTGTGTTCATCTATCTGGACGATATCCTCGTGGCAAGTCGATCGGCTCACGAACACCGGTCCCACCTGCGCTCCATATTCCAAAGGTTGCAGGACCACGGTCTGATCCTACACCCGTCCAAATGCCAATTCGGACTATCCTCAGTAGATTTCCTGGGCCATCGGATCACACAGGCAGGTGCCGTTCCCTTGCCCGAGAAGGTGGCTGCTATCCGCTCCTTCCCCCGGCCCGACACTATCAAAGGCTTACAAGAGTTTGTAGGCATGGTGAATTTTTACCACCGCTTCGTCCCGGCGGCAGCCCGGATCATGCGCCCCCTTTTCCAATGCCTCGCGGGCAACCCCACCGAGCTCGTGTGGTCCCCTGCTGCCGACGCGGCTTTCGTGGCAGCGAAGCTGGCCCTCGTGAACGCCACCATGCTTGTCCACCCGCGCTCCTCTGCCCCCACTGCCCTCAGCGTCGATGCCTCCGGCGTGGCGGTGGAGGGCGTCTTAGAACAGCAGGTTAACGGCCTCTGACACCCTTTGGCGTTTTTCAGCCGCCAGCTCACTCGCCCAGAAATAGCTTACAGTGCCTTTGATCGGGAACTCCTGGCCCTCTACCTGGCGATCCGTCATTTTCGCTATTTTTTAGAGGGTCGCTTTTTCGTGGCTTTCACTGACCACAAGCCACTGACGTTTGCTTTTTCGAAGGTTTCCGATCCGTGGTCGGCCCGCCAGCAGAGACACCTCACTTTCATTTCCGAATTTACCACCGACGTTCGGCACATTGCGGGAAAACTAAACGCCGTGGCGGATGCCCTGTCCAGGCCGGCGGTTTCCCCGGTTGCCGAGGTAAGTTCCGGGGTGGATTTCCAGGAGCTCGCGGAGGCTCAGCGCCTGGAAGACACCCCCTCCCTGTACCCCCACACCACCTCGGGGTTGCGGTTGGCACAGGTAGCCTGTGGTCCCACGCGTACTAAACTCTGGTGCGACGTTTCTCTGTCGCGCACCCGCCCGGTAGTGCCCACTTCCATGCGGCGCCAGGTTTTTGACACTATTCACGGCCTGGCACATCCGTCCATACGGGCCACTTCGGCTCTGATTGCAGCTCGATTTGTCTGGCACGGGCTGCGGAGGCAGGTGGCCGCCTGGGCCCGCTCCTGCATTCCGTGCCAAACCTCCAAGGTCCATCGGCACACTCGGCCCCCCGTCCAGCAGTTCACGGTCCCCGCAGTCCGATTCCTCCACATCCATGTGGATCTCGTCGGCCCGTTACCCCACTCCAGGGGCTACACACACCTCCTCACGGTAGTCGAGCGGTTCACCCGGTGGCCAGAGGCGCTCCCGTTGTCCGACATCTCAGCAGCCTCCTGCGCGCGGGCTCTGGCGCTAAATTGGATTGCCCGTTTCGGCGTCCCGGACGTCATCACTACCGACCGGGGCGCCCAATTCACCTTGTCCCTGTGGGTGGCTCTGACTCAGCTGTGCGGGTCCCGATTACAACAAACCACCGCCTATCACCCCCAGGCCAACGGGATTGTGGAACGGTTCCCCAGGCAGCTTAAAGCCTCACTCACTGCCCGCCTGTCCGGCCTCGACTGGGCCGACCAGCTCCCAATGGTTCTCCTGGGTATCCGCACGGCTCCAAAGCACGATCTCGGAGCTTCCTCGGCAGACCTGGTCTATGGCTCGCCCCTGCGAGTACCAGGCGACGTTCTCCCCCAATGTTCCAACCCCCCTCCCTCCATGCCAGCACTCTTAGCTTCACTCCGAGCGCGGGTGGGGTCCCTGGCCCCGGTCCCTGCTTCTCGTCACGGGGATCCCCCTTCACATGTCCCGGTGGCCTTGGGCGACTGTGAGTTTGCGTTCCGACGCATCGATGCCCACCGTCCCCCGTTCCGGCCGGTTTACCAGGGTCCGTTCAGGGCAGTGAAGAGAGGCACAGTCACCTTCACGTTAGAAGTGGGCACACGACAAGAGGTCGTCTCGGTGTCCCGCCTCAAGCCTGCCTATTTGGACCCAGACCAGCCCGTCACAGCGGCTCAACCTCCTCGCCGAGGCCGACCTCCGGCCGCGGCTCCCGTACAGCAGTTTTCCCCCTCGCTGCCCCCGTTCAGGACCCCGCTTCCCCCGGTCTCCTTGCCACTGCCGCCTCCGGCTCCGGCAGTTTCCCCTCCTCCCGCGGTGCCGGCTTCCCCGTCCCCACCCCCGGCAGGGCCCCCCTCTCCTCTCCGCACCCGCTCCGGTCGGGTGGTCCGGGCACCTGCCCGGTACCGCACCGAGGGTTCTGGGGGGGGGGTCATGTAGGGACACAGGGATTGGTCCAGACCATCGAACCCTCTGATTGGTAGAAGAGGTGAGGTGGTGCGCAGGTAAAGGAACTGGGCAGTCTGGTTTAGAACTCCGGAAGAGACAGTAAGATTTATGGTTGTCTGTCGTTTGGTGCGTTGATTGTCACGGTTGTTAATGTTACAATAAACGTCTACCTCAACGTACTTCGCCTACGACTCGCCATAATTGTACCCTCCTCTATCATTTCCTCTGGTAGCTTGTTCCATTTACCCTCAGATCCCTTTTAAATCTTTCCTCTCTAATCTTATATCTTAGCCCTCTAGTTTTCGACTCATAGAAAGGAGGAGAAGCTGAAGGTGATGGCTTTGGTCTTTCTCATCTTTACATGATAGAAGCATATAAAACGATTTGAGGTATAGATAGGGTATACAGTGAGATATTTTTTCCAGGGAGTAAATACCAAAGACTGGAGGGGCAAAGTTTAAAGGAACAGGGTGGACCCGTTGGGCCCAAACCACTCCTGCATTGGTCTAGCCCCTCCCCTCCCCCATTCCCCCATTCTCCTCCCTCCCCCACTCACCCACTCTATCCCCCCTCAATCACCCTTATCCCCCCCTCCTCCCCTCCCCTCCTCACCCACTCACACACTCCATCCCCATCAACCCCCCTTAAAACCCCCAAACCTCTCCTGCATTGGTCTAGCACCCTCCCCTCCCCCACTCCCCCCCCTCCCCCCCACTCACCCACTCCATCCCTCCTCAACATCAACGGGCCCCAACTGCGCAGGTGAGGACCCGTTGGGTTATCCGCAAGCGCGGATCCAGCGGCCATCTTATTTAAGTATTAGATCAACGGGCCCCAACTGCGCAGACGCGGACGTGTTTGGTTCCCATTGTGACGTTGAACACGCAGACCCATTGGGTTCCCATTGTAACGTGGAACGCGGGTGACGGCCAGGGGGAACGGAAAAGTGATTTTTTTAACTTTAAGAAGTGATTTTTAAAGTTAAAAAAGTGCAAAACTTTTAAAATATGACAAACATTTGAATCCCAGGACAATGGTGAGTAAGATGGGCCTAAAATTGTTGTGCTATCGTGTACTGTTAGGGCTGTATTTCCAGAACAAATTTACAAATATATCCAAATGCCCACACGAAGAGAGTTTTAGTAATATATAGATTTTAGGGGCCAGTGTTTTTTGCAGTGGGTGGCAGGTGCAGATAAAATAGTGACATTTAAGAGGCTTTTGGATAGGCACATAGATATGGATCATGTGTAGGCAGATGAAATTAGTTTATCTTAAGAATTTTTTTTGCACAGACAAGAGCCTGTTCCTGTGGTCTACTGTTTTATGTTCTAATAATGAACTGTATTATATTCTATTATAATACAAATGATGTACTGCTGAAATAAACTTTCTCTACACTTGGCCAATAAACTTATTCATTCATTCATTCATTCATTCATTCATTCATTAGGATTACAGTTTTCCTATGTAAAAAGCTGCTCAAAAAGATACTGTTCATGAATGTGAAAAGATAACATCTTCAGAGAAAGTGGAGCAATTTATAGTTTCACAAAGTCAAATTGATATTCATGTTGTTGTTCCCTGTGTGCTTACTTCAGAAGTTGTTAAAGAAAGTCAACCTACATTAACAAATATTATATCTATGAGAAGATATTCTCCCAGAGGGTATCTTTGTCCTCTATCATCAGACCTTGCTTCAATGTAATTACTGTGCCAAAATATGCGACTCCTGGTTTTGGTGGGATATGACTCTTAATTATCCAACATAGTTTGAACTCCACTACTGTGGAATAGATTCAGAAAGATTAAGTTCTCCATATCCAAATTCCTAATACTCTGTACAGCATTTAAAAGATTGTTTTCAATCCAAAAACTTAGCAGAACAATGAGTAAAAGAAAATACAGGAAAATCGTATGCCTGATGTGCATGAGGTGAAATATTAATAAACAGGTCTAATAAGAGCTGAGTATTTTGATTAATTCAAATGCAACATATTTTTCTTTGGTTTTCTTTTTCCCATGATTCTTCCTTGCATTTGTTTTCATATTCCATCTATGTATCCATCACGTTATTTTTCTTTTCTTTTATTCTTCGTCTGCATTAATTTAACTTTTTGGGATAGGAATTTGTCTAAAGAAATCCTTGTAAAGGAGAGTTCTAGGTGGATAATTGGCATTATTTCAGATGCTGGTTAATCTTACAATAGGCATAATGGCTGTCAGTTGTACACAACTCCCCATACTTGGTTCTACTGACACCAAGGACATTGAGTACAACTGGCAGCCAATATTTTCATTGGCATTTAGCATAAGTGATTGATGTTTGTTTTCCTATTTTTAATCAATACAATGTGAAACCATTATCTGAAATAATGCCAATTATCCACCTAGAACTGACGTTTACATGGGGTTTTTCAGTCAATACAAGATAATTCACTGTTTTGTTGTAGATGTACCACATCTGCTTTGAGCAAAATGAAAGTGTGTCTTTATTTCAATGTATATGTTATGTTGCTTCTGTTGTAGCTTTTGAACGATATATTACCAGACATCCTCTGCATCTTCATCACATTCTGCACCATACTTGCATTTTCCACATTTCACGTGTTTTTGGCGTCTTTCTGTTCCCGAACCTTCGTATTCTGTACAGAAATAATTACATTTACAATTTTGATTACATTTGATTTTTTTTTAGATTACACGAATAGGCAACATAGAAGCAAATGATACAATTACTTTGTATAAATTGCTGCAAAATTAAGGGAAATGTCTGTTTTGTATTCACATTCTGAAAGGGATGCACGGTCCATTATCTACACTTGTCAACATGATTCCTCTTCATTATTTAGGTGCTATCTATTGTTTGTGATATTAGTCATTCCTTAGCCCCAGATCAGCCACTAATCATTTAATGTTTCCACTACCTTGTCTCTGCCTTTAACTACATCGGTCCCAAATTCTGGCATTCCCTCCTGTATCTACCCAACATTTGTCCGCTCTTCTTTCCTCAAGAAGAATATCCTCAAATCCTAACATTTTAACCCAATTTTAGTGAACCAAAGCAATATCTCTCCATTGCTGGAATCTTGAGCAAATAACGAAGCACTGCAGGAACTGCGGGTCAGGCAGCATCTGTGGAGGGAATGGGCAGATGGCATTTAAGAACTGCAGAAGGGTCCCGACCTGAAACAACATCTGTCCATTCACTTCAGAGATGTTGTCTCACACACGAAGTCCCACCAAGAATTTGTTTTTTGCTAATATCTCTCCACAAGTCCTAGTGTTAAATTGTGTTTCATTATGCATGGCTATCAGAGGCCAACAGCCAAAGGAGGGAGGAAGAACAGAGGAGCTGATTGGAGAGTAAGAATGCACACAAGTTCTGTTCCAGAGGTCATCAATAGAGCAAAATACACATGAAGGTCGCATAGTGAAATGGCTGGTATAGTGGCCAGCATGCTAGACATCTGCAATCATTGGAAGGAATTTAGAAAGAATCTAGAAGCAATTTACCAGAAGTCCTTGAGCAAAAATTGATGTAAACACTTGCTAAATTTTAATAATGACCAGAGCAACTACACTGCAAGTTCGTACAAAGAATCTTCAATTTGAATAAATGTTGCATGATCTGCTGAGCGTTTCCAGCATGTGTGGTTTTACAAGTTTTACCCATCTGGAAGTACATGACAATCTCTCCACATAGGAAAGCTATTTATAGACAATAGACAATAGACAATAGGTGCAGGAGTAGGCCATTCAGCCCTTTGAGCCAGCACCGCCATTCAATGCGATCATGGCTGATCACTCTCAATCAGTACCCCGTTCCTGCCTTCTCCCCATACCCCCTCACTCCGCTATCCTTAAGAGCTCTATCCAGCTCTTTCTTGAAAGCATCCAACGAACTGGCCTCCACTGCCTTCTGAGGCAGAGAATTCCACACCTTCACCACTCTCTGACTGAAAAAGTTCTTCCTCATCTCTGTTCCAAATGGCCTACCCCTTATTCTTAAACTGTGGCCCCTTGTTCTGGACTCCCCCAACATTGGGAACATGTTTCCTGCCTCTAATGTGTCCAATCCCCTAATTATCTTATATGTTTCAATAAGATTTACCACCGATGTAATGCACAAGTTCCACACCACTGTAACAACCTGCAACAGCACTTGCATGTCTTCATCTGCATGTGTCAGTGAGCTTGTTAGTGTGTTGTGGGGGTGGAGGCCAGCTAAAAAAGAAAATGTAGGTAAAAAATCTGTCAAATAAACCTGTCCTTAGGCACATCAGAATAAAATTAATAAAATTAAAAAAATAAATAAATCATTTTTTAGCAATGCAAAAGCTGAGAAAGTAAATTGAAGACCAGAAAAGGTAGCTGGTCTCCAGGGAAAGGGATGAACTTAATGTGGAACAGATTCTGGCATTGAGTAATTAAATCCTGGGGCTAGGAATAGGGTTGAGAGACAGGTACCATAGATAACTGATACTAAACATATGTATCGTCAAAGATCTGCTCCTAACTTTGTACAAATCGGCAATCAGCTGCAGATACTCTGACTGAGGGTAATTATACAGTGTCACTGAGAGCATAAGATCGTCAATGATCCAAGACAGTGGTGTGATAAGATATGGCCTATTGTGGTGATTGATGACACAGCAGGCGTTGCATACCAAATTCAACATAAATATGCTGTACGACACAAATCATATATGCATATGTTTAATCAGATTCCAGATGGTGACATGTTATTAACTGGCTGATGATATGAGCAAGCAAAAGAGCTGTTAAACTGATGCAATTAAATGCAATTAAAATGAAATGTAATTGGTAAAGCACAAGAGGATAAACCGTGATAAAATATGACTCCCTATATAATAAAACCTCAGTAATAAATTATTATAATTACAATCTGTTTAAAACTGAAGTGTGAAGGTCAGTACTGTATCCCAGAGTTAGAGAACTAAAAACCAGCGCGAAGCTCAGAATATATGAAGCAATACCAATATTGTGTGCAGTTTTGGTCTCCTAACCTGAGGAAAGACGTTCTTGCCTTAGAGGGAGTACAGAGAAGGTTCACCAGATTGATCCCTGGGATGGCGGGACTTACATATGAGGAAAGACTGGATAGACTGGGCTTGTACTCGCTGGAATTTAGAAGACTGAGGGGGGATCTTATAGAAACATATAAAATTCTTAAGGGGTTGGAGAGGCTAGATGCGGGAAGATTGTTCCCGATGTTGGGGGAGTCCAGAACCAGGGGTCACAGCTTAAGGATAAGGGGGAAGTCTTTTAGGACCGAGATGAGAAAACATTTCTTCACACAGAGAGTGGTGAGTCTGTGGAATTCTCTGCCACAGAAGGTAGTTGAGGCCAGTTCATTGGCTATATTTAAGAGGGAGTTAGATGTGGCCCTTTTTGCTAAAGGGATCAGGGGGTATGGAGAGAAGGCAGGTACAGGCTACTGAGCTGAATGATCAGCCATGATCATATTGAATGGCGGTGCAGGCTCGAAGGGCCGAATGGCCTACTCCTGCACCTATTTTCTATGTTTCTATGTTTCTATGTCTAAAAGTCTTGCTTTCCTAGTGTTGTACAATATTTAAGTCACTTGAAAATGTTTGAAAGCACTAGGACAGAAAGTAACTTCTCTAAATGTTCAAAATTGATATTATTAATCAGCAATGATACCCCACTAAATTAATTTCTGTCTTATGTTTGCATTCTTGCCCTTATTCCTTTAATTCTTGTTGTGTAGATCCCTCATATCACTCAGTTCAGAAGAAGGACGCTAAGTGGCAAATTGTCCATAATTAAGATCTTCACTGTGCAGTTGTGTAAAATTAGTGATAGTGAAACAGAATAAAAATACAGTGCCCTCCATAATGTTTGGGACAAAGACCCATCATTTATTTATTAGCCTCTGTATTCCACAATTGGAGATTTGTAATAGGAAAAATCACATGTGGTTAAAGTGCACATTGTCAGATTTTAATAAAGGCCATTTTAATACATTTTAGTTTCAACATGTAGAAATTACAGCAGTGTTTTGTACATAGTCCCCCCATTTTAGGGCACCATAATGTTTGGGACACATGGCTTCACAGGTGTTTGTCATTGCTCAGGTGTGTTTCATTGCCTCCTTAATGTAGGTATAAGAGAGCTCTCAGCACCTAGTCTTTCCTCCAGTCTTTCCATCACCTTTGGAAACTTGTATTGCTGTTTATCAACATGAAGATCAAAGTTGTGCCAATGAAAGTCAAAGAAGCCATTATGAGACTGAGAAACAAGAATAAAACTGTTAGAGACATCAGCCAAACCTTAGGCTTACCAAAATCACCTGTTTGGAACATCATAAAGAAGAGAGCACTGCTGAGCTTACTAATCGCAAAGGGACTGGCAGGCCAACAAAGACCGCCACAGCTGATGACAGAAGAATTCTCTCCACAATAAAGAAAAATCCCCAAACACCTGTCCGGCAGATCAGAAACAGTCTTCGGGAGTCAGGTGTGGATTTGTCAATGACCACTGTCTGCAGAAGACTTCATGAACAGAAATACAGAGGCTACACTGCAAGATACAAACCATAAAAATAGAATGGCCAGGTTACAGTTTGCCAAGAAGTTCTTAAAAGAGCAACCACAATTCTGGAAAAAGGTCTTGTGGACAGATGAGATGAAAATTAACCTATATCAGAGTGATGGCAAGAGCAAAGTATGAAGGAACTGCCCAAGATCCACAGCATACCACTTCATCTGTGAAACACGGTGGTGGGGGTGTTATGGCCTGGGCATGTATGGCTGCTGAAGGTACTGGCTCACTTATCTTCATTGACGATACAACTGCTGATGGTAGTAGCATAATGAATTCTGAAGTGTATAGACACATCCTACCTGCTCAAGTTCAAACAAATGCCTCAAAACACATTGGCCGGCAGTTCATTCTGCAGGAAGACAATGATCCCAAACATACTGCTAAAGCAACAAAGGAGTTTTTCAAGACTAAAAAATGGTCAATTCTTGAGTGGCCAAGTCAATCACCCGATCTGAACCCAATTGAGCATGCTTTTTGTATGCGGAAGAGAAAACTGAAGGGGACTAGCCCCCAAAACAAGCATAAGCTGAAGATGACTGCAATACAGGCCTGGCAGAGCATCACCAGAGAAGACACCCAGCAACTGGTGATGTCCATGAATCGCAGACTTCAAGCAGTCATTGCATGCAAAGGATATGCAACAAAATACTAAACATGACTACTTTCATTTACATGACATTGCTGTATCCCAAACATTATGGTGCCCTGAAATGGGGGTGAATCTGCTGTAATTTCTACATGATGAAAGCAAAATGTATAAAAATGGCCTTTATTAAAATCTGACAATGTGTACTTTAACCACATGTGATTTTTTTTCTATTAGAAATCTCAAATTGTGCAGTACAGAGGCAAATAAATATATGATGGGTCTTTGTCCCAAACATTATGCAGGGCACTGTACATATGAACTGCACAGTAAGCAGCTGATTCATTGTCATTATTTTTTTAATGATTGCATGGAGTTACAATTCAAAATGATGAGCAGTGTGTGTTTGGACTCCCCAGGGAGGTAATTTTGTGGAGTCGGATTGACCTTTAGCAAGAAAATCATGTGAGGGATATAGGTAGTGAACTTTATATACTGCATTTGAACTCTATGTCAGTGAGATGCTTTGAAATAATATTTTCAGTGACAGTTCTACAAATTCAAATGTTCCTGAAGGGATAAACTACATATCTTTGGACCAATCAGCCTAACGTAAGCCGAACAAAAAGTTAATACTATGTACGGAAATCACTATTTACCAAGCAGAAAATGGAGTACATAAGGAGAGATACCGTGTAATTATACTGAAAAGGAAAACCTATGTTTGACAAATTTACTTGTTACAAGAAATACAGCAGTCACAAGACATTCAGAATGTTAAAAAGCAATTCTTAAGATGCTTTGTAAGACTTTATAAAAATAAGGTTGACGAAAATATTACCGCCAGAATTGGTAGTTAAATAAAATTATTGTCCTTGACAATATCTCTATCCAGAGGACATAGGTTTGAGGTGAATGGGAAAGAATGAATAGGAATCTGAGGGGTCACTTTTTTACACAAATGGTGGTGGGTGTATGGAACGAGCAGCCAAAGGAGGTAGTTGAGGCTGGGACTATCCCAAAGTTTAAGAAACAGTTAGACAGGTACACGGAGAGGACAGGTTTGGAGGGATATGGACCAAACGCAGGCAGGTGGGACTGGTGTAGCTGGAACATGTTGGCGGGTGTGTTGGGCCAAAAGGCCTATTTCCACGCTGTATAACTCTATGAGTCTATGACTCTATCCACATACCTAGTTCCAATCATCAAAACATTGATGGAAGTTGTCATTGGCAGTGCCATTCATTGCCACTAACTCATCGATAACCTACTCAACAATGCTCAGTTTCAGTTTCACCAAGATCACTCAGCTTTGGACCACTTTGCATCCTTGGTCCAAATATGAAGCTGAGACCTGAATTCTAGAGGTGAGGTGAGATTGGTTGCCTTGAGATCAAGGCAGCACTTCATCAAGCGTGGCATGAAGTCAACTAGCATCAACCGAAAAACACCTGAAGTCAGACCTTGCATAGAGGAAGTTGGTTGTGATGGACAGATTCATCCCAGGCCTGAAACAATACCGCAGGGGCAGAACCCTCGGCCCAAACATCTTCAGCTGCTTCAACAATTACCTTCCTTCCATCATGAGGATAGACATGGGCTGTGCACTGATGATTGCAAAATGTCCATTTGTAACTCCACCACAAATGAGCAGTCCATGCACCAAAATCTCAACACAATTCAAACAGCGATTGATAAGTAGCACGTTTCATTTGCACCATAAGGAGTCAGGCAAAGACCATCTCCAGCAAGAGAGATTCTATTCCCCTCTCTTTGAATTTGAAAAGCATTACCTTTGTTGAGTCCTCTGCCATCACTATCTTGGGGTTCTCCACTGACCATATAAACACCGTGGCAAGAAGAGAAGGTCAGAGGCTGGGTATCCTGTGGAAAATTACTCATATCCCAATACCCCAAGCCCTTTCCACCACCAGCAAGGCACAAGTCAGGTGTATGATCATATGCTCTTCATTTGGCAGGATAATTACAGTGCCAACAATTATCAAGAACTTCAAGACAAAATAATTTCAACTGGAGGCACAAGAGACTGCAGATGCTGGAATCTTGTGTGAAGAACAAAGACACAGTGTATCAGCCAGCATCTGTAGAGGGAAATGGACAGACAATGTTTCATATTGAGACCTATCTTCAGTCTGATCCATTGTGTTCCTCCAGAACTTTATTTTCTGCTGTAGTTGAACTGAAACTACTGCAGTGATTCAAGAAGGCAGCACCTCCTTCAAAGGCAATTAGTGATGGACAAAAATGCAGCATGAACTAACAAGCATGCTATGACTTTTCTCATAGAGAACAACCTTGTTTCTACTCAGAAAAGTCTCGCTACAAAAAAAACTAGGAATGTATGGATGAGAATAGGCATTCATATTGCTGATGTATAAATGCACTGTGTTGGGACCCTAAACACGACTCCATGCAAGGACCCAAACAGTCTTTCCAGGTGAGGCAGAGGTTCACCTGCACCTCCTTCCAAACTCATCTATTGTATCCGCTGTTCCAGATGTCAACTTCTCTACATCGGCGAGACCAAACACAGGCTCGGTGATTGTTTCGCTGAACACCTTCGTTCAGTCGGCCTTAACCAACCTGATCTCCCGGTGGCTCAGCACTTAACTCCCCATCCCACTCCCAGTCTGACCTTTCTGTCATGGACCTTTCTCCATTGTCATAGTGAGACCCACTGCAAATTGGAGGAACAGCATCTCATATTTCACTTGGGCAGCTTACACCCCAGCAGTATGAACATTGATTTCTCTAACTTCAGATAGTTCCTCTGTCCCTCCCTTTCCCCTCCCCCTTCCTAGTTCTCCCACTGTCTTCCTGTCTCCCACCACATCCTATCTTTGTCCCACCCCTCCCCTGACATCAGTCTGACGAAGGGTCTCGATCCAAAACGTCACCCATTCCTTCTCTCCTGAGATGCTGGGCTGAATGCTATTAAGGAAGGAATATTATATTAACACTATATCTATATAACCAGGTTAACTAGCTATTCCATCTGAAGGAGAAATGTTTCAATTCCCCCAACTACAAACAATTCAAGTGAATAGGAGAGACACTTGGATGGGACAGACTAGAAAATATACTTGCATCACCATAGGGATGGAGCAAGGAACTTGGATTGATGAGGCTGCTCTGCAGAGAGCTGTCATGTATTCTCTTAGGACAGAGAAAGAGACCTTTCAGGCCATTACGTCTTTGTAACCTCTCAAAGCATTCCCTTTAATCGCATTTCACTACTTAAAGTCATTGAGTCACAAGCACGGAAACAGGCCTATCAGCCCAATCTGTCCATACTAACCAAGGTGCCTAGGAGTGTAAGAAAGAACTGCAGCTGCTGGTTTCAATCGAAGGTAGACACAAAATGCTGGAGTAACTCAGCGGGACAGGCAGCATCTCTGGAGAGAAGGAATAGGTAACGTTTCGGGTCGAGACCCTTCTTCAGACCAAGATGCCAATCCCATTCTTTCTCTCCGGAGATGCTGCCTGACCTACTGAGTTACTCCAGCATTTTGTGATACCTTCGATTTGTACCAGCATCTGCAGTGATTTTCCTACACTGCCAATCTAAATTGATCCCATTTGCCCCCACATGGTCCATACCCTCTAAATCTGTCAAAGTCTGTCAAAAGATACAGTAGCATATAGATTGGTTACAGATATGGGCAGAGATAAGATAGGTGGAACTTAATTCAAGCAAGTGTGAGGTGCTGCCTTTGGAAGCTCAAATACAAGGGGAAAGCATATGGTTAATTGCAAGGCCCTTAACAACACTGACGTAGAGAGGGATCTTGGGGTCCAAGTCCATAACTTCCTGAATGTGAAACACAAGTAGAAAGACTGATAAAGAAGGTGTATAGTATACTTGCCTTCATCAGATGGGGCATTGAGTTTAAGAATCTGGAAGTCATGTTGGAGCTTTATAAAACTTTGTTTAGGCTACATTGAGAGTATTGAGTGTACTTTTGGAAACCCATTACACAATGGATGTGGAGACTCTGAGAGAATGCAGAATGGTGCTGGCAGATTTAGTGGGTAAAGTTGGACAAATTTTGATTATTTTTTCTGGAATTTTGGAGAATGAGGGGAGACTTATACAAGTTTATAAAATTAGGGGAGGAAAGACAATCAGAATTTTTTTCCAGGTTGGAAATGCAAAATAACTGAATGGAATAACTTTGAGGTCAGAGGGGGAAAGTTTAAAGAGAGCAATTTTTTTTACACAGAGATTGATGGGTGCCTGGTACACACTTCCCAGAGCAGTGGAAGCAGGTATGATAGTGGCATTTTAGAGCCTTTTTGAGATAGAGAATTGAGAGATATAGATCATATGGAGGCAGTGGAAATTAATTTGATTTGGTATTTTGTTAAGCACAGATATTGTGGGCTAAAGGGTCTGCAGCTATTCTGTACAGTTCCATGTTGTTCTGAGGGAAGAATACCTTCTTGGGACTCAAGAACCACAAAGTTTCCATCATCTGTAAATCAATTAGATCTGAGGAATATTTAGCATTCTTTCAGTACTGAAGGAAAGAAAAACTGATAATGGACACATATTGGAGATAAAAATTGGAAGTTCATTTATACATTCTGCTTAATTTTCAGTGTTTGTCAACTGCAGTACTCTATTAGTTGACACATTTTTCATCTTACAAAGAAACAAAACATACTTACATTTTCAGCAGATTAGTCAGGCCATTACTTTCCCCACAGTGACTTTAAAAGTAGCATCTAGGTTGCACTGCTTAATCTAGAGCTATTTTATGTACTCCAACTCTGGTGGAAGTATAACAGAATTTTCAGGAAATTGGGTAAAATGTGCTTACTCATTCCCAGAGGAGATCAATCATGCTGCTGAGATGAAAGACAGAGCATGAATTAACCTGGAATTGGTTTAATTGGCCTACTTCTAATGTCACATTTCCCTTGGGATTCAGTACATTCACCACCCAATCCCCAGCATTCAATCCCACCCTGGACCTCCACCAGGATACATGGATCCTGTACAGCAAGCAGAGTATCAGAGGTGGATTTCCAGGGCACAATCCCCAGTAAGGTCAGATAAGGTAAGAGACCAGATTCTGATTTAGGTTTGACATTTCAGCTCACTTCACAATGTATGCTGTAAGTTGAGAGAGTTGCTCCAGTGCTGTTGATATTCTTACACCGCTCTCTCCAATAGCAAATATCATACTGCACGTCCTCCATTCATGCCAGAACACTAAATCCACCTCCCCAGTTCAGTTTGGCATTAACCCTCCTCACGTTACTTCAATCAATGTTGGTACGATCCTTCTATTGCCAGTATGAAACTCTATTCTAAGCTGCCATAAACAATAGACAATAAGTGCAGGGGTAAGCCATTCGGCTCTTCGAGCCAGCACCACCACACACCATGATCATGGTTGATCATCCACAATCAGTACCCCGTTCCTGCCTTCTCCCCATATCCCTTGACTCCGCTATCATTAAGAGCTCTATCTAACTTTCTCTTGAAAGCATCCAGGGAATTGGCCTCCACTGCCTTCTGAGCCTGTGAGTTCTACAGCTTCACAACTCTCTGAGTGAAAAAGTTTTTCCTCATCTCTGTTCTAAATGGCCTACCTCTTATTCTTAAACTGTGGCCCCTGGTTCGGGACACCCCCAACATCGGGAACATGTTTCCTGCCTCTAGCGTGTCCAACCCCTTAATAATCTTATATGTTTCAATAAGATCCCCTCTTATCCTTCTAAATTCCAGAGTATACAAGCCCAGTTGTTCTAGTCTTTCAATATACGACAGTCCCGCCATTCCAGGAATTAACCTCATGAACCTACGCTGCACTCCCTCAATAGTAAGATTGTCCTTCCTCAAATTTGGAGACCAAAACTGCACACAATACTCCAGGTGCAGTCTCACTAGGGCCCTGTACAACTGCAGAAGGACCTCTTTATTCCTCTACTCAACTCTTGTTATGAAGGCCAACATTCCATTAGCTTTCTTCACTGCCTGCTGTACCTGCATGGTTACTTTCAGTGACTGATGAACTAGGACACCCAGATCTCATTGTACTTCCCCTTTTCCTAACTTGACACCATTCAGATAATAATCTGCCCTCCTGTTCTTACCACCAAACTGGATAACCTCATATTTATCCACATTAAACTGAATCTGCTATACATCTGCCCACTCACACAACCTCTCCAAGTCACCCTGCATCCTCATAGCATCCTCCTCACACTTCACACTGCCACCCAGCTTTGTGTCATCTGCAAATTTGCTATTTACTTTTAATTCCTTCATCAAAGTCATTAATGTATATTGTAAATAGCTGCGGTCCCAGCACTGAGCCTTGCGGTACCCCAATAGTCACTACCTGCCATTCTGAAAGGGACCCATTTATCCCTTCTCTTTGTTTCCTGTCTGCCAACCAATTTTCTATCCATGTCAGTACCCTACCTCCAATACCATGTGCTCTAATTTTGCCCACTAGTCTCCTATGTGGGACCTTATCGAAGGCTTTCTGAAAGTCCAGGTACACTACAAACACTGGCTCCCCCTTGTCCATTTTCCTAGATGCATCCTCAAAAAATTCCAGGATTAGTCAATTCTATTCCCTTTCCTCTTTAAATTCATGACTGCTCTGATCCCTTCCTGTAATGTAAGCATTTTTTTTCTTGTCCATTCAATTGTTAACTACTCCTCTTCTCCCCCCTCTACTCACACAGTCAAATCTTAACTATTCAGAGATCTGAGGAACAGGTTTTTCACACAGAGGCTGATGGTCATATTGAATGAGCTGTCAGAGGAGACCAAACAGGTAGATACAATTACAACGTTTAAAAACTTTTGGATAGATAGAAAAAGAATAGAGTAATAGAGACCTAATGCAAACAAATGGGATTAGGGCTAGGTCAAAGTCCCATTTTTGTGCTGTACAGTTCTATGCCTATTGTAAGTAATTTCAATTACTATACGCTCTAGCTGACATTTCCAGTTCTCTTTAGAATTTCTGCCTGCAGAATCCGGTGACTGCAATTGTTTGCATCAGCAACAAAACTCGTAAGTATTATTTAATAGAAAGAACAGCAGCCATGTAGATCAGTTTGCCAAAATGTTGCCTCTTGCTATGAAATACTGGTGACAGGCCTGACTGTTCAGTTCATATCTGATGAGCTGTAAGAAATGTTTTCAGGGCCCACTGGGTTCACATAAATTTTAGTTAAAAATAACTATACCCATGCAAAACACACTTATTTTTGCTGCAGATTTCTAAGAAATTTATCAGGCATAAGCACGTCTAGCCTTGAATAAGTGAA
The DNA here is from genome assembly GCF_053455715.1 of Rhinoraja longicauda. NCBI lineage: Eukaryota > Metazoa > Chordata > Chondrichthyes > Rajiformes > Arhynchobatidae > Rhinoraja > Rhinoraja longicauda. Next base: position 38,793,888 of record NC_135954.1, on the reverse strand, counting down.
ATGGAGAATTTAAAGATGCTAGTTTAAACGGCAGTTCACATTTATTTGGTCTGATGAATAGTATCAAATTAGATAACTTATTGATTTAATGTTAAAGTAATTAGATAAGGTTGTTTAATCAATGTGTTTTTCATACATTTTCAATTGATAGTGACTCACATTTTAATCTCTATTTAGCTCCTGAAGCACCTAATTAATCTTCATTCTATTCTCAGTTTTCTACAAGCAGAGTAAGATTTTCAATTGTTTTTAAAACACAAATATCTAGAAACTGGATTGAATAGCAACACTTCTGTGCACTGTATAATTCAATGTACATGGAAAACTAGAATCTATCGGATGTTGCAGTAGATTTTCAAACAAAAGTTTTCACTGTTCGTTGGTGCACAACAATAACAAACCAATACAGTTTTAGTTTAGTTTAGAGACCCAGCATGGAAACAGGGACTTCGGCCCGCCGAGTCCGTGCCGACCAACAATCCTCGCACTCTTACACTATCCTACACACACTGGGGACAATTTACAATTATACTAAGCCAATTAGCCGACAAACCTGTACAGTACACCGGAGATCCCAGAGAAAGCCCACACAGGTCACGGGGAGAACGTACAAACTCCGTACAGACAGCAACCATAGTCAGGATCAAACCTGTGTCTCTGGCGCTTAAAGACAGCAACTCCATCGCTGCACCAGCGTGCTGCCCCAATGTTGCATGAAGTGTTCTATTTCCATTCCACTTCTGATACACCAGCACACATAGCAGCCCTGGGATACAGAGTGGCGTTCATAGAAACATAGAAACATAGAAAATAGGTGCGGGAGGAGGCCATTCGGCCCTTCGAGCCTGCACCGCCATTCAATATGATCATGGCTGATCATCCAGCTCAGTAACCTGTACCTGCCTTCTCTCCATACCCCCTGATCCCTTTAGCCACAAGGGCCACATCTAACTCCCTCTTAAATATAGCCAATGAACTGGCCTCAACTACCTTCTGTGGCAGAGAATTCCACAGACTCACCACTCTCTGTGTGAATCCACATCTGGATGCCACGTATGCAATTTTTCATGAACCAGTGCACCATTTTGGGAACCCACCTCAGATTGCATTTAAGAAATGTGCTCGCTGGTGCCTTGAGTAGTTGCAGTGAGCTGTTGCAAGTAACAGGATCATCTGAACCACAGGCCACAGCATTCAGTGCATAACTGACTGAGGCAAAATACAATTGAGTCAGACCATTGTTTCCTGTTATCCTTTACGCAGCTGATGATGTTATCAGTACTCTTTATTTTCTTTCCAAAACTGGATCAAAAGCTCATGTCTTCGGATGACCTTTGTTTTACACCCAAAGAAAGGATCAGCAAATAAAAATAATGCTAGGGAGTCAACTTATGTTCCAACAGTAGGTATCACAAAAAGTGGAGTAACTCAGTGGGTCAGGCAGCATCTCAGGAGAGAAGGAATGGGTAACATTTCGGGTCGAGACACTTCTTCAGCCAGTCTGAAGAACAATAATGAGAAATTCTGTCAGTTTTAAAACCTCTGTTTTGGGAATGCTGCCAAAATAATTTTCCATTAAACATTAAAGAATGCAATAAAGCTTCACTGCAACGTGTAGGTGGGATGCTGTACGATGATTATTGACTAATTACTACCAATTTGTGCCAGTGGTGCCTTGTTCTGAGGATGCTCTTATAATCTGAAGAATAACCTGAATTTCATCCTGAAGTTCATCCTTCAGTTAAAAAAGGATTGAACTGAAAAGCAATAAGCTTTGCGGATTTACTGGAACACGGGCTAATGTCTGAAATGATATTGAAATTAAGTTAATCACCATCGCAGCATCACGGCAAACCCTCAAAGATCACAGGATTTCAGTTTGTGCCTTTTAAAACTGACTAGACTAAGTGGACCACTCCTGCATTGGTGCAGCACCATCTCCTCCCCCACTCCTCTCTGCTCCCCTCCCCCTTCCCCTCCCCTTCCCCCCTCCCCTTCCCCCTCCCCTCCCCCCTCCACTCCCTACCCATCCCCCTCTCCCTCCTCCCTCCTTCCCCTCTCCCTCCCTCCCTCCCTCTCCCCTCCTGCTCCCCCTTCCCTTCCCCTCCCCCCACTCCATCCCCCTCAATGCCCCTGATCCCCCCCCTCCCTCCCTCCCCCTCCCTCCCTAGGGGATAGACTTAAACTTTAAAATGTGAATAAAAAATATAACACCGATTTCAATGAAACTTCTTCTATTAACACCAAGGGGATGACAGTGAGTAAGGTGGGCCTAAAATTGTCACGCTATCGTGTACCGTTTTGGCTGTAGTTCAGGAACAAACAAACAAACAAACGAGAGTTTTAGTATATCGATTAGCTCCCTTCCCCAACAGTGGCGAAATGCAATAGAATTCCTTAAGTAGGAAATCTGCAATCAAGTTCAACCATCTTTGACATCTAATTTAGGATCCCCAAAATCTTAAAAGCCTTCTTAAAAAGGAAGGCACAAAGCCCTGCAACACATTTGGCTGTACTAGACTGTCAACAACAATGCCCTCTGAGTTTTCACTTTTGAGCAATGAATGAATGAATGAATGAATACGTTTTTGGCCAGGTACGTGCATATATATAAGAATGTGCCTCGGTGCTCCGCTCACAAATGACAACACAAACATACAGTTAACAATTAAGAATAAAGCATAAACACATCAAAACAATAAGGATACAACATTACGGTCTAAACATGTGGGTGAAAATAAACCAGAGCAAAAAAGAAACTACAGACTTTGGTTACTGAGTAGAACTACCACTCGTGGAAAAAATCTCGTGCAGTACACTCGTGGAATACACGGCAATGGAAAATGTATGATGCTCATAAGGTGCATTGAAGAGTGTCTGTGGTGGAAACAAGTAAGTCAACTGTGTAATGGAACAGACCTTGCAAAAAAAGTCCTTTCCTCTGCTACTTACATGTCCAGCTTCGTTTGTATGTATGCACATTATTGGCCTCAAGCTGGCAAGAGAAATAAGTTGTGTAGGAAGGAACTGCAGGCGCTGGTTTAAACTGAAGATAGACACAAAATGCTGGAGTAACTCAGTGGGACAGGTAGCATCTTCAGAAGGGTCTCGACCCGAAACAGAACCCATTCCTTCTCTCCAGAGATGCTGCCTGTCCTGCTGAGTCTCTCCAGCTTTTTATGTCTATATAGGAACAAGTATATAGATGTGGACGTTGGGAGACAGGGTAAAGATAGACAATAGACAATAGACAATAGGTGCAGGAAGAGGCCATTCGGCCCTTCGAGCCAGCACCGCCATTCAATGTGATCATGGCTGATCATTCTCAATCAGTACCCCGTTCCTGCCTTCCCCCCATACCCCCTGACTCTGCTATCCTTAAGAGCTCTATCTAGCTCTCTCTTGAATGCTTTCAGAGAATTGGCCTCCACTGCCTTCTGAGGCAGAGAATTCCACAGATTTACAACTCTCTGACTGAAAAAGTTTTTCCTCATCTCCGTTCTAAATGGCCTACCCCTTATTTTTAAAATGTGGCCCCTTGTTCTGGAGTCCCCCAACATTGGGAACATGTTTCCTGCCTCTAACATGTCCAACCCCTTAATAATCTTATACATTTCGATAAGATCTCCTCTCATCCTTCTAAATTCCAGTGTATACAAGCCTAGTCGATCCAATCTTTCAACATACGACAGTCCCGCCATTCCGGGAATTAACCTAGTAAACCTACGCTGCACGCCCTCAACAGCCCTCAATAGATGATCGAGGATGGATAGAGAGAGGATAATTTGAAGGAGGAAAGATAACACTGGCAGTAAACACCTAGAAAACAACCTAAAGAACCTACCTAGAGGGTTATGAATCCCATAAACTCACTAGAAATGTCATGCTATCTTTAACCAACTGCCTTCAACCTTCCAATTAAAATTACCTCTATGCAACGGAGCTGGGTCTTTCATAAACCACAAAGCATGCCTTTCTTGCTGTTTGATGTTTATGAATGTTTCTTGCGTGCAAAAGGCCACAAAGTGCTGGAGTAACTCAGGAGGTCAGGCAGCATCTCTGGAGAACGTGGATAGGTGACGTTTCAGGTCCGACATTTCTTCAGATGTGTGTATATGTTTCAGATGTCCGGAAGTCCTACAACAAATCGCTGGCGGTGTTCTATCCACACTTGATAAAATCCAATTATGTAGCTCACAAAATCGTCACCCTACATGTTAGAATCTCTAGGCTATGACACCAGACCACCTTAACAAGTGCAGAGTGGTGTTCTGTGGTTTTGAGATAGAGAAATACTTATTTTTATCATAATTGGTTTAACCTTTCCATCTGCACTGCAGCAACATTATTCAATGTTGGTCACTAACACCAATGATTGAATGAAACACATAATTAGGATTATCTGAACCAGTCAGGGTTTGGTCACAAGAGAGTAGACCAAACACAGGCAATGTTATTGCTGTTTCTCTGCAGAACATATTACAATTTGCATTTATTTTAAGATTACAATGTTGTTTATAATTGCAATCACATTGACACGGAATTTAATTTAATGCTTCTTCTTACACCTAACTGCAAATTAAATATGTCATGTTTGTGTTGTTCCAAAGCTAACACCCATTAAGTTAAACCACACAATGTAATAAACATATTAAAAAAATCAATCCCTTTTAGCAGCAGCTGTTGTAGTTTATAATTTTGATTTTCTGGAGATACAGAGCCTTGGTCCAAATCTAAATAATTCTTAATTAAAAAAGGAATATCACAAAATCACACTCTTAAAAAGAAATAGTACAACAGGCCGTTCGGCCCACCGAGTCTGCACCGCCCAGCGATCCCCGCACAATAACACTATCCTATACACCAGGGACAATTTACAATTTTTACCAAGCCAATTAGCCTATAAAGCTGTACGTCTTTGGAGTGTGGGAGGAAACCGGAGCACCTGGAGAAAAGCCACGGGGGAACGTGTGAACTTCGTACAGAGAGCACCCATAGTCAGGATCAAACCCGGGTCTCTGGCGCTGTAAGGCATTTACTCTACCGCTGCGCCACCGTGCTGCCCTTCAATTAGGGTTGAATTTTAAATTTAAGGAATAGCATGATGATCACCTGTAATCGCGTTACCATAGAATGGTTGAGTCAGTAAATGGGTCCTTTCGGAAATAATAGATAGATTTGTGAGACTCCTACTGGATTCCTCTGGTTGCATTTTTTAAATTTCAAAAATGAACTTTATTTGGATTAGAAAATATATACAATACAGATAACTGTAGAAAAACTGTTCATACATTCTCAGTGTTTATACATTCAATAGTGTCATATTCAGTAGTGTTCGCAACTATCTTTAAACAAAATACCCTTGCCGCTCTTGTGACCCCCTGGCACGATATCTCGTCCCTTGTTTGATGAATGTCCCCACTGGACTCTGCCCCTGAATGTCTAGAAACGGAAGGACCCTAGACTGTGTCCTCCCCCACATGGAGCCTTCTTAGGCTTCATTGTGTTTCACAATCCGTGCTCCTGCAGTCTAGAATGGACCAATTGGCAATGTTCCCAAATAGACATCTCGCTGTGCTGGGAAACCAGCAAGTTTTGGACAGACCAAAGAGTGTCTTTCACTGTTGATGAACTTCCAGCAGCAGTTAATGTCCGTCTCCAAATGGGAACAGTCCGAAAGTCAGAGAGTCATCTGTAAGGAATTTGTTCTGGGTGAACCGTGACATGCATTCTTGCATCCTACTCCAGACCCTCTTTGCAAATCCACACACTGCAAAGAGGTGGATAACTGTCTCATAGAGTCACAGTGTGTAAACTGAGTCACTCTGTGAGTCATAGAGTCACAGTGTGTAAACTGGCTCTTCGGCCCAACTTGCCCACACCGGCCAACATGTCCCAGCTACACTCGTCCCATCTGCCTGTGTTTGGTTCATACCTCCAAACCTGTCCTATCCATGAACCTGTCTAAGTGTTTCTTAAATGTTGGGATAGTCCTTGCCTCAACTACCTCCTCTGGCAGCTTGCTCCATACTCTACAGTAGACCGTAGTTCCAAAATTTTGATCAACAAGAAACAATTAGATCAAAAAGGAAAGAACTACCCTGCAGAACATTGGCTTTAAGAGGTAAAAATTAAGAGGTAAAAATCAACTGAAGACGATGTCTGCTGAACAGTGGAAGATAGCCCTGAATATGAACCTGAGCATCAAGGCCAACATGAAAAGGAGATCATGGAATTTACTGATGGATTATGTGCCTATTTTATTTATCTGATTTGCTGTACAACTGTTATATTCTTTCAAGAAACTGATTCTAAAATTTCCACATCAAGTTGGTTTGCACTTCAAAATATTTGAAAATCCAGAAGTAGAAGAAAATGAATGCAGTTTCAGTCAGGAAAAAAACAAGTAACTTCTCATTGTTACAAGTCGCAAGTAACTTTTTAAAAAAGTAACTCCCCCAGTTGACTGTGCCTGAACCCCTCTGTCAGTGGATCATCAACTTCCTGACGGACAGGAAGCAGTATATGAGGCTGGGAAAGCACATCTCAGACCTGCAGACCCTCAGCATAGGAGCACCGCAAAGCTGCGTACTCTCCCCTCTCCTTTACTCTCTCTGCACCAACGACTGCACCTCCACAGACTCCTCTGTCAAGCTCCTCAAGTTTGTGGATGACACAACCCTGATTGGACTGATCCAGGATGGGGAGGAATCTGCCTACAGACGGGAAGTGATTCAGCTGGCATCCTGGTGCCATCGCAATAACTTGGAGCTCAATGCTCTTACGACAGTGGAACTAATTGTAGACTTTCAAAGAGCTCCCCCTCCCCTCCCCCCACTCACCATCAACAACACCATAGTCACATCTGTGGAGTCATTTAAGTTCCTTGGAACCATAATCTCCAGGGTCCTTAAATGGGGGGCCACCATCGACTCCACAGTTAAAAAGGCCCAACAAATGATGTACTTCCTGCGGCAACTGAGGAAACACAATCTGCCACAGGCAATGATAGTCCAATTCTATACTACTATCATTGAGTCCATCTTCACCTTCTCCATCATGGTCTGGTTTGGCTCAGCCACCAAGCACGACATCTGGAGGCTGCAACGGATCGTTCGCACAGCTGAGAAGGTTGTTGGCTGCAACATTGACGAACTGTACATTGCAAGGGCCAGGAAGCGAGTGGGCAAGATCATCTCTGACCCCTCTCACCCTGGCCATAAACTCTTTGAAGCGCATCCCTCTGGAAGGCGACTCCGGACTGTCAAAGCAGCCACAGCCAGACATAAAAATAGCTTTTTTTTCCACGAGAGATAGTTCTACTCAATAACCAAAGTCTGTAGTTTATTTTTTGCTCTGGTTTAGTTTCACCCACATGTTTAGACCATAATGTTGTATCCTTATTGTTTTGATGTGTTTATGCTTTATTCTTAATTGTTAACTGTATGTTTGTGTTGTCATTTATGAGCGGAGCACCAAGGCACATTCCTTGTATATGCACATATGGCCAATAAACTTATTCATTCATTCATTCATTCATTCATTCACTCATTCATTCCTCTGAGTTCCCTTTTACTGAAATCAGCTGGAATGCTTTCAGGTTCATCATCATTAAAGAAGTTACCTCCTATGAATCCCTCAAAATGACAAAGGAATAACATCAGAAATGTAATTGGGTTGCTCTGTAATATTAGCTACAATTTATAAATTTTCTATAAAGACCTGAACATTTTCCTTGGGTTATATATTTATGAAGGATTGAAGCATTCATCTGAAAACCATCTATTATTTTAGTGGAGGTGTTAATGCTTAAAGGATTAACATTTTTTCTGCTCAAATGATGGTATGATAATGTAGATGGAGTTAACAGATCATTCCATAGGAAAAACATTCCATAGGATTTTAATGAATGCCAATTTTTAATATTAAATTAAAATGACTGAAAATTGCAGTCATTTGCAATGTTATATCAAGCTATTGCATTCTGAGCAACCTTCATGACAATATGTTGTTCATTCTTAGGGATTATTCCGATGCATATTTATGGTTTATATATCTGAATATATTTTTGTGGACATAATTCCAATCTAGTTAGACACAAAAAGCTGGAGTAACTCAGCGGGACAGGCAGCATCTCAGGAGAGAAGGAATGGGTGACGTTTCGGGTCAAGACCCTTCTTCAGTCTCGACCCGAAACTTCACCCATTCCTTCTCTCCAGGGATGCTACCTGTCCTGTTGAGTTACTCCAGCTTTTTGTGTCTATCTTCAGTTTAAACCAACTTTTGCAGATCCGTGCTACACATTCCAATCTAGTTTCTGTTATCAGGAGGACACAAATCAAAACCTTAAAACATAACGAGAAGAAGTAAAAAATACACAGGTTGATTTCAAATGTATTGGCAGCGAAGAGGCCTGTCAACAGATTTCCTGTCCACTGCTTCGAATTATGGGGTGCTTGAACAATGTACTGGAGGAAAGCCTAACAAATACTCTCTTTTATGAACAATTTCCACCAATAAAAGTAAAAGTGCAGGTTAATTAAAGTTGTATGTAGAGTTTGATTGACAGTGGGATCCACGAGGTAGTGGTATTCAAGCCAGCTAAGTGCATTAAACAAGTATTAAGGTTGCAAAATGTGAGTTGCAGCATCCTGTAAAATTACACCTGAAAACAGTGCAGAGGGGCAATGCCATTTTACCCAAACTACTAAATACTTTAAGACGTTTACATCAATTAGAAGATTGGCAGAGATATGCCTTTCAACAATTCTGTAATGATCTGAGCCATCAAATTCTGTTCTCAGCACTCCTTACATATTTAACCTTATGTGGTCTTTTAGAATGATTAAAATTTCAAGATCAAACAGAGGATTTTCTAGAGCAAGAATGCATATGGTTTTATATGTGTAGATGAAAATGAAAATAATATAGGTTTGCAATGAATAAACATAAATGCAAAAACTAGAGGAAGGTAGGGGTATTGAAATCTGAGTCCCTGAAGATTAGAGGGAGAGGAGAGTCATATGGCGTGGAAACAGGCCCTTCGGTCCAACTTGCCCACACTGATCAACATGCCCCATCTACACTTGTCTCACCTTCCCATGTTTGGCCCATATTGCTCTAAACCTTGCCTATCCATGTACTTGTCCAAATGTCTTTTAAGTATTGATATAGTACCCAGCTAGTTCAGTAACTCAAACGCTCAGGAACAAAGGTGGCTGTAGAAAGTGGTGGACACTGCCCAGTCCATCACGGGTACTGACCTCCCTACCATCAAAGGGATTTACAGGAGGTGCTGCCTCAAAGTGGCAGCTAGTATCATCAAAGAAAAACATCACGTTGGCAATGCTTTCATCTCACTACTACTATTGGGAAGAAGGTACAGGAACCTGAGAACCGTGATCTCCAGGTTCAAGAACAGCTGTTTCCCAAAAAAACATTAGGCTCTTCAGCACTGTACCAATCACAAACCTCCCTCAGTAACTATTATCTACTGTGGACTGTGTTTTGTTTGCACTACATACTTCAGTTTTTGCACTATTATGGTCTAAATATCTGGTATTTCTGGTTATTAATTTAATGTATAACTGATTGATTTGTGTGTTAATGCATTACTGGGCCTGTAAAGCTGCAGCAAGTAAAAATTTCATTGTTCTGTTGCCAACACATATGACAGTTGAACATTCTTGATTCTTGACAAATAAATATGTTTGTTTTGTTTTTACCAAGGAAGAAGTTGCTGGTGGAGTGGCATTAAAAAAAACATAGCTTAGATAGTGATAGGCTAAAAATTAAGAGAGAGGATATACTAGAAAGGCTGGCTGTACCTACACTGGATAAATCACCTAGTCAAGAACTTACTGAAGGAATGAAGGGTGGAAAATGTATTGCCCATAATATTCCAAACAGCAGCTTTTTTGTGGATTGGAATTAATTGCATCTATTTCCCTTTTGTTCAAAATAAGATGCAAGGATAAATCCAGAAATAATGCAGTCAATTTAACCTAAGTAGTGTGGATGCCTTAGAAAGGTTAACCAATAATATTAGCATTGACTCGGACTAGTGTGGTTTGATAAGAGAACAGGAACATATATTTGATAAAGGTAATCAATCATGTTCAATATTTTTTTAATGAGATAGGAGAGAAGGTCGATGAGGGAAATGCATTTGATGTAGTGTGTATGGATTTGACATTTGAGAACTATCTGAAAATTATTTTCATCTATAGAATATGGATCTTGCTGCATGCCAATTGTCCTGAACCGAGGAGAAATTTAAGTATCAACCAAAATATCTCAGGTTGTATAATTTTAGGTTCTATAAATCCTATATATGAACTGGAGGGAACACATCGCCTCACAGACTACCCACCCATCCTGTCCCTTCAGGAACCGCCTTTCCCTTCTTTGGAAGTTTTCGCAGTTACCAGAGCCCATGAAACCCCCACAGTGGAAGCAAGTCTTCCTCAGTTCCGAGGTACTGCTGTAGAAGGTCCAGGAGAGGATGGGAAATTTCCTTCCCTAAGAACACGTGTGGCACGGTGGCGCAGCGGTAGAGTTGCTGCCTTACAGCGAATAAGGAGACCCGGGTTCGATCCTGACTACGGGTGCTGTTTGTACGGAGTTTGTACGTTCTCCCCGTGACCTACGTGGGTTTTTTCCGAGATCTTCGGTTTCCTCCGACACTCCAAAAGACGTACAGGTGTGTAGGTTAATTGGCTTGGTAAATGTAAAAATGTACCTAGCGGGAATTGGATAGTGTTAATGAGCGGGGTTCGCTGGTCGGCGCGGACCCGGTGGGCCTAAAGGGCCTGTTTCCGCGCTGTATCTCTAAACTAAAATTAAACTAAACACTGTAATCCACTTGACACACTGTACAAAAAGTACAAATATTTCATAGTTACTATGAAAACGTTTTTTGATTTTGAGAAGTCTTTTTCTTTAATTACTCAAATTAAATTAAAGGTTATCACAATGGGATTTGAAATCACATTTGTCGAACATTGGGCCAAAGCTCCAGCTGCTAGTCCAGGAACATCACCAATGCAATACCATGCCCTAGAGTGATTTTCTAATCGGCATGACATCATGATTGAAGTCCAAAGAATTAAAGGGATCTAATGAACATGGACAGGAATTTGACTTTCATAACAAAGCCAGAAAGCAGGATTGCACTATTTGTTTTTGGACTGCAGGAATATCATAGAGTCATAGTATAGAGTCATAGTCATAGAGTCATAGAGTCATAGTCATAGAGTCATAGTCATAGAGTCATAGTCATAGAGTCATAAGCATAGAGTCATAGTCATGGAGTCATACAGCATGGAAACAAGTGCTTCAGCCCAGATGGGCCACATCGACCAAGGTGCCTGATATACACTAGTCCCACTTGCCCGCACTTGGCCCATATACCTCTAAAACATTCCTATCTATGTACATGTCCAAATGATTTTTAAATGTTGATATAGTTCCTGCCTCAACTACGTCTGCTGGCAGCTATTACAATATAGCTGCCACCCTTTGTGTAAAAATGTTGCCCCTTGGGTCTCTATTAAATCCTTCCCCCCTCACTTTAAACCTATGTCCTCCGTTTCTTTATCCCCCTACTGTGGGTAAAATACTCTGTGGATTTACCCTGTCTCATGCTCTTACACACCTCTGTAAGATCACCCCTCATCCTCCTGCACTCCAAAGAATAAAGTCCTAGTTCTCGACTTCTCTCTATAGCCCAGGCCCTCAGGGGCCACAGTCTAAGAATAAAAGGGAAGCCTTTTAAAACTGAGATGAGAAAATACTTTTTCACCTGGAGAGTTGTGAATTTGTGGAATTCTCTGCCGCAGAAGGCAGTGGAGGCCAATTCACTGGATGAATTTAAAAGAGGTATAGATAAAGCTCTTGGGGCTAGCGGAATCAAGGGATATGGGGAGAAGGGAAGTTGGAGAGAGGACCACCATTGGCTGTAAGTGAGTGGGAATTACATTGCAATAAGTCAGTCAGAAGAGAATACGTGGATTGGTTGATCATTTAAGTGAGAAGTCTGGTAAATTGGACAATCAGGCAATTTAAATTGGTGATATAAGCAAGACTTGCAAAAGGGTGCAGCCCTGTCCGGGTGCAGCCCAGTGAGAAAAGTGCCCAGTGAGAAAAGTGCCCAGTGAGAAAAGTGCCCAGTGAGAAAAGTGCCCAGTGAGAAAAGTGCCCAGTGAGAAAAGTGCCCAGTGAGAAAAGTGCCCAGTGAGAAAAGTGCCCAGTGAGAAAAGTGCCCAGTGAGAAAAGTGCCCAGTGAGAAAAGTGCCCAGTGAGAAAAGTGCCCAGTGAGAAAAGTGCCCAGTGAGAAAAGTGCCCAGTGAGAAAAGTGCCCAGTGAGAAAAGTGCCCAGTGAGAAAAGTGCCCAGTGAGAAAAGTGCCCAGTGAGAAAAGTGCCCAGTGAGAAAAGTGCCCAGTGAGAAAAGTGCCCAGTGAGAAAAGTGCCCAGTGAGAAAAGTGCCCAGTGAGAAAAGTGCCCAGTGAGAAAAGTGCCCAGTGAGAAAAGTGCCCAGTGAGAAAAGTGCCCAGTGAGAAAAGTGCCCAGTGAGAAAAGTGCCCAGTGAGAAAAGTGCCCAGTGAGAAAAGTGCCCAGTGAGAAAAGTGCCCAGTGAGAAAAGTGCCCAGTGAGAAAAGTGCCCAGTGAGAAAAGTGCCCAGTGAGAAAAGTGCCCAGTGAGAAAAGTGCCCAGTGAGAAAAGTGCCCAGTGAGAAAAGTGCCCAGTGAGAAAAGTGCCCAGTGAGAAAAGTGCCCAGTGAGAAAAGTGCCCTGTGAGAAAAGTGCGAGTCTTCGGCGAGGAGGCTGAGGTGAGGAGGTTACAATTGTTTTAAGCCTGAACTGTTTATAGACACAAAGTAATGGCGGAAAAGTTGGTGCAGTGTGTTTCCTGCAGGATGTGGGAAGATAGGGACGTCGCTGGAGCTTCTGGGAGCTACACCTGCAAGAACTGTGTCCAGGTGCAGCTCCTGAATGGACGTGTGGTGGAGTTGGAGAGGCAGTTGGATGACCTCAGGGCCATCCGGGAATGCGAGAGTTTCCTCGACAGGACCTATTGTGAGGCTGTCACGCCAAGGGTCCAGGTCGAGCGAAGGTGGGAGACTGTTTCAGGGGGGAGTGGACGTGGACTACAGGAGACCCCAGTGGCTGTGCCTATTGCAAATAGGTATACCCTCTTGGGAACTGTCGGGGCAGAAGACGTTTCCAGTCCGAGTGGCGGACCTGTTGGCAAGGATACTCGACAGGGGAGACCGAATTCAGGAAGAGCCGTAGTGGTGGGTGACTCCATCGTCCGAGGGACGGACAGAAGATTCTGTGGCAGCAGGAGGGACTTGAGGATGGTCTGTTGCCTCCCTGGTGCCAGGGTTCAGCACATCACGGACCGGCTTCAGAAAATCCTAGTGAGGGAAGGCGATCAACCTGAAGTCGTTGTGTACGTGGGCACGAATGACGTCGGGCGGAAGAGGAAGGAGGTGCTACAGCGGGAGTTTAGAGAGTTAGGAAAAAGACTGAGAAGTAGGACGTCGAAAGTGGTTATCTCTGGACTGCTACCGGTACCTCGTGCTGGTGAGGCCAGGAACAGAGAGATAGAGGGTATGAATTTATGGCTGAGGGGCTGGTGCAGAGAGCAGGGATTTAGATTTCTGGACCACTGGGATCTCTTCTGGGCTTGGGGTGACTTGTACAAAAGGGACGGGTTACATCTTAACAGCAGGGGGACAAACATTCTGGCAGGCAGGTTTGCTAGTGCGACACCTGTGGCTTTAAACTAAGTAGTGGGGGGGAGGGGTTAACAAATTGGGAATATGAAGATGAGGTTAAAGGGAATACAGGAGATATTGCAGAAGACTCTCGGAAGAATGGGAACAGAAGTTCTAGAGGGGAAAAGAGATTAAGGGCAGGGCCATTTGTGACCGATGTGAGAGGGGAGGTAAATACAGAAGTTAAAGTGTTGTACTTAAATGCGCATAGTATAAAAAATAAAGTGGATGAGCTTGAGGCTCAGTTAGTCATGGGCAAGTATGATGTTGTAGGGATCACTGAGACATGGCTACAAGAGGACCAGGGCTGGGAACTGAATATTCAGGGGTACACAACGTATAGAAAAGACAGACAGGTGGGCAGAGGGGGTGGGGTTGCTCTGCTGGTAAGGAATGATATTCATTCCCTTGCAAGGGGTGACATAGAATCAGGAGATGTTGAATCAGTATGGATAGAAATGAGAAATTGTAAGGGTAAAAAGACCCTAATGGGAGTTATCTATAGGCCCCCAAACAGTAACCTCGACATAGGGTGCAAGTTGAATCAGAAGATAAAATTGGCGTGTCACAAATGTAATGCTACGGTGGTTATGGGAGATTTCAACATGCAGGTAGACTGGGAAAATCAGGTTGGAAATGGACCCCAGGAAAGAGAGTTTGTAGAGTGCCTTCGAGATGGATTCTTAGAACAGCTTGTACTGGAGCCTACCAGGGAGAAGGCAATTCTAGATTTAGTGTTGTGTAATGATCCTGATCTGACAAGGGGACTAGAGGTAAAAGAGCCATTAGGAGGCAGTGATCACAACATGATAAGTTTTACTCTGCAAATGGAAAGGCAGAAGGGAAAATCGGAAGTGTCGGTATTACAGTATAGCAAAGGGGATTACAGAGGCATGAGGCAGGAGCTGGCCAAAATTGACTGGAAGGAGGCCCTAGCAGGGAAGACGGTAGAACAGCAATGGCAGGTATTCCTGGGAATAATGCAGAGGTTGCAGGATCAATTTATCCCAAAGAGGCGGAAAGACTCTAAGGGGAGTAAGAGACACCTGTGGCTGACGAGGGAAGTCAAGGACAGCATAAAAATTAAGGAGAGGAAGTATAACATAGCAAAGAAGAGTGGGAAGACAGAGGATTGGGACTCTTTTAAAGAGCAAAAAAAGTTAACTATAAAGGCAATACGGGGAGAAAAGATGAGGTACAAGGGTAAACTAGCCAATAATATAAAGGAGGACAGCAAACGTTTTTTTAGGTACGTGAAGAGGAAAAAAATAGTCAAGGCAAATGTGGGTCCCTTGAAGACAGAAGCAGGGGAATTTATTATGGGGAACAAAGAAATGGCAGACGAGTTAAACCGTTACTTTGGATCTGTGTTTACTGAGGAGGATACACACAATCTCCCAAATGTTCTAGGGGCCGGAGAACCTAGGGTGATGGAGGAACTGAAGGAAATCCACATTAGGCAGGAAATGGTTTTGGGTAGACTGATGGGACTGAAGGCTGATAAATCCCCAGGGCCTGATGGTCTGCATACCAGGGTACTTAAGGAGGTGGCTCTAGAAATAGTGGAAGTATTGGAGATCATTTTTCAATGTTCTATAGATTCAGGATCAGTTCCTGTGGATTGGAGGATAGCAAATGTTATCCCACTTTTTAAGAAAGGAGGGAGAGAGAAAACGGGTAATTATAGACCAGTTAGTCTGACATCAGTGGTGGGGAAGATGCTGGAGTCAATTATAAAAGACGAAATTGCTGAGCATTTGGATAGCAGCAACAGGATCATTCCGAGTCAGCATGGATTTACGAAGGGGAAATCATGCTTGACAAATCTACTGGAATTTTTTGAGGATGTAACTAGGAAAATTGACAGGGGAGAGTCAGTGGATGTGGTGTACATCGACTTTCAGAAAGCCTTCGACAAGGTCCCACATAGGAGATTAGTGGGCAAAATTAGAGCACATGGTATTGGGGGTAGGGTACTGACATGGATAGAAAATTGGTTGACAGACAGAAAGCAAAGAGTGGGGATAAATGGGTCCCTTTCGGAATGGCAGGCAGTGACCAGTGGGGTACCGCAAGGTTCGGTGCTGGGACCCCAGCTATTTACGATATACATTAATGACTTAGATGAAGGGATTAAAAGTACCATTAGCAAATTTGCAGATGATACTAAGCTGGGGGGTAGTGTGAATTGTGAGGAAGATGCAATAAGGCTGCAGGGTGACTTGGACAGGTTGTGTGAGTGGGCGGATACATGGCAGATGCAGTTTAATGAAGATAAGTGTGAGGTTATTCACTTTGGAAGTAAGAATAGAAAGGCAGATTATGATCTGAATGGTGTCAAGTTAGGAAGAGGGGATGTTCAACGAGATCTGGGTGTCCTAGTGCATCAGTCACTGAAAGGAAGCATGCAGGTACAGCAGGCAGTGAAGAAAGCCAATGGAATGTTGGCCTTCGTAACAAGAGGAGTTGAGTATAGGAGCAAAGAGGTCCTTCTACAGTTGTACCGGGCCCTGGTGAGACCGCACCTGGAGTACTGTGTGCAGTTTTGGTCTCCAAATTTGAGGAAGGATATTCTTGCTATTGAGGGCGTGCAGCCTAGGTTCACTAGGTTGATTCCCGGAATGGCAGGACTGTCGTATGTTGAAAGGCTGGAGCAATTAGGCTTGTATACACTGGAATTTAGAAGGATGAGGGGGGATCTTATTGAAACATATAAGATAATTAGGGGATTGGACACATTAGAGGCAGGAAACATGTTCCCAATGTTGGGGGAGTCCAGAACAAGGGGCCACAGTTTAAGAATAAGGGGTAGGCCATTTAGAACGGAGATGAGGAAGAACTTTTTCAGTCAGAGAGTGGTGAAGGTGTGGAATTCTCTGCCTCAGAAAGCAGTGGAGGCCAGTTCGTTGGATGCTTTCAAGAGAGAGCTGGATAGAGCTCTTAAGGATAGCGGAGTGAGGGGGTATGGGGAGAAGGCAGGAACGGGGTAGTGATTGAGAGTGATCAGCCATGATCGCATTGAATGGCGGTGCTGGCTCAAAGGGCTGAATGGCCTACTCCTGCACCTATTGTCTATTGTCTATTGTCTAAGGCAGTCACAGGTTACTAATTGTGGATGATCCCAGCCATGATCACAATGAATGGCGCTGGCTCAAAGGGCCGAATGGCCTCCTCCTGCACCTATTTTCTATGTTTTTATGTTTCTATGTCCTAGCAACATCCTCATAAACTGAAATTCCGCAGTGGTTGGTACTGGGACCACCGTTTTGTTTAATGTAGATTTATGATATGGATTTAGTGAAAAGGGCATAATTTCCAAATCTGTAGATGACAATAAAATGTATAAACTTAAGTGCCCTGTGAGGAGGGTAATAATGGACTGTGTAGATAAGTGATGGAATGGGTGGACACATGGCAAATGAAATGTAACTTAAAAATGCACAGCATTACATTTTAGTTAGAAGAATAAATAGTTGGAAGTGGCAGGGTTAAATTGAGAAAGCATCAATAAAAGCATACAGTATCCTGTGCATTATAAATAGAGGCATAATGTTGAAGAGCAAGTGAGTCATACTAAATATGATGCATTAGTGTTGCCATAAATGGAATGTATTGTCCAGTTCTGGGAACCACAAACTAGAAAGATGTGAAGACTTTGGAGACAATTAAAACGAGATTTAGTTTAGTTTAGTTTGGAGATGTAGCATGGAAACAGGTCCTTCGGACCATCAAGTCCACATCTACCATCAATCACCCCATTCACTCTATTTCTATGTTATCTCACTTTCCCATCCACTCCCTACACACTAAGGGCAATTTATAGAGGCCAAATAACCTACAAACCCGCACGTGTTTGGGAAGCGGGAGGAAACTGGAGCACCTGTTGGGAACCCACGCAGTCACAGGGAGAACATGCAAATACCATAAAGACTATACTGAGGTCAGGATTGAACCCGGATCTCTGTGGGTGTGAAGCAGAAGCTCTACCAGCTGCACCACTGTGCATCCATGAAGTGGCACATTTCCACAAAACAAAATGATTCCAAGGATGAGAGACATCAATTATGAATATCAACCAAAGAATACGAGTTGTTCTCAAAGGTTCAAAGGTATTTATTGTCACGTGTACCAAGTAAGGTACAGTGAAATTCGATTTACCATACAGTCATACTAAAAAAAAGCAACAAGACACACAACTACATTAAAGTTAACAGAAACATCCACCACAGCGGATTCCCCACATTCCTCACTGTGATGGAAGGCAATAAAGTCTAATTCACTTTCCTCTTCATTCTATGAGGCAGTGGAGACTGTGTTAAAGTGTTAAAAATTATGAGGGGTCTACACTGTGTACAAGAGGACAAAGAATAAAGGCAATTGTAAAATAACTAAAAATGACATGCAGTAAGCTTTTTCAAGTATCAAGTGGCTAGGATCGATAATGCACTGCCTGGAATAGTAGTGGAGATAGATTAACGGGTAACAATCAAAAAGGATCAAGATCTGTGGCTGAAATGAAACCATTGTTTCCACTAGAGGAAGGGTCTAGGACTGGAGGGCACAGCCTCAGAATAAAAGGATGTATCTTTAGAAAGGAGATGAGGAGGAATTTCTTTAGTTAGATGGTGGTGAATCTGTGGGATTCATTGCCACAAGAGGCCAAGTCATTTGGGTATTTTTAAAGTGGAGATTGACAGGTTCTTGATTAGCAAAGTTGTCAAGTCATGGGGGGAAGACAGGAGAATGGGGTTGAGATGGAAAGATAGATCTGCCATGATTGAATGGCAGAGTAGACTCGATGAGTTGAATGGCCTAATTCTGCTCCTATGACTTATGAATTTATGATTTTTTATAATTCTGTGTAGAGAGTGAGGAGTGGGACTGGACTAACCTTGTGCTGAATCAAAATAGACTTAACAGGTTGAATGGTTAACCTTTTGTGATATAATCTTTTAGTTCCAAGATCAAATTTTAAGAGATTAAATTTTAACAGAGCATTACTTTATTAAATGTTTGGATCAATCATATTGAACTCGTGTGTATTTTGGAAATAAACTGTGCCCTCCTCATAAAATATTTTAGAGTCTTCCCAGAACCTCCTTCCCTAACCCCCTCACCACCATCACACGGAGGCACCTTGCCCCAGCCCACTATGATGGAAATGTGTTCCTTCCCCTTAAACCAATAAACATTGTCAACTCTCAATGTCCACAGAAATATTTTTCAAACCATTTCCCTGCATTCAGCAAGACCTCTTGGCAATGATCCCAATAAATTACTAATCTATCAAATTGTTCCTTTACAGTGCAATGGCAATGTAATTGCATTAGCTATTACAAAAGATGTTTGAAGTATATCTTGGTAAATTATGAAAACGTACCTCCTTCTCCAGAACCAGAGCCATTTTCTGAAAAATAAACAGAAAATAATAATTTGAATGATGATGGTCTTTGGGGCAAGCTGTTTTTTTCACAGAGCTACTTACAACACAATATATGGATTATCGCAGCATTATATGCCCCCTGTGAGTAAATCCTAACTCACTGCAATTAAAACAGGATTATTATATTGTTACACCAAAGCAACTTTAGGTAAAATTATGCATTGGGAATAGATGTTTGACAACCTGTAATATAACCAAAAGGTTCTGATCATGTCAAAAATGACAAGATTGAAAATCCTTTAATCTACAGATTGAGATACATTCTGCTTATTGTAATAATCCATACACACAATGTCCTATTGCAACACTTTGAGCGTTGCCCTACAGATTTCCATTCCTATATTATGTTGTACCAAGTTGCAGGGTATGAGTTAATTTCTTCATATGCAATAAATTATTCAGTGTAGACCTTAAACACATCACAGCAAATGATATATTTCCTGCAATTGAAACAGCAACAGCTGCAAATATACAAGTAAAGACGTTTTTGTATAACGTTACGACTTATAACATAGGACAGCATTTGGAGGGTGACTGGCAAGGTGAAAGCCATGCTTCCTAACCAGAATAAAGAAGCATAAATAATTCTCAGCTCTCAGTTGCATGCCTTGGTCAATAGAAGGGAACAGCAGCTGTTCAGTGGGCAGGAGAAGAATGTCAGACAGTAGCTCAATTATTCCTGTCATTCAGGTAAGTTGCAGGGAATGAGTTTTTGGGGGAAGGGTGGGGAGGAAGAGATGTTACCTGATACTAAAAGTAGGGTGAGAGGAATTCAGGGCACTGAAGATATAAGCCTTTCACATCAGCAGAGGGGTGAAAGTTAAAAACGCATTATATTACCACATTGACCCCATTTTGGGCCCTGTTCTTTGGACTATCTTCATCTGGTGAGAAGGCCATGGGATGATCAGACCACCAACCTTTTTACACATTAGATAGTTAAAACAAAAATGGAAATCTCTTAAGCTTCTCCTAACTATGGGTTCCTGGAATTATTGATTTTATATTGTCGCTTCTTGATTTCTTAACCAAAGGCACTGCAAGAAATGTGAGGCAAAACTGAACAAATTTATTTCAGAAAACTTGGTGAATTGCCAGCAGAAGCATATATATTGCAAAATTTCAACTCACTACTAAAAGTACATGTATCAGATGTTTCACAGTCCTTTAGTTATTTAATTCTGGCCTGTAGCACTAAGATTTAGTGACATTGTGCTTTACAAACAGCTAACTACTATAACATTATTCATTGTTCTTGTCTCTGAACCAATGATATTTTATGCACTGGAGTCATAATGCATTTTTTATACCTGTCATCATTGATTTCTTACCTACACAGCTGCTTCTAATAAAGATAGTTTGAACAAAGCTAAATAGCAGCAATCAAATGAAAAAGGGATAAAACAGAAAATTCTGGAAACATTCAACAGGTCAGGCAACAGTAGTGGAAAGGGAATCAGAGTTAGGGCAGCACAGTGGCAAAGCTGGTACAGCTGCTGCCTCAGAGCGCCAGAGAACCAGGTTTGATTCTGACTTCCCGTGCTGCCTGTGTGGGGTTTGCACGTTCTCCCTGTGACTATGTGCGTTTCCTCCGGAAGCTCTGGTTTCCTCCCACATTTCAATGGTGTGTGGGTTTATAGATCAATTGGCCACTGTAAATCGCCCCTAGTTTGTAGGCAGTGGATGCAAAACATTGAACTACTGCGAAAGAGTGATTGATGGTCAGCATGGACCCGATGGGCTGAAGGGCCTGCATACATGCTGTATCTTTTAATCAATTCAATCAATCAATGCATCAGGTCCCACTACTGAAAACGTGCTTGAGTCACCTGGTGTATGGAGTACTGTTGAAATCTTTGCTGTGCAAGCGGAGTTCTTTAGGCTTTAGGGATACAGCACGGAAACAAGCCCTTCGGCCCTCCAAGTCCACGCCGACCTGCAATCACCCTGTACACAGACACTATTCTACATTACACTAGGGACAATTTACAATTTTACTGAAGCCAATTAACCCACAAACCTATATGTCTTTGGAGTGTGGGAGGAGACTGGAGCACTCAGAGAAAACCTATGCAGTCACAGGGAGAATGTACAAACTCCGTACAGACAGCACCCGTAGTCAGGATTGTACCCAGCTCTCTGGCACTGTAAGGCAGCAACTCTACCACTGCGCCACTGTGCTACCCTGCTATCGGGAGGGAAAACTAGTAGGCTAGTAGAATTCTATCCCATCTTTATGATCTGCTGTGGAACTGACCTGCAACTTCCATTTCCTGGCACAGTCACAGAGCTCTGATTCAAACGCTAGAAGCTGCAGTAAAACTGCTACCGTCATCATTTTATTGAGGTAGCGAGAGGATTCTAGTAAAAGCTAATAATCATCATCAAGCTTTATGATTAATATTACTCACAGTCCTTGGCATGATTAACAAAACGCCAAGAACAAAGGCCCCAGCAATAACACGCAAAAGAGAAAATGCTGAAACATTAAGAAGTCAGGCAGTGTCCATGAAAAGAGAAATGTTTCTTTAGAACTGGGTCGAAGTCAACATCTTCATGTAACTCGATTTCTCTGTTTGTATCAGAATTAAACGGTTCTCCTCAAGGTCAGTCATCCATAATACTGGCTCTGTTTTTTCTCTCTTCTGCCAGGGCCTGACATGCCAGGTAATTCCCACTGCTCCACTTTTTGCAGCTTTGTTTCCTTTCCCTAATTGCCTTTACTTCATTGCTTTTATATTTCTTTGTTCTGTTCTCTCTCTCAAAATTCCCTCATTAACCTACTAACCACTTACCATGCATGTTCCCACAGAAACTCGAGCCTCACCCAATCAGATCTATTCCCTCACTCCCATTCATCCCTCAATGTACCCTCTCTGCAGCTTAAAACTAACTTATTTTCCCTTTTTCCCAGTTCTGTCAAAGGGTCTTCAACTAGAACCCTTAACTCAATTTCACTTAACTCCAGGGCACAGATTTAACATTTTGGAGAAAGATATAAGGGGAAGGCGAGGAATAAAAACCTCCCAAACAAAGAGGTTATTACAGGAACTTACTGGTGATAACAGAATCAAACGCAAATTTCAAGATAAAATTAGAGACATGAGAGGAAATAATGTGCACGACTATAGTGAAAGAGAAGAGAAATAGGTTTGTTTGGATTGTTTGTCATGTGCTGGTACAGATGCAATTAACTGAATGGTTTCTCTCTGTGCTATAAGAATACCATAATTTATAGGACCCCTCACCAAATGCCTATATGCATCATTCTTGCACTTATTGTTTCCCCTGCATACGTATTTGCAGAGAATCAGAGTAGGCACACATTTTACAGTTAAAGTGTACAGAGGAAAAACCGTTTAGTTTAGTTTGGAGATACAGCGTGGAAACAGGCACCGGCCCACCGAGTCCATACCGATTAGGAATCCTGGCAAATTAACATAAGCCAACACACATTAGGGACAAATTACACTTATACCAAGGATACAAACCCAAGCCAATTAACCTTCAAACCTGTACGCCTTTGGACATTGTTGAATTCCAATAGGCTTAAGGTATCGTTAACACTGACGTAGGACTTCTTAATTACCTGGTTTCAAAACAAAAAATCTGCAAACTACCTTTCAGACATCATCCAATCATATTGTCTTCAGTTCAACACAATGAAATACTAATGTCTTCACTATAATAGGTTGCATATTTTTAAATTTACTGCAGTGGTCAATGGACTTCCCAAATAATGAACTTCCAAAGGAGGTGATGCAACATCCCAGGATTCAAGTGTACCCCACACTTGCTCAAACAGTTGAACTTCAATGAGTCCAGCGAGGTTGATTGTTATGTTTTCACCTTGTACCTTGCAGTTCACAGTAACTTGGCACAGAGAGATTAATAAACCGACTGCATCCAAGTGCACAACTTTCTCCAAATTTTTTACGCTAGATCTAGATGCTTTGTCAGGACACCATTAATGAACACGATAATTACTGAAGGGTATCTGCAAATCTGCAATAGACAATGGACAATAGACAATAGGTGCAGGAGTAGGCCATTCGGCCCTTCGAGCCAGCACCGCCATTCAATGTGATCATGGCTGATCATTCTCAATCAGTACCCCGTTCCCGCTTTCTCCCCATACCCCCTGACTCCGCTATCCTTAAGAGCTCTATCTAGCTCTCTCTTGAATGTATTCAGAGAATTGGCCTCCACTGCCCTCTGAGGCAGAGAATTCCACAGATTCACAACTCTCTGACTAAAAAAGTTTTTCCTCATCTCTGTTCTAAATGGCCTACCCCTTATTCTTAAACTGTGGCCTCTGGTTCTGGACTCCCCCAACATTGGGAACATGTTTCCTGCCTCTAACGTGTCCAACCCCTTAATAATCTTATAATAATAATATAATAATAAGCATTTATTTTATATAGCGCCTTATCAGGTGCTCAAAGCGCTTTACAAAAACAATCAACATAAAAACAAACAGACAAACTATCCTAACGGAAAAGCGGCGAATAAACAACGCCAGCGTCCTCTCACGTCAGGGTCCGGCAGTAGACAACAAAAAGCACAGGACACACAGATACAATTTTTACACAAACAGCCATCACAGTGATTGCTCTAGGCATACCCTCACTGTGATGGAAGGCAAAGAAAAGTCTTATCTCTTCCTCATTCTTCTCCCGTGGTGCCACGAGGTGATCGAGGCTCCCAACTTTTTGAAGCCCCCACCGGGCGATGGAAAGTCCCAGGGCCGAGCCGAGCAGGCCGATGAAAGTCCTGAGCCCCCACCGGGCGATGGAAAGTGCTGCGGCCGGGCCACGCAGGGCGATGAGGGGCCTGCGAGCGGGTCGATCGTACCTCTCGCTTCGGGGCAGTCGAAGCTGCTACGGCTGGAGCTCCCAAAAGCCGGTCGCCAGCCAGGGACCTGCGAGCTCCCGATGTTGCGGTCTGCAGGGCCCACGGCCAAAGCCTCCGAGATGGTAAGTCCAGGCCCTGCGACCGGAGTCTTCAAGGTCGATCCCAGCTGGAGGCCGCCGACTCCACGATGTTAGGCCGTAGTGCGAACGGAGATACGACACGGTAAAGGTCGCATCTCCGTTGAGGAAGAGATTAGAAAAAAGGTTTCCCCCAACCCCCCCACCACCCCCCCACATACACAGAGTTAAAAATAGAACAAAACGTACATTAAACGATGACAATAGACAAAAAACAAAAAAAAGACAGGGAGACTGCCGGTGAGCCGCAGCTGCAGAACACAGCCACGCCCCTCATGACTTATACGTTTCAATAAGATCCCCTCTCATCCTTCTAAATTCCAGTGTATACAAACCTAGTCGCTCCAGTCTTTCAACATATGACAGTCCCGCCATTCCGGGAATTAACCTAGTAAACCTGCGCTGCACGCCCTCAATAGCAAGAATATCCTTCCTCAAATAGCCTGCACTGTTCATAATTGCAAACATTCTAGAGGAATGCAGGCCAATCTGAAATGAGATAACATTACAAGTGGCATTTATCTGCGGACAGAGCCAATTCCATGAAACATCATTTGCAGCAATCAAAGGGCTGCATGCAGCCTCTGAGCTTTGCAGAATCAGGAAGCTCCCTCTGCTGCTTTAAATGAATGGTAGACACGTTGGCCTTGGCCTTCAACTGATTAGCACCATCTGCTCTTCAGTATAGTGGTATGAGTGAAATACAGCTGGCACATAATGAGAATTGGGGTTCAACAACCACAGAGGTCATTGGCAAAGGGCATCTCAGCAGTAAGAGCAGCAATATAAGTGACCTCCCATGAACACTGCTCATGTTTCAGCAGTAGGATAGCAAAAAGTAAATATTTTCGAGCGTATGCTTCTGAATGACTGAGAAAACATTAGGTTATTAAATGTCCATTGTTCAGTTTAAGTACATGTTACTTATTGTTCTGCATTTCTTTTCCCTGATGGCCACTCTCGATTGCGAAATGATAATTTGTCTTTTCAGTTGCTAAGTGGAATAGGAAAACACGAGATGATTGGGATAATGGGGAAAACTGCAAAGGGTTGAATAGCGTCATAGTTATGTAGCACGAAACAGGCCGTTCGGCCCAACTCTCCCATGCCGACCAAGATGCCCCATCTATGCTGGTCCCATCTGCTCACATTTGATCCATATCCCTCTAAACCTTTCCTATCCATGTACCTGTTAAATGTCTTTTAAATGTTGTATATTACCTGCCTCAACTACCTCCTCTGGCAGCTCGTTCCATTACCCACCATGAAAAAGTTGCCATTCAGGTTCCTTTCAAATCTTTCCCATCTCACCTTAAAGCTGTGTCCTGTGGTTCATGATTTCCCTACTCTGGGTAAAAAACTGTGCATTACCCCCACAAGTCCTGGTAATATTCTCGTAAATCTTTTCTGAACTGTTGCCAGCTTCACAACACCCTTGCTATAGTGGAGTGACCAAAATTGAACGCAGTACTCCAAATACGACCTTACCAGCATCTTGTACATCTGTAACATAACATCCCAACTTCCATACTCAATACACTGACTGATCTACCAAAATAATTCTCGACTGCCCTATCTACCTGTGGTACCACTTTTAGGGAACTGCGTACCTGTACTCCTAGATCCCTCTGCTCTACAACTCTCCCCAGGGCACTGCCATTCACTGTGAAAGTCCTGCCCTGGCTTGACTTTCCAAAATGCCACGCTTAATCTGCATTATACTCCATTAACCATTCCTCAGTCCACTTGCCCAGCTGATGAAGATCCATGCTGTAATTTTTGATAATCATCTTTACTACCGACAAAACCACCTACTTCAATATCGACTGCAAACCTATTCATCATGTCTTGTACAGTCTCATCAAAATCATTGATATAAACCACAAACAACAATGGGCCCAGCAGCGATCCCCCGAATCACAGAAATATTATGGGTCATCAGAACTGTGAGGCTTCTAGCAATAGAATTCCATCAGTTCCTTTCCTGCTCTTTCTCCACAATCTTGAAATAGATTCTCCCTTTTGAAAACTTCGATTAATTTATTTCCATCCCTCTCACAGGCTTTGAGTTCCAGATCATAACTATTCTCAGTTTTTTTTTTTTTCTTTCCAATGTCCCTTTTATCTTTGATTCAACATTTAAAATCTGCCTTCCTTAATTTTTGAACATCTGCTAATGGGAACTCCTTTCATCCATTTACTCAATCTAAACCTTACAAAGGAAATTCCCCGTTCCTGGCATTATTCCAGTAAATCCTTTTTGCAGCATCTCCAAGATCTTCACAACACCATCCTAGAGCTGGGTTGACCAGATTTAAATACATAACTCCAATTGTCGCCAACCAGTGCAGTCCCCTATTCAATGTAACTTATCGGCTTTTGTATTCGGTGCTTCTATTTTAGAACGGAGATGAGGAAAAACATTTTCCACCCAGAGAGTTGTGAATCTGCAGAATTCTCTGCCTCAGAAGGCAGTGGAGGCCAATTCTCTGGAAGCTTTCAAGAGAGAGCTAGATAGAGCTCTTAAAGATGGCGGAGTCAAGGGATACGGGGAGAAGGCAGGAACGGGGTACTGAGTGTGGATGATCAGCCATGATCACAGTGAATGGCAGTGCTGGCTCGAAGGACCGAAATGGCCTACTCCTGCACTTATTGTCTATTGTCTATTTATGACTTTTAGGATTTGTATGTCTTATCAATCACTCTCAATTCGCCTTTCCACTTTCAAAGATTCATACACATGCACAGCAGTTTCCTGCATACCCTTTAGACCTGCACCTTTTCACCTCTGTAGTCTATCCTTTTTTTAAATCACTTCCCACTTCTCTGTAAAATGTTTTATCTGCAAATGATTGTCCATTCAGCAGCCTATCTAGGTTTTCTTGCTGTATATCCCTATACTCCTCACTTCCAAACTTTGCCATCAGGATATGCCTAAATTTGACCCTGAATTCCTATGTCTAGAATAGATCATTAATGCATATTAAAGAAAGATCTGGTCCAAGTATAGATCCTTGTGGAACATACCTGTCTACCAGCTTCCAGTGTAAAACACAACTATTTACCACTCCTCTCTGCTTCCTACCTTTCTTATGCATGCTACTATTAATTTCAAATTTGCCTACCAGCTTTTGGTATGGAGCATTATTAAACACCCTTTGAAAATCCACATCAACACATCTATTGTATTACCCTCTGTATTTTCTCATCAAAAACGGCAATGTGGGGAAATTTGGCATAGAGGGACCCTATAGAACCCAATAAGTCTATGCCTCTTTCTATAATGGAATTCCATCAGAAGAAATAACAATTAAACTGTAGAACTGCGCTGTGAATGAGATGCACTTGCCCAGATCATTCTCACAAGTACTAATGGAAGGCGGATTGGTTGGTTGTTGGACTACGTTCTGACAGTGGGATTATATTAGAGCACCAGGGTGGGAATTGGGACAAGACACTTAATGCATTATCGTAGCATTCCAGTGATAGTTACTAATTGTAGTACTAGGTGTAGCTATGAATGAATCCTCAGAAACGTAAATAATTGGATCATTCACCTCCATCCCCTCTCTTCCCTCTCCTTCTCCTATCTCTTCAGATATATCTGCAAACTAAGTGCCTTTCTGCTGCTCAGACCCTTGTTTCTGTCCATTTCTGTGATCAGAGCTGCACCTCTCATTCATTCTAGAAATACTAACTGATGCTAACTTTTGCTAACTAAAGAAGAGCTTTAGATCTATTTAGGATCTGAACCACATCTTAAGTACACCTGCACAGTGGCATATCTGGTTGTCTGATGGAATTCATTGTACTGCCCTTGGACACCATTGTCTGCCCTCTGAACTGATGCCTTCAGCCATGTTTGAAATCTTCCAGCAACACTCTCTCATTAGTTAACATACATTCTTTAACTTTGGTCCAGCTTTTTTGACACAATTAGTAACTTATCAAAATCAATAGTAATGTATCCACCACAATCCAGCTATGTCCCAATCTGCCATACACTGACACAGTCAGCATTACCTATTTCAAATTACTCTATGCATGTTGGTGTTTATGGAAAAGCACAATCATATTTACAGAGGAAGGTGCAAAAGTAAAGTCTGCAGCATCATGAGGGACTCCTCTCACTCCTTCCAAGGTGGATTTGACCCGCTGCCTGAGGAGCATTAGCTGCAGAACCACCAGGTTCAGGAACAGCTTTTTCCTCAGGCTGTTCGCCTACTGGACTGCCCCACCTGACTCGGAGGGGGGGGGGGGGGGGGTGGGGGGGGGGGGGGGTTAGCACCTCACCTAGCACTCTGCACTTTATAATCCCATTTAATGTGCAATTAATAATTTACCTGCTCTCATTGATGGTTTTAAATTCACCGTTTACATGCTTTAAACTCTAGGTTAAATGCTTTACCTTTTGTCGTTTACATGCTTTAATCCCCTGTCTTTATGTATTGTATTGTATTGCACTGTCTAATTGTATTGTACTGTATCATATTGTACTGCACAGTCATCCCCTGTCTATATGTTTTGCATTTGTATTGCACTATGGCCACCGGAGGCACTCTGTTTCGTCCCATTCGTTGCATGATCTGTAAGGAGTGGAATGACAAATGAACTAAATATATATATATTCATAAGTGGCAAATTTAGTAATATTGCAATGTTTGTATGCAGAAGATAGCCATTTACCATTATTTAGTGTTTATTATGTCTGTCATTAATCAAGTTCTTCAGTTAACAACCATGTCACAAATGCAGCTTCACTATAAAATGGCTCACAATCAGGAGCCAATCCTTTAACTGGCCTTTTGTACCTTTCACAAGCTCTGGGTCTGATCCTGACAAACGAGACAAAGGAGAAGCTGTCAGATAAGGAAAGATGAAGAGTGAAATGTAAAGGTGGAGGGAGAGATATGTGCAGAAGGAGACAGAGAGACCAAGAGAGGATATAAAAGGATTAGAGGATGGTAGAGGAGCGTGCTGGGGGGAAAGGAGCAGAGTGATTGGGTTGTTGAGAGATGGTGCACACTGGAGTGATGGGGGGGGGGGGGGGGGGTAAGTGAAAAGACTGGGAGATAGGGGGGTATTACTTGAAATTGGAGAATCCAATATTTATACTATTGGGTTGGAAGCTATCCAAGCAGAATATGAGATGCAGTTCTTCCAGTATGCGAGTGGCAACAAGGAGGCCAAAGACAGAAATATTGGTATGGGAATGGGAAGAGGCGATAAAATGGTTAGCAATTGGGAGCTCCAGCAGGCCTGGTGGACAGAGTTTGAGTTTGAGTTTGAGTTTAGTCTATTGTCACGTGTACTGAGATGCAGTGAAATGCTTTTGTTATGTGCGAACCAGTTAGTGGAAAAACACATAATTACAATCGAACCATCTAGGTGTACAGATGCATGATAAAAGGAATAACTTGAATAGCATTTAGTGCAGGATGAAGTCCAGTAAAGTCTCATCAAAGATAGTGATCATCAAACACGTGTTTGGTCAAACGGTGCCTAGTTTACACTAGGTCTTGCCGAAGTAAAGGAGACTACATCGGAAGTACCGAATGCAATAGAGGAGGTTGGAAGTACACATGAACCTCTCACGTGTGCATTTTGGGTGGTCCATATTCCTTTACCTTGCGTGGCAACATAAAATTAGCTATTTTCAATCTGCAAACTTCAAGGGAAAGACTAGAGGACAGTCTACAGAATTGGTTGTCAATTTTTCATCATCCATTTTGTACCATTGACAAATCTATATACCACAGAGCTGAATGATTAACTTTCTTCAAACTATATTGGGTGCAATATAAATGTCAGCAAAGAGATTGTGACAACTTGCATGCTCCTCAAAGATTTCTCTGAGGTTTTTCTCTTCAAAGTGAGAAGGCAGAGGTAGAAGCGAAATGGGTTATTCAATGACATAAAAACTTGTACGATACGATACAATAAAACTTTATTCATCCCCGGAGAGAAATTGGTCTGCTGACAGTGACAACCCACAAGGTACACAAAAACTTTAAATTAAAAGTGAAAACAAAAAGAAAAAGTTAAGCGACTGTTGGCTGGCTGCTGTGTGCACAGCTCCTTCACTGGAATAAATGAACAAACAAACAAACACAGACTTATCCCCTGGGCAGTGGATTCTAAACTAGAATGCCCCCCCCCCCCACCCTCCCCCACACCGGATCCCCCTTTGTTCTCCCACCATCCCTCATAGCGGTCCCACCACGCCGGGTCCTCCATTGGTCTTCATGGTGGTCCCCCCATGCCGGGTCCCCATCACCTTCCCCTCCCCCCTCACGCTCATCGACCGCGAGGCCCCATCACAACCAAGGCTCCCGTTGCTGCCAAGGCCCCACTGTCACCGAAGTTCCCGCTACTGCTGAGGCACCCGCTACCGCCGCCGAGTCTCTTGCACACACACAAGGCACCTGCTGCCACTGCCGAGGCTCCCATTGCCGCCACCGCTGAGGCTCCTTTGGCCCAGACAGGCCTCGCCGCCCAGCTTCACCACCGACCCCTGGGAGGTCTGTGGGGCGAGTCAGGCCTACAGGGGCTGGTCTTCAATTGTCGTTCTGGTCGTCGGCGGCGTGGTTGTTCGGCGGGTGGATCGGGCCTGCACAGCTCCTTGGGATACTCCCGCCACGCACGGTCTTTAACAAATACTTTTGTCAGTTTAAAAGTAATTATGCATTTAAATGTCTGTATAAGGCATGAAGTCATGACTTATGCTTCAGAGGTGAGAAATGCCACCACTACGCCAAAGGTAACTTCCCAACTTCCCAACAGCAACTAATCACCATGTGATTTTAAATGATGAATGCCCTGAAGTTGCATTGAAAAAACAAGTTACATTTGTGTGGAACATTTCACATGCTCCCAATGGACAGTGCAACCAATGCAAGATTATATCTTTGAGGTGCATATATAGTCATATAGTCATAGAATCATAGAGTGATACAGTGTGCAAACAGGCCCTTCAGCCCAACTTTCCCACACCAGCCAACATGACCCAGTTACACTAGTCCCACCTGCCTGCGCTTGGTCCATATCCCTCCAAACCTGTTCTATCCATGTACCTGTCTAACTGTTTCTTAAACAATACATGATAAGGGAATTACGTTTAGTGCAAGGTCAAGCCAGTAAAGTCCGATCAAAGATAGTCAGAGGGTCACCAATGAGGTAGACAGTAGTTCAGAATTGCTCTCTAGTTGTGGTAGGATGATTCAGTTGCCTGATAACAGCTGGGAAGAAACTGTCTCTGAATCTGGAGGTAGATACTTTCAATTCAAGAGGGAATGTTCATATTATTGAATCACAATAATCACAGTAGTTAGTAACATAAATTTTTGCTGATAAGTTTAATTTGTCAATGCATAATACTCACCTGTGTAACAAGCACTGTCTGTGACTGCTGTAATCTCTTTTTGGTACTTGCATGCAGCTAGCCTCATGAAACATTCGTTCTGGTAGGTGTCTCCATTAGATGCACAAACAGGGATGTAATGTTTATGGCACTGAAAAATACAAAGTTTATTTATGTTATATAAACCATGATATGTTCCTTCTCTCAAGATTCAAGGTTGGACACAACGCAATAGTGATAACAATAAGATGAATCAAAAACAGATTTCAATGCAGTACTTCAATGCTCATGCCATGCACTATTTAGTTCCCATTTGTATTTGGCCTCCCAAAACAACAATAACCTCGCATTTGTCACAATTAAACACCGTCTCCCTTTTCTCTGTCCAAATTTCCAGCTGATGACACCCTCTTGTAGACTTTGATAATGTTTCTCATTATCCACAACTACACATATATTCATGTTATCTGCAACCCCACTAATCGGGCCATCTATACTTTCATCCAAATGGCAGTTGAATTCCTCATTCTATTTACTTTCATAGTAGATACAGTGGACGATAGTTACTTTTGTGTATATGATTAGTAAACATCAATTATATATTCTCTCTCTCTCTCTCGCTCTCTCTATATATATATAACTAGTAGTCATCAGTCTGAAGAAGGGTCTCGACCCGAAACGTCACCCATTCCTTCTCTCCTGAAATGCTGCCTGACCTGCTGAGTTACTCCAGCATTTTGTGATATAAATATATATATATATACACACACACACACACACACACACACACCCACACACACACATGCACACACACACTCACACACATATATATATATATATATAAAATAAAACAACAGATATCTGAACAATGATCCCTGCAGAACATTCCAGCCAGAGAAACAGCCCTCAACCACAACCCTCTGTTTTCTATGACTAAGCCAATTTACCAACACGCCATCGATCTCAAGTGGCCTATTGTCTGGGCCAGACTACCATGAGGAACCTTATCAAATGCTGTTCCAATATTTTTATGCCTCTCCAGTTTGCTACCTATTTAATTAGTTTTCCACTTAATTTTCTGAAGCATAATTTTCCCACTTATTTGGCTTGATTACAATTTTTTTGAGAAAAACAGCACATTACTGGAATACAATGCACAAGCATTTCAGCAACAATTTATAACTTAATGCCATTATGGAAAATTAAACCTCAATGGATAAGTACCTTGACAAATTCTAAAAATGACTGAATCACACTCAATCCAATCAATCAGAAGAAGAGTCTTGACCCAAAACATCATCTGTTCTCCAGAGATGCTGCCTGACCTCCTGAATTACTCCAGCAGTTTGTGTCCTTAAGCATGTTATTGTTTCAAAATGGGAAAATGTTAATGATTTTTATCACAACTTGTCAGCACCCAATTTTGTAATTAACATTTTAGAAAATGTGCATGACTGCTGTTTATTTGTACATTTGGTTAGTATAAACAAGTTACCATTTTTAGAATTTTGCCCATAACACAAATACCAGGAGAAAAAAACCACACATTTATTATTTTCTGATGTGAATGTCTCTGAGAAGGGATTTGCAGAGCTCTGGTATACCTCTGTAAAGCATATAGAAACATACTGGAAGCAATCAGATTAATAAAGGAATAATAAAACATGCACATTGTGCAAATATTTAAGCATATCATTTCACTCACAATTTTCATTTACTGTCTTGCACTATTACAAATAATTTATGCATAATTTACATTTTTGTGTCTTGTTTGAGCCCATGTGCCTGTGATGTGCTGCAAGATTTGCATTGTACCTGTACCTCAATGCATTTGTGAATATGACAATAAACGCAACTCAACCAATATGTTTGCAGTTAAATGCATTCTGTATACAAATACACATAAAATGGCACCAAATTAAAGCAACTTGATTCATCTCATTCTGTATATAAGCACCGAGATTATTAGCAATGACTTATGTTGATGATTTACTGTTCAGTCATAAACTATTGTAGGGCAGATGGATAGATCGAGCTGTATCAATAAGTCAAAAATCTTAGGAGCTCAAGGAAGTAATTGACAATCAGTTACTGCCACTATTATTGTGTTGTCTGCAATCATTCTTCCTGATGGCAGAAGTAATATTTTCTCTTTACTTTCTCCCAGTTCAGTAATATTACTTTCACTTTAGTGGTAGTTAGTTCCAGCTCCATTACAGAACCAGAGTACGTTACACAGGCTGACACCTCAATGCAATACTAAGACAGTCCTGAGTTGTCAAAGATGCAGTCATTTGAAAATGATATTAAATCAAGCCCTTATATTCTCTGGATGCAATTATTACTTCCAAAGTGATGAGGAGTTTGTCTAGTGTCTCGATCAAGATTTATTCTTCAATAAGCTTTACTAAAATAAGGCTTTTCCTCATGTGTATCATTTCCATTTTTTAGAAGTTAAAGGACGTTCTTATAGGAAGGAGATCGGGAGAAAGTCAGTGGATATTTTAAAGGCAGAGATAGATAGATTCTCGATGTCAGAGGTTATGGGGTCAGAGGTTATGGGGAGAAGGCAGGAGAATGGGGTTTGGAGGGAGAGATAGATCAGCCATGATTGAATGGTGGAGTAGACTTGATGGGCCGAATGGCCTAATTCTACTCCTATTCCTTATGACCTTATGACTTCCTTTTCAACAGAGTGCTTGAGCTAATTAAACAGGTTATAAAGTGTGCATAAAGGAACAAGTAAAGAAGTAAATAACACGGAACTGCAGATACTGATTTACCAAAGAAGGACACAAAATGCTGGAGTAACTCAATAGGTCAGGCAGCATCTCTTAACGTGGATAGGTAAAGAGGTGGAAAGGTTTGGGGAAGAAATCCAAAGTGTAGTGCCATGGCAGCAAGAGGCAAGCATACTAATAGTATAGTGACTGAAATTGGATGTGCTCAGAAGATCAGAAACATAAAAACATAGAGAATAAGTGCAAGAGTAGGCCCTTCGGCCCATTGAACCAGCACCGCCATTCAATACGATCATGGCTGATCATCCAAAATTAGTACCCCGTTCCTCGTATCCCTTGATTCCTTTAGCCTAAGAGCTAAATCTAACTCTCTCTTGAAAACATCCAGTGAATGGAAGTTTAGATATCTTGCAAGTGTGTGGGGTTGGAAGATATTACATAAAATAAGAGATGAAGAGAATTTGGGGTGGCACAGTTGCGCAGCGGTAGTTGCTGCCTTACAGCGCTTACAGCTCCAGAGACCTGGGTTCAATCCCGATTAAGGGGTACTGTCTGCACAGAGTGTGTGCGTTCTCCCCGTGTCCCACCTGGGTTTTCTCCAAGATCTTCACATTCTTCCCACACTCCAAAGACGTACAGGTTTCTAGGTTATTTGTCTTTGTAAAAATGTAAAATTATCCCTAGTGTGCGTAGGATAGTGTTAGTGTGCGGGGATCGCTGGTCGGTGGGGACTCAGTGGGCTGAAGGGCCTGTTTCCACGCTGTATCTCAAATCTAACGTAACTAAACTTAAGAGAACTGAAGACAAGCATTTTAAAGTCAAAGTGTTGATGAGTCAGGGTCCAGTGGAAGTCAATGAACAAATCGGTGATGGGTGAAAGTGATTTGAGTGTGAATTAGAGGGCAGGAAAGGCAGGTTTTAGATTAAGGCAGATGACACTAAAGTAGGTAGTATTACAGATAATGAAGATGGTTGTCAAAGATTACAACACGATCTTGATCAATTGGCCAGGTGGGCTGAGGAATGGTTGATGGAATTTAATACAGAGAAATGTGAGGTGTTGCATTTAGGGAAGTCTAACATGAGCAGGAAAAGTTGCATCACAGGTGGATAGGGTGGTCAAGAGGTTTTTGCCCAGAGTAGGGGAATCGAGAACCAATCGGTTAAGCTGAGGGGGGAAAGGTTTAAAGATTTAATGGGAACCTGAGGGTTAACTTTTTTACACAAACGGTGGTGGGGGTATGGAACAAGCTGCCGGAGCAGGTAGTTAAGGTAGGTATTATCGCAACGATTAAGAAACATTTAGACAGGTACTTAGATAGGGTAAGTATAGAGGGGTATGGGCCAAAAGCAGGCAGGTGGGACAAGCGTTCTTTGGGCATGTTGGTCGGCATGGGCAAGTTGGCCGAAGGGCTTGTTTCCATGCCGTATGACTATAACTCTATGAACTTTGGTTAATTTCATTGATGGCAGGCCAAAGCAGTTCCATAATCACAAAATATGTACAGTCAATGGTATTTTATTGACTGCGAGATTTATTGGATTAACCTGAAATTATTAAAGGTACAATGTAAGTGCAAGTTTTTTTCTCTTACAATTTGACTGTAGATTGTTGATAATCGATATATAGGGAATATTTTCTGAGAATCTAGACAGAATTATTAGTCTTAGAATTCTGTCGGGTCACAATACAGGAGGACAAATGATGAATGGAATCTTTGTCCACCTACAAATTAGCCATGGACCTTATCTGAAGCTATTATCTTATCTCTACCTGAGATCCCCCCAGGCCATTTGAACCAAGGTAAAAAAAATCAAAGTATGATATCCTTAAGCTCCAAAAGGAACAAGAAAAACTAGTCATCTGTGATGAGGAATTGTGACGTTTGTAAATATAGGGGTGTTCATCTGTAGAGGAATCATAGTCATAGAACCATAGAGTCACAGCGCAGTAACAAGTCCTTCAGCCCACCATGTCCGTGCCGACCATTAAATATTCTTCCATACGATCCGATGTTCCTCAGGCTCAGCAGGGCCCTAAGAAATAGACAACATTCTGAAAAGGGGAATATTTAATTTTACTTGATTTTGTGATTTTGCAGGGTTATTTTTGACTTTGGCACTTTGATCCCATACAAATGACAACATCGCAGAGAAGCAAAATCACCTGCAGAGCCTACAACGGAATTTAAATGTTTTGCTTAAGTGCAGTCTCCTGCCATCATCTCCTGTTCAAATATTTATTCAAATGCTTTTTAAATGCAAGTCTCTGCCTCAGTGGCAGATTATGGTAAACAACTCAACTAACCTCTTGAAATCTTTCATAATTTTGAAAACCCCTCATCAGATCTTCTCTTAATCTCTCCGACAATTGAAAAATAATCTATTTTTCTTGCATTTCTTTCCTAACTAAAATTTCCTATTCCACGTATAACTTCAGTTGACATTCACTGAAGTTTTTCAATGGCTCTTATATTCTTATCAAAGCAGTGTCCTAAGAACTGTACACGATGATTCAACTGTGATCTAATCACAGCATCTTGTGAATATTTTATGGTACTTTCTTGTTTGTAAATGCACCTATGTAAAAAAAAACTAGAATACAATTTGACTCATTATGGTCTTTTCTCTCGGCTTTAAATAGCTAAATATATGTAGAATTTCTAATCGGAGATCTGTTCCTGGCACGGGATTTATTAATCTACACCTCAGTGGTGCTACGCAATTAATTCCACAGTTAGAACACTGAGTCCTCTGTGACAAAAATTAATTATAATGTGTCGAGCACCACTGGGCCACACATCACATTTTGTAACTGCAGGCTGGAAGTTAAGTTCAACAAATCAGCCTGAGAAATTAAATATTAACTGGGTTTTAGTCTCCTTTATTCTCTTGTCAGGCATATAAGGTTTAAAGGCATGCACTTTAAAGAAAATAGCCAGATTTCTACAAAACACAATTAGGACAAGCAAAGCAAAATAAGAGGTTTTAAGATTGAATTGACACTTTGCCATGCTTGTTATTTCTCGGGTATAGTGAAGAGTAAATGGAAGTGGGACTTGGCATGTCTTTTTGAAAGGTGTTCCTCAGCCTATCTCAAGCCATGAAAAAACAGAGATTTCAAGGTCTGCCAAGAATGAAACTATCCCCAATAACATTAACAAATATTTTAGTTTAGTACAACTGTTTGGTATTTTCTACTAATTCAAGGATAGTTGTGACTCTAATCACTGTAAATCTACATTGCGACGTGGTGATGTTCATGTACCATACACTATTTAATAAACTGGTCTAACTCTTATTACTAGAATCTGGCAAAGTATTTATTATACACTTGAGGAAATATACCTTTTACATAACCATACAGTGACAAGAATTTTCAGTTGGATCTCTGAGAATACTATCAACAACAGCAGGCAGCGCAGTGGCACAGCAGATGAGCTGCTGCCTCAGAGAGCCAGAGACCAGGGTTCGATCCTGACCTCGGGTGCTGCTTCTGTGGAGTTTGCACGTTCTCTCTGTGACCGCATGAGTTTCCTCTAGGTGCTCCAGTTTCCTCGCACGCCTGAAAAGATTGGGAACCCTGCGGGTTTTTAAGTTAATTAGCCTATGCAAATTGACCCAAGTGTGTAGGGAATGGATGCAAAATTAGGATAACATTGAAGTAGTGTGAACAAGTGGTCAAAGAAATTTAAAACCAAAGATATTTGACAGGTCAAGGCACACAAAAATCATAAAGGGAGTGATGGCTCATTCTGAGCAGTAGTCTGAAAAACTGAACCCAGAAAAATGTCCATACTACACATAGGACAGTGCTCTTTTATGACTGCTATGATTTTAACGTAGGTGTCAGGTTTATTGCATATTACAAATAAATCAACTCTTCTCATTGGTAGTGGAAGTTGCCAGCTTCAACCACTTAAATATATAGGCTGAAGATAGAAGGAATCAATAATTCTATTCCCTCAAAACACATGTCCTCAAAATTTCCTTGAAATTAATAAATATTTTGGTTCGGATAAGTTCCAAAACCATACTTATGATTTGTTATGACAACACCCTTACAGCATTGACTGTATCTTGGGGTTGAAGTTAATTGCTCCCTAAACGTGGCAACACAAGTAGATGGAGAAGTAAAGAAGACATATGATATGCTTGCCTTCATTGGCATTGAGTATAAGAGCCAGGAAGTCATGAAGCAGTTTTATAAAACTTTAGCTAGGAATTGAAGTATTTTGTGCAGTTCTGGTTGCCCATTACGGGAAGGATGTGGAGGCTTTGGAAAGGGTGCAGAAGAGACCAGAATGCTGCCTGGATAAGAGGGTATTAGCTATGAAGAGTGAATGTAGAACACAGAATAGTACAACACGATAACAGGCCCTTCTCTAACAATGTCTGTGCTGAACTTGATGCCAAGACCATCTCCTATCTACCTACACATAATCCAGATCCCTCCATTCCCCGCATATCCATATGTCTATCCAAAAATTGCTTAAATGTCACTATCGTAGCTGCCTCAACTACCACAGCCGGCAGCATATTCTAGGCACGCACCACCCTTGGTGTAAAAACTTACTCTGCAAATCTCCTTTAAACTTTGCCCTCCTCACCTTAAAGCTATGCCCACTAGTATTTGATTTTTCCATCTGAGGAAAAAGGTTCTTATTGTCTACCCTATCTATGCCTCTCATAATTTTATATACGCTCTGTTTCATATACATGTTCAGTAGATATTTTTAGGGCAGAGATAGATAGATTCTTGATTAGTACAGGTGTCAGAGGCAGGAGAATGGGATTAGGAGGGAGAGATAGATCAGCCATGATTGAATGGCAAAGTAGACTTAATGGGCTGAATGGCCTAATTCTACTACTATTCCTTATGACCTTTTGACCTTATGCTTCAATCAGGTCTCCCCGCAACCTCCTTTGTTCCAGAGAAAACAATCCTTGTCTAACCTCTCCCTGTAGCTAACAACCCTAATCCAGGTATCGCTAGTAAACCTCCTCTGCACCCTTTCCAAAGCCTTCAATCCTTCCTGTCATGGGGCGACCAGAAATACACACAATACTCCAATTGCGGCCTATCCAAAGTCCTAAAAAGCTGCATCACATCTTCCTGACTCATATTCTTAATGCCCCGACCTTTGAAAGCATGCATACCAATGTGTTCTTTACCACTCTTATCTACTTGTGTGGCCACTTTCAGGGAGCTGTGAACTTGGACCCCAAGATCCCTCTGCATATCAATGCTGTTGTAGCGACCATAGAGAATGGTCCAGGTCGTCGAACCCTCGGATTGGCCACTCGCCATACTGTTAAGGTTCATGGTTGGACAAACTTGGATTGTTTTTTGGAGGATTGGTGGTTGAAAGGAGACCTGACAGAAGCATATAAAACTATGAGAGGCAAGATCGAGTAGGCAGGCAGAAGCTTTTTTCCCAAAGTGGAAATGTAAAAAATTAGAAGACAAAGCTTTAAGGTCTGGGGATAAAAGCTTAAATGAGATATGTATTTTTTCAAACACAGAGCACGGTGGCCACCTGGAATATGCTGCCAGGGGCAGTGGTAGAAGCAGCTACAATTGGGGTGTTTAAGAGGCTTTCAGATAGCCAACATGGGTATGCAGGGAATGAAGAGCTACGGATCACATTTAGGCAGAGGAGAGTCATTCAACTTAGCATCAATTTTGGTACAGGCATTGTGAGCTGAAGGCCATTGCCCTATGCTGTCCTTTTCTATGTTCAGTGTTCTATGTTCAGTGTTCTATGTTCTATGTGATAAAGCAACAGCTGTAGTTATGAGTGCATAATGAAGCGTACAGCGTAGGTTCACTAGGTTAATTCCCGGAATGGCGGGACTGTCGTATTTTGAAAGGCTGGAGCAATTAGGCTTGTATACACTGGAATTTAGAAGGATGAGGGGGGATCTTATTGAAACATATAAGATAATTAGGGGATTGGACACATTAGAGGCAGGAAACATGTTCCCAATGTTGGGGGAGTCCAGAACAAGGGGCCACAGTTTAAGAATAAGGGGTAGGCCATTTAGAACGGAGATGAGGAAGAACTTTTTCAGTCAGAGAGTGGTGAAGGTGTGGAATTCTCTGCCTCAGAAGGCAGTGGAGGCCAGTTCGTTGGATGCTTTCAAGAGAGAGCTGGATAGAGCTCTTAAGGATAGCGGAGTGAGGGGGTATGGGGAGAAGGCAGGAACGGGGTACTGATTGAGAGTGATCAGCCATGATCGCATTGAATGGCGGTGCTGGCTCGAAGGGCTGAATGGCCTACTCCTGCACCTATTGTCTATTGTCTATTGTCTATTGTCATTGCACCTGGACATTTGGTAGAGTTTGGAAAACATGAGGCATAGGATAGCATTGCTAATTTGCTTTCCATGATTAAAATAATCGCACAGCGGTCCCCTTATGTTAGATTCTGCTATAAGGTTCATGAACATTGTGTACATCACGACGAAGAACTTGAATGAACTTGATCCAAACCTATCCTTTGGAATTTCCACCAATCTTTCACAGATTTTTGAGAGGGTGACTGCAGGGATCTGATTGTAGGGTGGTGCTGCTAGTAGATATACTGTCTTGCAGCTCCAAAGACTTAGGTTTAATCCTGATCACAAGGGCTTCTTCTGTTTGGTCCGCTTTCCTCCCACATGTCAAAGATGTGCAAATTAATAGATTATTGCACCACTGTAAATTGATCGTAGTGTGCGGGTTAGTGGTAGAATCTGTGGGGAATTGATGGAAATGTGGGGAAAATAAAATGGGGTTGGTATAGGATTAGTGTGACTGATGCCTGATGGTCTGGGCTGATTCTGTATAATGTGGCTAAGACTAAGAAAAACAATCACATGAAATTCCCAGGTGAATGTACTAGGAGGAAGAATCATTTGATTTTCTAAAGTGATTTGGAAGTGCAATCATTTTCATATTTTAAGCATGCCTGCTGTTATCTTTTCCATACTAATGCTTTTTTTCTATTTCTCCTTTAACTAGATCAAATAATTTCACCCTCTAAGCCTCCTTGACGGAGAGACTGTGGTTAGTTTGACGTGCCTGAATAATGAGAAGTAAATGGGAATGAAGCGAAGTCTCTAAAGTCTGTGGCTTCTCTCTCCCAGTGCCTGACATCAGGGCCTTGAGGTACACTGTAGGGAATATTTTAAAATTAAATTGTAAATGTGCCTATTCAATATTTGGCCTGCTTTCAGGAGCTCAGAAATCCGTCAGTCTGTTGGGATCTCCAGGAAGGCCTTTGTTCTGATTTCTTGAGCTGATCATATTCCCAGGTACTGAGGAACTCAATAATTGCATCCAGAGGAAAACTGAGGCCGTGTTTAGGGCACTGCTCTCAACTGATTGTAATGGAGCATTGCCTTCACATCGACTGCAGGCAAAGTCCCCTTCATACAAATTGCTTCATTGCCACCAAATCCTGGAGCATTGTAGAAGAGTGGAAGGCAAAGACCCAATGTAACAGATCTCGGACGCTTTTTATTATCTCACACCTGCACTTGGGGGGAAAAAAACGCAAATTCCCACGGATAATGAACTACCCAAATAATAAGGGTTAGATGAGCAATTCTGGGTGCCATCGGAGAATGCACTGTAAGTGAGTATCAATTAACATCAGAAACCATTAGCACTTTCTTAATTGGCACAATTAAGTGGAGAATGGTAAAATAATGGAAGAGTATTAATGTGTATAACATTGCCTTTACAGAATGAATGATATAGTCAGCAATCTAATATCACCGTCAAGTTTTCCTGGTGTGACTTCTAATATTAATCTCCATGGAAAACCATTTTGGAGATAGAGGACGCCTTTGGTGGAAAATTCTTCTTCCATTTCAAGTTATATTGCGTTGCATACATTTCTGAGCCAAATTGTAATGATTTTCAAGAATTTCACCTTTCTTGAAAGTCTTCAAACTTTGGCTCTGATAATGGACAAGAGCAGTATGATAATGGCTTCTCGGCTAATTAGCATGCAGCAAGATCTAGACAATATGCCGCAACAAGTGGCAAGTCACCGTCACTCTATAATGTCCAGCTCCGACTGGAGAAAATCTAACCATCTGCTCTGGACTTTCAATAAATCTGACCATCGCAGAGTCTGCCACTGCCATCAACTAGGGAGTCACCACTGATCAGAAACTAAACTGAACACAAATGCTGTGATAGAGGTTTTTAAAATTTTGAGAGGGACGGACAGAGTTGACGTGGGTAGGCTTTTCCCTTTGAGAGTGGGGAAGATTCCAACAAGGGGACATAGCTTCAGAATTGAGGGACAAAGGTTTAGGGGTAACATGAGGGGGAACTTCTTTACTCAGAGGGTGGTGGCTGTATGGAATGGGCTTCCGGTGGAAGTGGTGGAGGCAGGCTCGATTTTATTATTTAAGAGTAAATTGGATAGGTATATGGATAAGAGGGGATTAGAGGGTTATGGTCTGAGTGCAGGTAGATGAGACTAGGTCAGGGAGAATGGTCGGCGTGGACTGGTAGGGCCGGACAGGCCTGTTTCCATGCTGTAGTTGTTATATGTTATATGTTATATGACTTCAAGAGATTGTCAGATGGGTATCCTGTGGCAACTGATTCACCTCCTAGCATTGGTAGAGGTACTGGAAGACTGAAGGGCGGCTGATGTAGTGCCTTTATTTAAGAAAGACTGTAAGGACAAGCAGGGGACTAGTTGGTGAGCCGGTTGTAGGAAGGTTAACGGAGGGGATTCTGAGAGACAGGGTCTATCTGCATTTAGAATTAGAAGACACAAAAAGCTGGAGTAACTCAGCGGGTCAGGCAGCATCTCTGGGGAGAAGGAATGGCTGACATTTTGGGTCGAGTCCCTTCTTTCTAGAAATGCAAGGACTGATTAGTGATAGCCAGCATGATGTAAGAACCCTGATTGAGCTTTTTGAAGAGGGATGGGCAGAGAGTTAGATGTTGTCAACTTTATCTATTGGTAAGCTGGTCTGCAATGTTAGATCACTTGGGATCCATGGTGTTCTAGCCAATTAGATTCAAAATTCATTTGGTAGGAGTCAGAGGTAGGTAGTGTAGGGCTGTTTTTCAGATTAGTCTGCCACATGGATTGGTGATGGGTTTGCTGTTGTTTGTTAGATATATTAACAATTTTGATAAGACTGTAGGTGGAATGATCAGTAAGTTTGCAAATTACACCAAAATTGGTGATGTGAGGAACAGTGACGAAGGTTGCCTAAAGTCACATTGGGATCTAGATCCACTGGGAAAGTGGGCAAAGGAATGGTGGATGGAATTTAACTCAGGTAAAAGTGAAACAATGCATATTGAGAATTTAAACCAGGGCAGGACACACACAGTGAATGGCAGGTCCAGGGGAATGTTCTAGAACATCGAGACCTAAGGGTACAAATACATAATTCCCTGAATATAGCAACACAGGTAGACAAGGCGTTGAAGAAGGGATATGCATGTTTGCACTGATGCTTCAGTCTTACCTGAAGACTTCCACATGTGTCCACATTTTTTAGCACAATGAAATAAAGGCAGAAACAAGGAATTGCATTTGTTGTTTACCAAAAAAAAGACACAATGTACTGTTGTAATTCAGCGGGTCAGGCAGCACATCTGGAGAACATGGACATATGGTTAGGACTGAAGAAGGCATTGTGGAGGCATTGTAAGAGTGACTTCACAAAGACTGGAGCAGTTAAAGAAGGCATTTCACCACCACTTCAAGAGCAAATAAGATCAGCAGTAAATATGGCGCAACAATTTGTAAGTAACCGTACTGGAGACACCCAGAGCCCAAACAGAAATATAAAAGAAATCATTGATGCAGCTGTATTGTATCTGTGAGGCAGATGTAATCATGACTCTTGGGATGTATCACTCAAGTCAAGTTGAGTTTATTGTCACTGGCACAAGTATAGAGAGAAACAGGTGCAAAAAAATGTTTGCCCGTAGCAGCATCACAGGCACAACTCAAAAAAACATGTGCAAAACAAATTGTACATACAACGCAAACCTAGTGCATAGCTACAATTCTTTTTTCTAAAACATCAGCTGCAGTGTTTAAGGAAGTCTATGTTTTCTTCTTAAAATATTACCTAATTACAAAAGATGCGGGTTATTGAGTTAGAGTATTATGGTGTCAGACAGTGAACACATTTAGATTCAATCTTCCACTCTGCTGAACCTTTGATGTGCTAGACCAGTAAAATGAAGATGTCAATGAGAGTTCAGATGCATTTCTGCAGTGGACAGTGGGGGTTCGACACAGGAAAAAGTAATGGATCTGCTTTTCACCAAAACAAAATATAGTAGATATTGGAAATCTGAAACATTAACAGAAAATGCTGGAAATACTCAGTAAGTCAGGCAGCATTTGTGGAGAGAAACCTATTTAATTTCATTTGTATGTTTAAAAAGTAATTGATCAATCTCATAAAATATTAAAACAAAGGTAGTTGTGAATCATGTTCCCATTTTTATTCAATAGAAAAAAGAATG
Organism: Rhinoraja longicauda; assembly: GCF_053455715.1. Classification (NCBI taxonomy): domain Eukaryota; kingdom Metazoa; phylum Chordata; class Chondrichthyes; order Rajiformes; family Arhynchobatidae; genus Rhinoraja; species Rhinoraja longicauda. Next base: position 38,749,065 of record NC_135954.1, on the reverse strand, counting down.
TAACACTGAATTCCTCTCCCCTACCACCCTCTGGCTGAACATAGAACTGGACACAGTATTCCAGTTGTGGCAAAACAATGTTTAATCAAAGTCATCAAACCTTGTTCGTGCTGTACTCTTTAATTTATAAAGCCGTTATGTCTGCACTGACTATGCTGTTTTTTGTTCCCTGCCTATCCGTGAGCTTGTCTAACTGCCTCTTAGATGTTGCTACCATACCTGCTTATCTCACATCCCCTGGCTGTGAATTCCAGACACCTACCACTCTCTGTGTAAAATATTTACCTCATACTCCTCTTTTAAACTTTCCCCTTCTCACCATAAATCTATGTCCTTTAGCGTTTGATATTTCCACCCTTGGAAAAAGACACATACATATTAAATCTGTCTGCTTCTTATAAGCTTGTCTACTTCTAACAGGTTTCCCCTTGGTCTTTGATGCTTCAGAAAAATCGATCCAAGTTTATCCAACCTCTCCTTACAGCTAACACTCTCCAATACATCCTGGTGAACCTCTTCTGCACCCTCTCCAAAGCTTCCATATCCTTTCTGCGATGTGGCAACCAGAACTGCGTGCGATACTCCAAATGTGGCCTGAGCAAATTTTTATTCAGCTGCAACATGACTTCCTGACTTTTATACTCAATGCGCTGAACAAATGTTGTCAAGCCCTATCCTTTCTTGTTACCTTTTCTACCTGTGGCTGAAAATTGATTTTGTCATCTGCTTTCCAACTCCTCTTTAAGTCTTTAATCCCCTGGCAAAGGCAAATAAAATATAAAGGAAGAATCTATTGAAGATTGAAGATTACAGGGTTAAAATTGTGAATATTGCCAGTTCTGCCCCTGACTCTAGCAACATGGAGAGAAAATTGTTAGATAATAAAGAGAGAATAAGTAGTAAGAAAGGTCTGCTTCTGGCTAGGGGGGAGTGCATAATGGCATTAAGCAGGGCCGATGTATTTATTTATATAGACGTCAAGGACATATAGACTGAGGTGGCAGATGAAATGTAATGTTGAGAGATATAAATTGATACATTCCTGTGTTAATAATGGGAGCAGGAAGTAGTGCTAAAACAGGGATATGTCTGCATAACAGGGATATGTCTGCATAACAGGGATATGTCTGCATAACAGGGATATGTCTGCATAATTTGTTGAAAGTGGAAGTGCAAGTAGAGAATGAACTAATGGTGTCCTGGGCTTTATAAATGAAGGGATACAATACGAAATGGAATGGTATTGCGCTTTATAAAACATTCTTTTGACCATAATTGGAACACTGTTTCCATTGTTGGTGCCTCAGTTTAGAAAGTATGGAATGGTGCAGCGGCCAGCTTCTCATCTATCAATTAGCTCCCAAGCTGCCACTTGCATAGATCGGGTGAAACGATAAGCTTAAATGACTTGAGCTAATCAATAAAAAAGGTCTTCTCGACGTTTGATATAGTTAGTCATCTTTATTTGAAGTCGCAATAAACATATTGGCATATCTCTTGTCATCGACTGGTTATTGATTTGCTAGGTAAAATTCCATATCTTACCACAGTCTATGCGATCGATACAAACTGTCAGATATAACTTGGCAGAAATCTGTATTAATCTTCTTGTCAATAAGATCTACAACCGATTACATCTTGGCTAATGAATCATTTGGCGGAGCCTTTGGCTGAACCTCTGTCAGCACCTTCTCGGCTCACACACACGTACCAAACTGCCCATAACTCTAGCTCCGCCCAGCCCATACGTAAGCATCGCATTAACTCTATAGTGTCCAAACTACAGCAGGATACAAGGTAATAATAATAATATGCAAAAATAACTAATAAACGCAAAATGGCTCCTACAAATGCCTTTGCAGAAGTTGCAGGAGAGATTTTTGTTAATGATCGCAGGAATGAGGACATTTTATTATGTGGATAGATTGTAGGGTTGATCTCCTTCATAACTTCATAAGTTCCTGTGATAGCAGATTTAGGCCATTTGGCCCATCAAGTCTACTCCATTCAATCATGGCTGATCCATCATCCCCTCTTAACCCCATTCCCCTGCTTTCTCCCATAACCCCCGACACCTTTACTAATCACAAATCTATCTATCTATGCCTTAAAAAATATCCATTGACTTGGCCTCCACAGCTTTCTGTGGCAATGAATTTCACAGATTCATCATCCTCCTCATCTCCTTCCTAAAGGAATGTCCTATTACTCTGAGGTTATGACCTGTGGTCCTAGACTCTCCCACTAGTGGAAACATCCTCTCCACATCCACTCTATCAAGGCCTTTCACAATTCGGTAAGTTTTAATGAGGTTCCCCCCTCATCCTTCTAAACTCCAGCGAGTAGAGACCCAGTGCCTTCAAACGCTCATCATATGTTAACCCACTCATTCCTGGGATCATTCTCGTAAGCTTCCTCTGGACCCTCTCCAGCGGGAGCACATCTTTCCTGAGATATGGGGCCCAAATGTGCTCACAATACTCCAAATCTGGCCTTACCAGTGCCTTATAAAGCCTCAGCATTACATCCCTGTGTTTGTATTCTAGTCCTCTCGAAATAAATGCTAGCATTGTGTTTGACTTTCTTACTACCGATTCGACTTGCAAATTAACTTTTTGGTAATCCTGCACTCCCAGGTCTCTTTGTACCTCCAAGTTCTGAATTCTCTCCCCATTTAGAAAATAGTGTTCGCCTTTATTCCTACCACCAAAATGCATGACTCCACACTTTGCTAAGCTGTATTCCATCTGCCGCTTCTCCGCCCACTCTGCCAACCTGTCCAAATCCTTCTGCAGAGTCCATGCTTACTCTACACTACCTGCCCCTCTACCTAACTTTGTATCATCTGCAAACTTGGCAACAAAGCCTTCAATCCCCTCGTCCAAATCCCGTGAAGAGTAGTAGCCCCTGTACCGACCCCTGTGGAGCTCTACTAGTCACTGGCAACCAACCAGAAAAAGCCCCCTTTATTGCCACTCTGCATTCTGCCATCCAGCCAACCTGCTATCCATGATAGTATCTGCCCGTTGATACCATCTTCTTTTGCAGCCTCACCTGCGGCTTTAGGTAAACAACATCCACTGACACTCCTTTGTCTGTCCTGCTATTTACTTCCTCCTTGGAACAGATGAATTTAGAAGTTCCAATAAAGGTGCTTCAAATTGTAAAACTTTTAACCAGGTAATCAGAGAGAAACTGTTCCCATTGATGGAGGGGTTAAAAAAATGGGGATACAAAGGGGGAACTTCTTCAAAGTAGGCATACCTGGAGGAGATTTATATGAAGTTATATTATAAGTATATCTATATGAACATATAAGGGTGTATGTATTTTTGTATTAATATCTGACTTATTATACGGGTGGGTGACTATATTTAGACAATAGACAATAGACAATAGGTGCAGGAGTAGGCCATTCAGCCCTTCGAGCCAGCACCACCATTCAATGCGATCATGGCTGATCACTCTCAATCAGTACCCCGTTCCTGCCTTCTCCCCATACCCCCTCACTCCGCTATCCTTAAGAGCTCTATCCAGCTCTCTCTTGAAAGCATCCAACGAACTGGCCTCCACTGCCTTCTGAGGCAGAGAATTCCACACCTTCACCACCCTCTGACTGAAAAAGTTCTTCCTCATCTCCGTTCTAAATGGCCTACCCCTTATTCTTAAACTGTGGCCCCTTGTTCTGGACTCCCCCAACATTGGGAACATGTTATCTGCCTCTAATGTGTCCAATCCCTTAATTATCTTATATGTTTCAATAAGATCCCCCCTCATCCTTCTAAATTCCAGTGTATACAAGCCCAATCGCTCCAGCCTTTCAACATACGACAGTCCCGCCATTCCGGGAATTAACCTAGTGAACCTACGCTGCACGCCCTCCATAGCAAGAATATCCTTCCTCAAATTTGGAGACCAAAACTGCACACAGTACTCCAGGTGCGGTCTCACCAGGGCCCGGTACAACTGTAGCAGGACCTCTTTGCTCCTATACTCAACTCCTCTTGTTACGAAGGCCAACATTCCATTGGCTTTCTTCACTGCCTGCTGTACCTGCATGCTTCCTTTCATTGACTGATGCACTAGGACACCCAGATCTCGTTGAACTCCCCCTCCTCCTAACTTGACACCATTCAGATAATAATCTGCCTTTCTATTCTTACTTCCAAAGTGAATAACCTCACACTTATCTACATTAAACTGCATCTGCCATGTATCCGCCCACTCACACAACCTGTCCAAGTCACCCTGCAGCCTTATTGCATCTTCCTCACAATTCACACTACCCCCCAACTTAGTATCATCTGCAAATTTGCTAATGGTACTTTTAATCCCTTCGTCTAAGTCATTAATGTATATCGTAAATTGCTGGGGTCCCAGCACCAAACCTTGCGGTACCCCACTGGTCACTGCCTGCCATTCCGAAAGGGACCCATTTATCCCCACTCTTTGCTTTCTGTCTGTCAACCAATTTTCTATCCATGTCAGTACCCTACCCCCAATACCATGTGCCCTAATTTTGCCCACTAATCTCCTATGTGGGACCTTGTCGAAGGCTTGTCGAAATTTGTATTTATATTTTGTATGTAAATGGTCGGGTATATGTATATATATGATTGGCCTAATGTATGTATATATATCAGATGTAGTTAAAGAAAATAACTGCAGATGCTGGTACAAATCGATTTATTCACAAAATGCTGGAGTAACTCAGCAGATCAGGCAGCATCTCGGGAGAGAAGGAATGGGTGACGTTTCGGGTCGAGACCCTTCTTTAGACTGATGTAGTTAATATAGACATTATTGTGTAAATAGGTATATTCATATGATTGTAGGGGTGAGTGAGTATATATGTAGTTATATATGTATTTTAGGTATTAGTTATTATAGATAATACTTGATAAATATTGATTAGGGAATGGGGGTAGGATTAAATAAGTTCACACTTCTTCCTACTCCTTTTCGCACATGTAAAGACGCTAAGTAATGGATGAAATTTTTTGTATTTCTTCTGTTTTTTTGTTTATTTTGTTTTTTAATTGATGTCTTTTAACATGTACGAAATAAAATGATAGAACTAGAACTAGAACCAGAACTAGATTTTGGAGGAGAACTTTCTCAAAGTAAGGTCTGAAGAAGGTCACGATCTGAAGCGTCACCTATCCATGATCTCCAGAGTAGCTGCCTAACCTACTCCAGCACATTATGTTTCTTTTAGGGGGTAAATAACTTGGTCACATAGAAAAATGATTACAGTTCTTTTGAGAATAGGCATGTTTCTTAACACAATGAATGGTTGGGATGTGGAATGCATGGCCAAGGGTAGCAGTGGAGGAAGATTTAATTGTAGCATTCAGAAGTAAGATGGATTTTTAGCTGAAAGGAAAGCATTCACATGGCTGCACGGAGAAAGTGAGAGTGTGGGACAAACTGGATTACTCTTACATGGAATCAGAACCATTTGTGGCCCTCTTCCACACTGTGAGCAATTTTGGGTCCCATATCTGAGGAAGGATGAGCTGGCACTGGAGAAGGTTGAGAGGAGGTTCACGACAATGATCCTAGGAATGAGTCAGTTAACATATGATTAGCGTTTGATGGCACTGGGCCTCTACTCACTGGAGTTAAGAAGGATGAGGGGAGATCTCATTGAAACTTACCGAATAGTGAAAGGCTTGGATAGAATGGATGTGGAGAGGATGTTTCCTCTAGTGTGAGAGTCTAGGGCCAGAGGTCGTAGCTTCAGAATCAAGGGATGTTCCTTTAAGAAGAAGGTAAGGAGGAATTTCTTTAGCCAGAGTGTGGAGAATCTGTGGAATTCTTTGCCACAGAAGGCAGGAGAATGGGGTTAGGAGGGGAAGATAGATCAGCGATGATTAAATGGCGGAGTAGACTTGATAGGCCAAGTGGCCTAATTCTGCTCCTATCACATGAACTTTTGGTCTACAGATATTCCATTCTGATCTATGCTCTCTGTATTTTGAACCCTCTATTAAGGCCCATCCTACTTACTCTCTCCGAGACCCTGATAATCGTACACATTTCAATTACATTTTCTCTGAGTTTCCATTGTTCTAAAGAAAAAACACATCTTATCTAGTCAGATTTGAACCTGGGTCTAGCACAGCAAGTAGAATTGCTGTCTTACAACACCAGAGACCAGCCTGCAATCCTAGCATTGTCAGGTGCGGTCTATGCGGAGTTTGCTGTTCACTCTGTGATCATGTGCTTTTCCTCCAGGAGCTCTTGTTTCCTTCCACATTCCACAGACATGCAGATTTATGGGTTGATTGGCCTCTGTAAATTGTCCCAAGTAGGGTTTTATGAGAAGGTAGGATAACATAGAACTAGTGTAAATGAGTGATACAATACAATACAATACAATACAATATATCTTTATTGTCATTGTACAGGGGTACAACGAGATTGGGAATGCGACTTCCATTCGATGCAATAAATTAATTAGCTAATCAACAGAAAATTAGACAACCCAGAGATACAAAATTAGAAACAGTTAAAACAGTATAAGGTGCAAATAGGTCTGTGCCGGGTCGATGTGCGACGTGACCATCCAAAGGAGATAATTCATGGGGGGCCGGGTTCAGAGCAGCTATAGCTCTGGGGATGAAGCTGTTCCTAAGTCTGGAGGTGCAGGCGTAGAAGGCCTTGTAACGTCTGCCGGATGGTAGAAGTTCGAACAGACTATTGCAGGAGTGTGAGGAGTCTTTATGAATGCTGGTGGCTTTCCTGAGGCATCGTGTATTGTAGATGCCCTCCAAGGCTGGTAGCTGTGTCCCAATAATCTTCTGAGCTCTGTAGACTACCCGCTGAAGAGCTCTCCTCGCCGCCTCCGTGCATCTGAGATACCTCACAGAGATGCCATACGTTAGGATGCTCTCTGTGGTGCAGCGGTAGAAGGTCGTCAGCAGCTGTTGGGGCAGACCAGTCTTTTTCAGTGTTCTCAGGAAGAACAATCGTTGCTGTGCCTTCTTGACCAGCGCAGCGGCGTTAGTGCACCATGTGAGGTCCTCCGAAATATGTGTGCCCAGAAACCTGAAGCTGGACACTCTCTCCACACTGTCCCCGTTGATAAAGATCGGAGTGTATTCCCCATTATGTGACTTTCTGAAGTTGATGATCAGCTCCTTTGTCTTAGAGGTGTTTAGGGACAGGTTGTTATCTGAGCACCAGTTGTTATCTGAGAACCTCCGCTCTGTAGTGTGTTTCATCACCGTTGGTGATCAGCCCGATCACCGTTGTGTCGTCTGCAAACTTGACAATGGTGTTGGTGTCGAATGCAGGAACACATTCGTGTGTGAAGAGGGGGAACTGATCGATTGTCAGTGTGAACTCGATGGGCTGAAGGGCTTGTTTTCATGCTGAATTTTTAAATTCAATTCAATTTCTCAATGCCAAAATGCTCCAGCCTTGACAATGTCCTCATAAATCTCTTCAGCCAAAGTATTTTTCCCTGGGTGGGGAAATCAAGAACTGGTGGGCAAACCAGAATGCATGGGTTTAAGCTGAGAATGGAAGGATAAGAAGATTTCAAGATTTCTAGATTTCAAGATCAATTTATTGTCACATGTACCAATTAAGGTACAGTGAAATTTGAGTTACCATACAGCCACACTAAGTAAAAACCAACTGGACACACAGCCACATAAAATAAAATTTAACATAAACATTCACCACAGCGGATTCCACATTCCTCACTGTGATGGAAGGCAATAAAGTTCAATCATCTTCCTCGTTGTTCACCCTTGGTTGGGGCTGTTGAACCTTCTGCAGTCGCCGCTGTCGACTGTCCGAGGCCTCTCACGTCGGGATGGTCGAAACTCCCCGCATCGGGATGGTTGAAACACTCTCCACACCATGGAACACCCGAGTCGGCCTCTTCTTACCTGAGACTGCGGGCTTCTCGATGTTAAAGTCCACAGGCCCCACAGTTGGAACTTTCCACAGTCGATCCTCGGCAAAGGATCACAAGCTCCAATGTTAAAGTCCGCGCCGTGCTCGCGGCACGAAGCGCCAGGCCGGTCTCCAGGAAAGGCCGCCAACTCCTCGATGTTAGGCCGTAGAAGGGACGGAGATACGATACGGAGAAAAATCGCATCTCCGTTGAGGTAAGAGATTGAAAAAAAGTTTCCCCCAATTCCCCCCCCCCCCCCCCCCACCACCCGCCACTTAAAACAAACCAAGAAACACTAAAACAAACTTTTAATACATATATAAAATAACAAAAACAGTGGAAAGGACAGACAGACTGTTGGTGAGGCAGCCAGTGCTGGTGGCGCCACCCGGTGGAAAGAACCTGGGAAGGCAACCTTTTCACACAGAGGGTTGGGTGGGTTGGGAGGGTTGGGTGGAACAAGCTGCCAGAGTAGTTGAGGCAGGTACACCAACACCATTTAAAAGTCAATTGGACATGTACATGGACAAGAAAGGTTCAGAGGGATATGTGCCAAACAGGCAAATGGGACTAGATGGGGTAACTTGGTGGTCATGGACAAGTTGGGCCAAAGGGCTTGTATCCGTACTGTATGACTCTATCACTCTAATAACCAGATAAGCTGTATTAGTTATGTTGATTGTTTGATAAATAATCCCCATAACAATGCCGCATTGATGAAATGTAAACAGAAAATGCTAGAAACACTCAATGAAATGTTACCTGTGTTTTCCTTTCTATAGATGCTGTCTAACTTGCTTCCGACACTTTCTGTTTTTATTTCATATTTCCATTATTTGAATTTTTCTTTGTTAATTTCATCCACATTGATAAAACTCCTTTATAAGTTGAAACAGGGATACACTTACATGGAACTGGCACGAGCACCTCATGTCACCACTGACTTCCTTACAGATGCCACCATATCTACACGTAGTTTCATCACACAATTTTAAATCATTTTCTCGTTCATTCAATTCTGGAAGAAAAAAGAATTAAATCTCAATGCATGGCAGAAAAAATGCATAATTCAGGCTGAAATTCACTCATTTTCATAAATTAAGTACTTGATTACATAAAAGACAGCTACGTTTTGTTATAATAAGTTGTGACTTCAACAAGAGCTATGCACTGAGACTTTAACAAGAGCCGTACTATTTCAAAACGATACTTTAGATATTATGATATATCACAGCTTTTGTGTGTTTAGTTAAAGATCCTGGATGTTATCTTGAAAGTTTGAAGTAAAATATTAAATCCAGATAAAACTAAAACTACTGGAGCCATATTGTGGGCGAATCAGGGTATGAAAAAAGACGCCATTAATATTTCACATTGAATTCTTTAATAGTATAATTGTCCTTTTTCATCTGATCTGTAAGTCTAGCATTTTCTGTTTCTGGCTACGAACAATCAAATTCTGAAGCTTTTGTTTTACTTCTATTTGGACTACTCAAAGTATCAATTCTATTTGGGTTTAAATTATTATGTCGTAAAAATTGGTATCAAACAAGGTTGTCACAATGACCTTGCCATTTTCAATCATTTTTCAATTTTCAATCATCCCAGGGGAGCGGAGCTAACTCTTAGACTTAATGGGAAATTGTTCAACCTGCAGTGACCAAGAAACAAGACTCAAAGAGACAGGGAACTACGGATGCTGGAAACTTAAGCAAAAAACTAAGTGCTGGGGAATCTCTGCAGGTCGGGCAGCATCTGTGGAGGAAATGAACAGATACCATTTTAGGTCCTGACCTGAAATGTCATCCACCATTCCCTCCACAAATGCTACCTGATCCCTTGAGTTCCTCCAGCACTTTGATTTTCAGCCAAGAGACAAGATTGTGTTTTTGGTCATATGCACCAGGAACAGAGCAATGAAATTCTTACTTGAGGTACCTTTTTCCAAGCACATTAATGCAACAACGGAACAAATAAATATAAAATAAGCAAAAACACAATAAATTATCAGTTTTAATAGATAACCAGACTATAATAGTGCAGAAGTCTGAAGAAGGGTCTCGACCCATAACGTCACCCATTCCTTCTCTCCCGAGATGCTGCCTGACCTGCTGAGTTACTCCAGCATTTTGTGAATAGATCGATTTGTACCAGCATCTGCAGTTATTTTCTTATACTACGTTGCTCCACTGCGATTTCTCTTCGAGGTATGTCCACTTTGAAGAAGTTTTCCTCCTCTCTTCGACGAGAGTTTAGCAACATGCTCTCTCGCTGCTCCCCCTCTGTGATTTCTCCTGCCCTCCTACTCTACGACCACATCTTGACCCAGACTCGCTACCACAGCCAACTCTGCTTCCTTGGGACTTGCCTGCGCCTCCATCTTCTGCCTCGTGGTTTCCAGCTCCGTTTCCAGACCTCCTAATTTGGACCCAACCCGGACTACCGTCTCCAACAGACCATCTGCCACTTCTCTGAAAAAGAGTCTGAAGAAGGGTCTCGACCCGAAACATCACCCATTCCTTCTCTCCCGAGATGCTGCCTGACCTGCTGAGTTACTCCAGCATTTTGTGAATAAATCGATTTGTACCAGCATCTGCAGTTATTTTCTTATACTATAATAGTGCAAGCTGAAGTACTTTGTGCAACCTTATTGTTGTTGAGGTAGGGCTGTGATTAGGGTTGTGCAATGTGGTGCTAGAGTCTGATGGTTGATGGGAAGAATCCTTAGACTGTGATCCTGGTCCCGAAATCCCCAGCAAGATGGGAAACACCTGGTCCTAAACCTGGAGGGAATGGTTCTCACGTTCCTGTACCTGCTTCATCCTCATGCTTAAAACGTAACGGGTACTGAATGACCTAGATAAAATGGAAAGGAAGTTTCCAGTAAAGAGAGAGTCTTTAACCAGTAAAGGAGGTGCTTTTAGAATAAAGATGGAGGAATTTCTTTCGATGATGGTGAAGCTGTGGAATTCATTGCCACAGACGGCTGCGGATGCCAAGGCACTGGATATTTTTGTAAGAGGAGATTAATAGGTTCTTGATGAGGAAGGGCATCAAAGGTTATGGGGAGAAGGTAGGAGAATGGGTTGAGATGGAAAATAGATCAGTCATGATCGAATCGCAGTGGTAGCAGTGAAATGTGAGCATGGCCAGGGTCATGTGGGTCTTTGGTGATTTCAGCTGCCTACTTGAAGCAGTGCTTCTTTAGACAATAGACAATAGGTGCAGGAGTAGGCCATTCAGCCCTTCGAGCCAGCACCGCCATTCAATGCGATCATGGCTGATCACTCTCAATCAGTACCCCGTTCCTGCCTTCTCCCCATATCCCCTCACTCCGCTATCCTTAAGAGCTCTATCCAGCTCTCTCTTGAAAGCATCCAACGAACTGGCCTCCACTGCCTTCTGAGGCAGAGAATTCCACACCTTCACCACTCTCTGACTGAAAAGGTTCTTCCTCATCTCCGTTCTAAATGGCCTACCCCTTATTCTTAAACTGTGGCCCCTTGTTCTGGACTCCCCCAACATTGGGAACATGTTTCCTGCCTCTAATGTGTCCAATCCCCTAATTATCTTATATGTTTCAATAAGATCCCCCCTCATCCTTCTAAATTCCAGTGTGTACAAGCCTAATTGCTCCAGCCTTTCAACATACGACAGTCCCGCCATTCCGGGAATTAACCTAGTGAAATTACGCTGCACGCCCTCAATAGCAAGAATATCCTTCCTCAAATTTGGAGACCAAAACTGCACACAGTACTCCAGGTGCGGTCTCACCAGGGCCCGGTACAACTGTAGAAGGACCTCTTTGCTCCTATACTCAACTCCTCTCGTTATGAAGGCCAACATTCCATTGGCTTTCTTCACTGCCTGCTGTACCTGCATGCTTCCTTTCAGTGACTGATGCACTAGGACACCCAGATCTCGTTAAACATCCCCTCTTCCTAACTTGACACCATTCAGATAATAATCTGCCTTTCTATTCTTACTTCCAAAGTGAATAACCTCACACTTATCTACATTAAACTGCATCTGCCATGTATCCACCCATTCACACAACCTGTCCAAGTCACCCTGCAGCCTTATTGCATCTTCCTCACAATTCACACTACCCACCAGCTTAGTATCATCTGCAAATTTGCTAATGATATGCTAATGGATAATGAGATCCATATTCAGAACCAAGATGATCCAAATCTCAATAATCAAGCTGCAGCAAGTAGTTGTGTTTCTGCACACTTGCTGGGCAAATTCCACAACATCACTGATTCATTTACTGAAGTATATGGGAGGATAGGATTTATATTCAATATTCACAAGGCAAAGGTCTTCGACCAACCCAGTCCCTGCTTCACAACACTGCCCTTTGACAGTAAATCTTCACTGGGAGATCAGGGAAAACGCAGACCACTTTCCATATCACAGGAGCACATCTCAGCAAAGACAGATGCTCATATTGAAATTCACGCGTGCTTTAGTCAAATGAGGAAAAGGGTCTATTAGGATCATGGTCTGAGATCTGGCATAAAAATACTTGATATATCAACCAGCAATGATCCATGTTCTTCTCTACACATGAACCATGCTGTGCTTTATGCTTCTGACACCTGAACGCCTTGCAGCAGGCACCACAGACGCAGTCTGCAAACAGCTTCACAATTCTCTGGAAGGATAAGCAGATCGACATCAGTCACCCAAGTCAACAACACCAGCATTGAGGTTTTAACTACACTTGGTCAACTTGAGCAGCCCATTTCCACCGGGTGGCGCCGTCAGCGATGGCAGCCTCGCCAACTGTCTGTCTATCTTTTCGTCTTTTTTGTTATTTTTAGTGTGTTTTAAATGTTTGTGTTAATGTTCTCTGGTTTGTTTTATGTGGGGGGTGGGGGAGGGGGTCGGGGGAAACTTTTTCTCAATCTCTTATCTTGCTGGAGATGCAATTGTTTTCTGGATTGTATCTCCGGTCGCTCTGCGGCCTAACATCATGGAGCTGGCGGCCTTGCTCAAGACTGACTTTGAGCCCCACCGCGGGGCCGTGGACTTACCATTGGAGCCTGCGATCCCTTGCCTGGGATCGATGCTCCAACTGCGGCATGCGGATTTCAACATCAAGGAGCTCGCAATCACAGGTAGAGACTGATGTCAGGAAGCTCCAAAGTCGCAGAAGGTTCGACCAGCCCCGACCCAGGGTCCAATCGCCCGGGGCAGGGGAGCTGAGATCCCCCCGATGCGGGAGCTTGATCATCCCAATGCGGAGGGCCCGACCGCCAGCTATGGGAGCCAAGATCGTCCCGCCAACAGAAGGCTCGAGGCCCCTGACCGTGGGAGAACAAAGAAGGGAAGCAGATTTAACTTTTTTTTCGCCTTCCATCGCAGTGAGGAATGTGGAGAAGTCACTGTGGTGGATGTTTATGTTAAAATGTATTTTGTGTGTCTTGTTGCTTTTTATTGGTATGACTGTATGGCAAATCAAATTCCTCGTATGTTGAAAACATATCTGGCTAAAAAAGTATGATTATGATTATGATGTTATTCACGTCCTTGCAATGAGAACAAAAGGAAGCCCTGCATAAACGTCTGACTATCCACCAATCTGCTGCATCAGTGAAAGACCCTGCATTAGTTTCATTAGTGTCAAGAAAAGTGTCCAAAGCCCAAAGGCAGTCCATTTCTCCTTGGGGAGAGACAACAATGTAGAAAGCAAGAGTATTGGTAATTGTGGTATTGGGAAGAGTGAAATTCTTTACCTGCATGAATTTAAATCATCTTTTTAAATATGCCATGCCATTAAATATGCCATTATCAACCACTGGCTGATTCTCCAAAATATAGCATAATTGAATCAGCCAATTGTAATGGGTGAGATTACTTTCCAGTATCTGCTTTCCAGGTTAGTTATGTGTAGAATTTCTTCTTCCTTCCCAACTCTGGTTCAGCATTAACTGAAACCTCCGTAGCTTTTTCCCCTGCGTAATTTCGGCAATCCACCGTGAACTGTAAACTGCACTTGATCCATGGACACTCTTATAATGGTGAAAACAAAAGCAATTCTGCATTCATGGTAAAAATTAACAGCTCACTGCCTAATACAACAAAGCTGGAAAATTAAAACATTCTGCCAATTGATTTTTAGATTTTGAAAAAAAAACTTCCTTTAGAAGTTTCCACCAAATATAAATCCATTATATTTGAAGATAAAACCTATTTTTCCATCCAGTATAACTTGCAGACAATTTAAAAATGAATTACTAGAAATCCATAAGTAGTGAATTATATTGTTGGTAAATGGGGTACTCCAGTAGCAACAAGATATGCAAAAATCAGTTCACTACATTTTAATTATAGGCATCTATGTATCCACAGAATATCATAAATGACTAGTTTTACAAATGTTGTCCCCATTAAGGGAAGATTGTATTGATGAAGATTATGGCTTAGATAAGACTTTGACTGGAATAGTAATATAAATTAATGTAAAATCCCCTGGCTCCTGAGATGATAAACTGTTGTATCCAAAGTTTTGATAAGCAATCTGTCTGCTCAATCCAGTCCTTCATATCCATACCCGGAGCAACTCAACAATTCATTTTGTTGGTGCTCTTAATATGCAAGTCTAGACACTCTACCGCAGGTCATTTGCCATGAGTAGGATCACAGCTGAGTCTACTACTTTAATTAAATCTGCTGGATATGTATTAAAAGTAGACACCTTTGATAATTCTTATTTCTCAAGCTCTGGATCACTGGGGTAATCTACTTCTGCCATATCCTGACCATTGTGCGTGGGACTACTTTCTCCACACAGTTAGGGATCTAAACTGGGATACAAACTGACTCATTTGGATTAACATCATACCATACGGTGCAATAGTTCCCATGCCATGAACTGAGGCCTCTGTAGAATCTTTCAATAGATCAAAGCCGTATATTGGAACAAACTTTCCATTTTCCTATTCCACATCACTGTCAGGAATCATATTGTTAGCTCCTTGTTCTTTTATTATTATTGTTCACAGTGAGCTGAGAAGGTCTTTTAACTCAGTTTAATTCAAGTCACATTCTAGGTGTGTCAATGTGAATTGTTGCATCACAGCGACATCAAGGAATCATCAAGTAGAAGAAAAGGAAACCAAGAGTGTTTGGATAGATGTGAATAAATTAAACACAACGAAGCAGCAATTGTTTCAATGATGGAAATTGTTCCTGTAAAGACCCTATGCTGAGCATTTACAGATATTTTCAGCAACACTAACAGCTACATCTTAAAATTAATGTTCCATTGCTGTGAAAATGTAATGAATACAAAATACGTAAATGCAATTTTGAAAGGGTTTTAAAAAATAATCAGGCTGGAAATACATTATTGCTGTCCTCCTGATTATGACATTTCTATGTAAATGTTGCAGTTGTGAATAGCTAGAACTAGCAGCACCATTGTTTGATTATAAAGGAAAAATAGTCATGCTTTGTTTTAGAAAGTGCCTTCTCCACACAATTTCTCTAAATGTGTACGGCAAGTTAGGCATAAATACATTGGAGATCCAAGTTCATCTGAGTTAAGTATATTCATCCTGCTTTCTCATAAAAACACAAACATTGAAAACCGAGTTATGCTCTCTCTGCTTTAAAGGCAGCAGAAACCCTAATCAGGCAATGTGGTCAAAAATTATATATATTACAAACAAATATAATATGTTGCAAATGACATGTTTTAAGCAGTCAGCTATGATCCTAATTTTATGCGACAGATATTGTTCATATGCTTTTAGATAAAGTGGCAAGATTTTATAATTACTGCTTTCAGATACTCTGCCAAGAGGAGTTGAACAAAGAGACCATTTTCCTATCCATGACGTTTAATCAGCAGCAATAATCTGCAGGAAGCAGTACAGCCCAACTGCAGTGAATTTCTGCAGAGATTTGTTTGATCATAAAAACATGACAAGTGAGAGCAGAAGTAGGCCACATAGCTTCTCATTCATGGATTTATCATTCAGAGAGATCATATGCACTTTACTGCTCTATATATACCTTGTTCCCTTCTGTCATAAACCCATCAATTCTCGCCTTAAATATTCTCGCCTTAAATAAGTGTGAGGATTCAAATCCCTCGAGGATAGAGAATCCAAAGATTCATTATCATCTGAGAACACAATCATCTTCCCATTCCAGCCTTAAATGGTGAAACCTTTATCCGGACATTGCATTCTCAAGTCAAGTCAAGTCAAGTCTACTTTATTTGTCACATACACATACAAGATGTGCAGTGAAATGAAAGTGGCAATGCCTGCGGATTGTGCTAAAACTACAAAACAGAATTTAAAAAAATTAAAAACAGACACAACACAAAAAATAAATGAATACAGTAAATTAGTCCCTGGTGATATAAGAGTTAACAGTCCTGAAGGCCTGTGGGAAGAAACTCCTTCCCATCCTCTCTATTTTCACAGCGTGACAGCGGAGACGTTTGCCTGACCGTAGCAGCTGGAACAGTCCGTTGCTGGGGTGGTAGGGGGTCCCCCATAATGTTGCTGGATCTGGATCTGCACCTCCTGATGTATAGATCCTGCAGGGGGGCGAGTGTAGTTCCCATAGTGCATTCAGCCGAACGCACTACTCTCCACAGAGCCTTCCTGTCCTGGGCAGAGCTGTTCCCAAACCATATTGAGATGTTGCCGGACAAGATGCTTTCTACAGCCCCAGAGTAGAAGCACTGAAGGATCCTCAGAGAAACTCTGAATTTCCTCAGCTGTCTGAGGTGGTAAAGGCGCTGCCTTGCCTTACTCACCAGTGCGGCAATGTGTGTTGTCCATGTCAGATCCTCTGTGATGTGGACTCCCAGGTATTTAAAGCTGCTCACCCTACCCACAGTAATCCCATTTATCTCCAGTGGCGTGTACATCCTCGGATGTTGAGCCCTTCTAAAGTCCACTATCAGCTCCTTAGTTTTTGTGACATTCAAGAGGAGGCTGCTGTCCTGACACCTGAGTGCCAGATCAGCCACCTCCTCCCGGTAGGCCTTCTCATCGTTATCGGAGATCTAGCCCACCACCACAGTGTCATCAGCAAACTTGATGATGGAGTTGGAGCTGAACCTGGCCCCACAGTCATGTGTGTTAGGGAGTACAGTAGGGGGCTAAGGACGCAACCCTGGGGGGATCCTATGTTCAGGGTGAGGGGGTTAGATGTATGTCTCCCCATCTTGACCACTTGGGGCCTGGCGGTGAGAAAGTCCAGGACCCAGGCACACAGGGGAGTGTTAAGCCCCAGTTCCAGCAGCTTCTCAGCCAGTCTGCTGGGGACTATGGTATTGAAAGCTGAACTAAAATCAATGAACAGCATCCTCACATAGCCCCCCTTCTGGCTGTCAAGATGAGAGAGAGCGGTGTGCAGAACCTGGGAGACCGCATCTGTAGTGGGTCCATATTGCGAGGGAGGAGGGCGCAGATGTGCTTCTTGATCAGCCTCTCGAAGCATTTCATGACCACCGAGGTGAGGGCCACCGGTCGATAGTCATTTAAACACGCTGGAGAGGTATTCTTTGGCACTGGTCCGATGATGGATCTTTTGAAGCATGCAGCGACCATGGACTTGGCCAAGGAGAGGTTGAATATTGTGGTGAACACTGGAACAAGCTGAGTAGCACAAGACTTTAGTACTCGCCCAGATATACCATCTGGGCCTCCAGCTTTCCTCGTGTTCACACGCGTCAGGGCCCTTCTCACGTCATGCTCGGACACCAAGAATGTGTGCACATCCCCGGCGGTGGATCCCCCTCCAGCCTCGCTAGCCAGCGCGCTGGCGGTGTTGTTTTTAGACGGCGAGCTAGGGGTAATGTTGCCCGTCTCGAATCGTGCGTAGAAGGAGTACAAGTCATCAGCTAGGGAGGTGCCGGCACTTCCGGTTGAGGGGTGGCTGCACCGGTAGTTAGTTATAGTCCGTAGTCCCTGCCAAAGGCTTCTGGTGTCCTGCTGCTCCATCTGTGACTCTATCCTGTCCCTGCACCTCCTTTTTGCGTCCTTCACCACCCTTCGCAGTCGGTAGGACTCTACCTTGTAGTTGTCCATATTGCCGGATGCCAGGCCGGAGTTGTAAGCAGCGGTGCGAGCATTCAAGGCAACGTGAATAGACCTGTCCGCCCAGGGTTTTTGATTAGGAAAGATACTGACCCTTACCGTGGGGATGATGTTATCGGCTATTGTTGCAATGAAGTCCGTAACCGCTTCCGCGAACTCACTGACGTCTCTGGAACTTGCTTGGAACATGTTCCAGTTGACTTCGCTCAGTGCATCTTGCAGCATGGCCTCCGAATGGTCAGACCACCGCTTTACGTCCCTCGTCACTGCCGTTTCCCATACTATCCGTTGTTTATACTCTGGCAGCAGGAAAATGGCAGCGTGGTCAGATTTTCCAAAAGGAGGGAGAGAAATGGCCTTATAGCCTTTCCTGAACAGCGTGTAGCAGTGGTCCAAAGTTCTTTCCCTTCTGGTGACACACGTGATGTGTTGGTAGAAGTTGGGCATGACCTTTTTGAGATTAAAATCTCCAGCCACCACCACAGCCGCATCAGGGTTCTTGTTTTGGTGTCGACACAACACATCGTGTAGGGCCGACAGTGCCATGTCGCTGTCTGCATGTGGTGGAATATAGACGGCTGTGATGATCACCGAGCTGAACTCCCAGGGAAGGTAAAATGGACGGCATGAGATAGTCAGATGCTCCAGGTCCGGCGAGCAGGAACGAGAAAGCGTCTTAATATTCCTAGGGTTGCACCAGTTATTGTTGGTCATGAAGCAAACTCCACCACTCTTGGATTTCCCGGATTCTTCCGTTCTGTCCGCACGGAAAACAGTGAAGGACTCGGTTGGGCAGATCACCTGATCTGGCACCAGCGGGGTCAGCCATGTCTCGGTCAGACAGAAGATGTTGCAGTCTTTTATGTCCCGCTGGAATCCGATCCTCGCCCTGAGGTCATCCAGCTTGTTCTCCAGGGTCTGGATGTTCGCCAGAGGGATGCTGGGCAGAGGTGGATGGAAGGCTTGGGCTCTCAGCCTATTCCCAATCTCCCCCCCCCCCCCGCTTTCCTCAATGTTTTCTCCGACTTTTTCTCAGAGCCGTGCTCCCATTGTTGTTGCCGCGGTGCGCTCTTTTGATCTCTGTCGGCCACGCTAGATCGGTGAGTACAGTGTCTAATAAGTCTAGCCAAAAGACAATTCATAACAGCATGCACCTTGTCATCTCCTTCAGAATCTTGTAGTTTTCTATGAGATCATCATTCATTCATATAACCTTTGACGATGATCAGCTCAATCCACTCAAAAATTATCTAAAGATTAAACATCTCATTTTTGGTCAAACTAAGAGGATGTTGGGAGCACCATAATGGAGGAAAGAGAGAGGAAGAGGTTTAAAGGGGAAATTCCAGGGCATGGCAGCTTAACCAAGAGACATCCATGATCAGGAAGCAAGAGGTAAACAGAGTTTTGCATGACCTCAGGTTATCAATAGTACAATGCAGGGAGGGAGCCATAAATGTTTTGGAATAGTCAAGTTGAGAGGTAACAACAACAAGGAAGAGGTTCTCAGTAACACATCAGCTGATGCAGAGGAATTGAGTTATGTTGCAGAGACCACAATGCCAGTCTAACTAATCTCATCTGCCTGCACATGACCTGTTTCCCTCTATTCCCTGCCTATTCATGCATCTGTCAAAGTGCCTGTTAAATGTTCAATCATGTCTGCTTCCACCAATCCTCGCACCCACCCCCCACAACCTGCCTCCCGGCAGTGTGCTTCAGACTATCGCTGGATAATGAACATGTCTCACACATCTCCTTTAAACTTTCCCACTGATACCTCAGGTATACATAGTATTTAGAGTTTTAGAAATGCAGAATGGAAACAGGCCCTTTGACCCTCCGAGTCCACGCCGACCACGATCATCCAGTCACGTTAGTTCTACATTATCCGACTTTCTCGTCCACTCCCAACACATTAGGGGCAATTCACAGAGACCGGTTAACCTACAAACCCGCACATCTTTGGGAAACTGGAGCACCGGAGGAAAACTCCACACAGACAGCACCCGACATCAGGATTGAGCCATCAGGGGCATAAAGAATGCAACAGATAAAATCAAAATTTCCCTTTAACCTCCATACACCAAGACTTCCTGGTAGTTGTTTAGGAAAATAACTGCAGATGCTGGTACAAATCGAAGGTATCACAGTCTGAAGGCTCGGTCTGAAGAAGGGTCTTGACCCGAAACGTCACCCATTCCTTCTCTCCAAGATGCTGCCTGACCTGCTGAGTTACTCCAGCATTTTGTGATACCTTCCTGGTAGTTGTTGTTCATTACTTTTTGTCAAGTAAGGTCACGACACCCGGTTTATTGTTGCAATATGTACAGAGGTGGCTGATTAGATCTGGGCTTGAAAGCTCCTGCCACATTGGTGACAGACATGCAAGGATATGTAGCATCAGTGGTTCTTGATTTTCTAGATTCTCTTTTGCTCTTTTCTTCCTCTATTCTTGCTTCCTTATATGACCGAGCACCGCTTTTTATATGGGTACGCCAAACAGGATGATACAATGTTCATTGTTCTCAGCGGTGCGTGTCAATGTAGAAAATCTTCAAGGATGTTCTAAGAGAGTCTTTGAATCTGTTTTTTTATCCACCATGTTTGCCTCAGTCAGTTCTCCACAAAGCTGCTGCTTTGATATTCTGCCATCAGACATTCTTCTGACATGTTCTGCCCAACTGATCTGTGATTCCTAGTCTTGCTACCTGATGTGAAGTATTCTGCTCAAAAAAGTCATGTGGAGTCTTTAAGCTGCCTGGCATGTTTGCTGTGCACTGTTCATGTCTCGTAAGCATTGAATAAGGTGGGTATGCCAACAGCATGATACACCTTCAGTTGGTCCTTGCATTGATTCCTTTTCATTTCACTTTTATTCTCAGTAAAACAAATGCCGAGCTGGATTTTGCCATCTGTGAGGCCAAAGTTGCCACAGACAGTGGCAAATTTGCCCAAGCTTTCCCGCATGCCTGCTGCTGAGCTTGAATTGGATGCAGTCATCAGTAAAGAGGAAGTCCCATAAGGTTTTGACCAGGTTGATTCCATGTTCTTTATCAGTGTAGGCATCAGACAGCAATGCAGAACATGATACTAAACAGGATGGAATCAAGCACATAGTTTTTACATTACTGATGACCGGGAATTGGTCTGAAAATTCTTCATCTTCCATAAATCAGGACATTATACTATCACAAAGTTGTCGGATAATTTTGATGAATTTTTCAGAGCAACTGCACTTTGCCATGAACTTCCAAAGGCCCCATACAGCCAACAGTTTTGTAAGCTTTAGTGAGATTGACAAAGTGTTCTTGGCAGTTCGCTTAAAGTTCTCGTGCGTGCTGAAAAGATTCATCTCCACTGTTCCACGCCGTTCACCAAAATCACACTGACTTTTCAGAAGTAAGCCTAGCACAATAACTTTATCAAGTCCCCATAAACTAAGTCACTCAAATCTATCCTTGCATGTCCCAATTTGTGCCAAGTCTCACTCACTCTGCTTGTACTGACCACCAAAATCTATCCAATGCATTGATTTAAAAAAATCATAACATATTTGATATATCTTTATTTGAATTCATTCCACAATTGTACCACCTCCATAAAAACCTCAGCCATGTGAATTTAATGATTCCATCACTGGAAATCTACATTTCTTAAAGCCCTAAAGTTCACAAGGCTAGAATTGGAAGAGTGCAGATATGTGTATTCTAATGCTGAGGTATTTTTGGAGGTGGCATGATTGAGGAGTGGGTCCAAGTAAATACATAACAAAGAATGTTGAATTTTTAAACTGAGGCATTGCATAGTTTGTAGATTAGTACATGCAGAGCAGGGGTATTTCTACCCCAAAACACTGCTCTCCTCTATCTCATCCTTTCTTTAAACCTACGTCTTTGACCAAGGTTTTCCTTCATGATACTTTTGGAAAGGACTTTAGGATGACTGTGCTGTGTTAAAGATACGATACATAAATGGAAGTTGCAGTTGTGATTTGCACACTCCATCAAGTCAATGCCTTCTTATGCTACAATCAGAAGTTCAGCATCTATTTACTGCATGAAAATGTGCACTCTGCCAGAGAATCGCAAGGCTTATTTGACCCCTTTCCCACTTATCTTTTATTTTTCAAGCTACTACTATGTGGAAATTGCATCTGGTAGCGTCTGGAAATTGCATTCGCAAAATTGGGTTTATCGACCTTTGTGCAAAACTGTGGGCTTGTTCTTTCAAAATAAAATACAATCCATGCAAATAAATCTGAATACTTTACTCGGTGGTGCTATTGACATAACAGGGTTTTTTCATGTGTCAGTCCTGATTGATGAAAACGCATGCCTTGAGCTCGGTTCTAATCAGAGTGCAGCAGCTGTGCCATCTCTACCACTGCCAAGTTTGTTTTCACATAATTGCACTTTGAAATGTGCAAAGAATTGAATCATTTGACAGTCAAAAAATATATATTCTTCCGCAAAGATTAATAATTTTATGCAAAATATGGGTTCATGCCTTGAATTAGTATGAGGACAAAGAGACAAAAAATGTGCAACAGCAATGACTGGTACTTGGTAGCTCAATACGATAGACCTGTTTGTGTTTACTTCCTGTGGCCGGTGATGGTTTACTTCAGCCTCTGTAAGAAATATATCACAATCTAAGTATCCAAAGAAGTAAAATGAGCATTATCTTCCAAAATTAAATGTGTCACTTTTCTTGATTTTATTCCTGAAAAGGCTATAGTTGAGGGCATGGTTCCAAAGGCATTGGTAAAGCATTCATTGTTCTCATTCAAGTGTGGATGCTTGAATGCCCATAATAAGCCAAGATCAGTACACCACAGAGATCATTACAGCAGTGACTTCAAGCAACCTTTGCACTTCCCTGCAGGGAATCATCCACAATGCTCATTAGTGGAAAGACAAATTGCTACTTCCCACCAACCCATCAGCCCAATAGCACTGAAGTTGTTTAGTTTAGAGATACAGCATGGAAACAGGCCCTTCTGCCCATGGGTCTGCGCCGACCAGCGATCCCCACACATTAACACTATCCTACACACACTAGAGACAATTTTTACAATTACCAAGCCAATTAACCTACAAACCTGTGTGTCTTTGGAGTGTGGGAGGAAACCGGGAGTAAATCTCAGAGAAAACCCATGCAGTTCACGGGGAAAACGTACAAATGCCGTACAGAGAGCACCTCTACCGCTGCGCCATTGTGCTGCTTGTAATTGTTTGCCACATCATACTGTCTGCTAGTTCTTTTCGATCAGATTAGAGATCAATTAAAAAACCTGTTGCGGTTATCAATGCAATCGTGTTTTATATTTCACCTCTAATCTACTTTTCTGCAAAATTATCATTTCTTGATTCCATTAGTATTAAAAAGCCTATCAATCTCTGTCAGTGACATACTACACAGAAAAAAAGGCCCTTGCGTTGCTGAGTCTGTGCCAATCATTAACGATCCATTTACACTAATCCTACATTAATCCCATTTTGATTCCTGTCACATTCTCATCAATTCGCCCAGATCTTAACAGGCAACTAAACACCAGGGGCAATTGACAGTGACCAATTAACATATCAATCTGCATGTCTTTGGGATTGGGAGGAAAGAAAGCACCCGAAGCAAACCCACACGGCCACTGGGAGAATGTGCAACCTCCAAACAAACAGCACCCAAAGTCAGGATTGAACTCTGGTCTCTGGTGTTGTGAGGCAGCAGCACTTCTAGCTGCACCACTGTGCTGCTCTGTCCTAAATATTCTCAATGACTGAGCACCTACAACCTTTGAAGTATGGAATGTCGGAGATACTGAGCAATTAAATTTCCCCTCATCATAGTCTGAAATCCCTGAGTCTTATTTTGAGTTGAGATTTGAGTTAAGTCTAACCTCTCGAGTACGGAAAATAATTTTCCAACATCTAATTTCTCAAACCTCTTAAGAATTTAATGGGCTGGCTTTTGCGATCAGTGTGAGTTGCCAGTACTTGCTGCTGGTGCACCGTGACCTTTAGAGTCAACTACCCAACATGAGCTTTATACAAAATCTTAGGTGGTTTTCCACAGCAGGAGCTTGTGCATCACTCTCTCCTGTAGATGTAAACGCAGCATTAGGCACGGAGGCTAGTACTGGTTCCATCCACAAATGAGTGGGCTATGTCAAAGTCCAAAATGCAGCTGGAGCTACCAAATAGAGTGCTTAACCTTACCATATTTTAGTCTTTTAAACACTAAATGTTTCTCAGGCGTTCAAAAATGTTCAGCAATATACAAAAGCATTTAAAAATGTCAACTCCTGAAACACTTTCAAACATAGAAAATCTAAATTAACAAACCATTAAAGGCATATTTAAAAAAAAATATTCGAATGACTTTAATGTCCATCTAGCTTCATTAGCCATAGAAATGCCTGTTTAAATTATCTAAACATTACCACTTAGAGTTGCTACTTATTTAAATCTAGATAGGAAAACTCCTTGAAGCTCCTCAAACAATGTAACATCTTGCAAATCGGCAAATAAGTTGCAGATGGTTAATTTAGGATATTGTCCCCCCCTTTGAATTCTACGTGGAGTTCATCACTGGAGCACATCTGCAAAACTGCGTTGAATTCACTGCCAGCAGTTTCCTGACTTATGTGTTCAACATGCATGTATGAACATCCCGCAGCTGCTTTCAGATTTGCGTAAAGACGGTGGCAGTAAAGGTATGGACCAGTACAGTTTAATGACATTACTTCTCATTCTTCTAAGGAAACTTTTTCAAGTCTGTTTCTCCTTATTGGACAAGTTCCCCTCTAAGAGGAATCAATGAATCTTCAGTGCAGATCTTCTAAGGTCAATCTATCTCTCCTGAGGTCAGGTGGTAATGTGTACATAGTTCTCCAGGGTCATTTTAATCCACAAGCCTTTGCATTTTGTCAACTCGATTAGTAAGGGTGTAGAGGTTATGGGGAGAAGGCAGGAGAATGGGGTTAGGAGGGAGACATAGATCAGCCATGATTGAATGGTGGAGTAGATGCTGGGCCGAATGGTCTAATTCTGCTCATTATCTTATGAATAATTTGTGGAACTGGCAACTGGCAAGTACGTCTAACCACGAAAGAGTAAATGCAAGAAAACTATAAATGGCAGCTGTGATAGAGATTCCATTGTAACTTATGGAAGGAAGTTGCCAATAGTTCCAAAGAAACAGGTTACATTGGAAAAAGCTATTTTAGCAGTTGCTTCATTTGCTTGTAAGGAGTGAAACTTCTGTCTGCTACACAAAAATGAAAATAATTAAGCCATTTAGGTATCCATAGGGCCGGAATCTTCTGCTACTGAGATTCACTAAGGTTTGGAAATTCAGCTATCTCATTATAACCTCCTGAGCTTGAGCACATGGAAGTCTATCAATGGGCTCTCATCTAGGAATGGATCTAGAAATCAACGTAGGGTCAGATAATAGTTCTAAAGGAGGGACGAAGATAAGTGTTGGTCTCATGGGTAGGAGCTATCCTGGTAAATCTCAGATTGGCATCCACAATGCTAAAACAGCTTAATGCAAATGAAAGGCACAATGCTAACACAGCCAATGAATTTTTGCAGCCAATTTCTTAATTGCGCTGGGAATTGATGGAGAAGGAGTTGTGGATGATGCCAGTGTATGTTTGGAACAAGGACTGATCACGTAACCAATAAAACAGCTGACAGGCTTAGCTGGGGCCCATGTCCTTGATTATACCTTCAACTTGACGTGAATGTGGTTATTGTTTCTCTATTGAGATTTGATAAGTTCCACCCTTCTGTAATTTATAAACATTGATATCTGATGCACTGCTGTTTTGACAGAATTTATCAGCTAAAAACCAGGACATAGTTTAGAAAGGCGTTTAGGGTGAAGTGAATATGAACTATGCTGCAAGTGAGCTGGCTACATCTATTTCATAAAGCAGTCCAGTGCATAAGTATGAAGTCCTATATCAACAACTTTACAAAGTAGGAAATCTTGGGTTGGTAACAAAACCTCACCAAGAAAGTAAGGAGGAACATGAATTATCGACTTCACAAAACTACTATTTGAAACATGACGAATAGATCTTATTTTATCCTTTGTGTAAGAAGGAACGGTGGATGCTGGGTTAAACCGAAGATAGACACAAAAAGCTGGAGTAACTCAGCGGGACAGGCAGCATCTCTGGAGAGAAGGAATGGGTGACGTTTCAAGTTGAGATCCTTCTTCAGACTCTCTGAGGAAGGGTCTCAAGCCGAAACGTTACCCATTCCTTCTCTCCAGAGATGCTGCCTGTCCCGCTAAGTTATTCCAACTTTTCGTGTCTTATTTTATCCTTTGTTGACTATAGTGAAATTTGTTAGAGACGAAGAGGAAAATAATTTGGTGCGTACATAAAATTACATCGTTTACAATTATCACAGTAGGTATCAGTTAAAAGTACATTTGATTGCTCAGCTAATCTGGTAACAGCCATCATATCATTTGCCACCCTAACTGGCTGCTCAACCTGCATGTCAGCTTTATAGACACATATACAAGCACAGCCAGACCCCAATCTCTTGCCATTTACAAAATACTCATCATTCCACATTGTATTCAGCTTGTCTATATCCACTTAAAGCCTTTTTGCATCCACATCATTACTCACATTATCACTTTTGTATTATCAGCAACTCGGAAATATGACTTTGATCTACTCAGCTAAATTGTGGCTCTAGACTGTAACTAGCTGGGGCCAAAGCACCACTTTCGGAGGCACTTCTACTATTCACAGCTTGCCAAGCTACGAAAGGTCCCATTTATCCCTATTCTGTTTTCTACGTGCTAACTAACTCTCAATCCATGCTGGTATTTAACTCCCAACTTGTACTCATCTTCTTGTCCTAATCTCCTGTGTAGGACCTAATTAAACGCCTTTTGAAAATTCAAACAACACCCGCTGGCACCCTGTCACCTCTCTGTGGATACATTCTCAATGAAGTACAATAGATTAGTCAAACATGATTTCCATTTTTCATAAAGCCATGTTGACTCAATCATATCATAATTTGCTACTTCATTCTTAATTATATATCACAGCAATTCCCCATTCACCAATGTCAGATTAACAAGTCCGTGGTTCTCTCTCTACTCACTTTCTTAAATAGTGGGGTCACATTTGCTACCCTTCAAACTGCTGGATCCATTACTTGAGCTATAGAATTTTGGTAGATAATAACCAGTGCATCCATTATCACTACAGTCACTTTTTTCAAAACATTGGTTCGTAGACAATATAGTCCTTGGGACTGATCAGTTCTCAAACTTATTAACCTGTCTTGTATATTTCCTTACTAAAAATAATTCCTTTTACTTCCTCATCTGAATTGAATCTTTAATTCTACCGTATTTCTGGGAAGGATTTTCTGTCTTTTCCATGAAGATAGATACATAGATCCAAGAAAATAGTTGAATTCCTTTGCCATTGACATATTCTCCATTATAAATTCTCCTGTTTCTGTTTGCAGGAGAGTGCCTTGGCCCTTGCTAGTTTTTTCTTTCCTTTTCACATCCCAATGAAAAGTCTTATAGGTGTTTTATCATGTTTCTGGGTAGTTTACTCTTGTGTACTTTATTTGTGGGTCTTGTGCAATGCCAAACCATTGCCTAACCAACACCATACAATTCACTGTCCTTTCCCAATCTACCCAACCAATCTGAACCTCATTCAAAGTCATGGGGAGATGTGGCAGGGAAACAGGACCTTTAGCCCACAAAGTCTGTACTGATCATCGTACCCATTTTTACAGTGATCTGACCCTCACCCATTTTATTCTCCCCAACTCCACCCCCCATTGAGTCTACCACTCAGTAGGAACCCAGAACACCAAAAGGCAATTCATGTTGTCACAGAGAGAATGTGCAAATGCACACAGACAGCACCAGAGGCCATGATTGAGCCGAGGTCACTAGTAAAGTGCAGCCGTAGCTCTATTCTCTGCACCACTGTTTCCTATGTCTAGTTCTGCAGCTGCGGCTCACCGGCAGTCTCTCTGTCTTTTTTTTGTTTTTTTGTCTGTCATCGTTTAATGTACGTTTTGTTTTATTTTTAACTCTGTTTATGTGGGGGGGTGGTGGGGGGGGTTGGGGGAAACCTTTTTTTCAAATCTCCTCCTCAACGGAGATGCGACCTTTACCGTGTCGTATCTCCGTTCGCGCTACGGCCTAACATCGTGGAGTCGGCGGCCTCCATCTGGGATCGACCTTGAGACTCCGGTCGCAGGGCCTGGACTTACCATCTCGGAGGCTTCGGCCGTGGGCCCTGCAGACCGCAACATCGGGAGCTCGCAGGTCCCTGGCTGGCGACCGGCTTTTGGGAGCTCCAGCCGTAGCAGCTTCAACCGCCCCGAAGTGCGAGGTATGATTGACCCGCCCGCAGGCCCTTCATCACCCTGCGTGGCCTGGCCGCGGCACTTTCCATCGCCCAGTGGGGGCTCAGGACTTTCATCGGCCTGCTCGGCTCGGCCGCAGCACTTTCCATCGCCCGGTGGGGGCTCAGGACTTTCATCGGCCTGCTTGGCTCGGCCCTGGGACTTTCCATCGCCCGGTGGGGGCTTCAAAAAGTTGGGAGCATCGATCACCTCGTGGCACCACGGGAGAAGAATGAGGAGGAGATAAGACTTTGCCTTCCATCACAGTGAGGGTGTGCCTAGAGCAATCACTGTGATGGCTGTTTGTGTAAAAATTGTGTAAAAATTGTATCTGTGTGTCCTGTGCTTTTTGTTGTCTACTGCCGGACCCTGACGTGAGAGGATGCTGGCGTTGTTTATTCGCCGCTTCTCCGTTAGGATAGTTTGTCTGTTTGTTTTTATGTTTGATTGTTTATGTAAAACGCTTTGAGCACCTGATAAGGCGCTATATAAAATAAATGATTATTATTATTATTATTAGATTGAAAATAACTTAATGTAAAATTCTTTCACATTATGGTCACATTTTCCTCTGGTCCCACTTCCAAGAAGATTATTAATTAATCCTTTCTCTTTACAACTCTGGATCTAATACAGACTGTTTCCTGGCCAATTCCTGATCCAAAAATGCATCCTGTACACATTGCAAGAATTCTTCATGTAAATTGTTAGTACTAATTTCACTTGCCAATTTATATGCAGATTAAATTTCCTCCCTCTTATAAGCATCTGTAAAGGCCTCACCATGCCATGACCCACGTCACTCCAGCTATTCTAAGGCCCATAAACAACCCTCCCAATGCTTTCTGCCTCCTGCTGTTTTTTATCTTCACCCAAATTGATTCTATATTATGACATGCTCCTTTCTAACTACTTAATTGGTGCCATCTATCTATCTATATACTACTAAAACTCTTGGTTTGTTTGTGTTTATATGTGTACCATGCCCTCTACACAGCCAAGGCACTCCCCGCCCGGCAACGGCTCCATGGTTGGGCCGAGAGGGCAGGGGTGGAGCTGGAGGAGTGGGGTGGAGGGGAGGGGAGGAGGTAGGGAGAGGGGAGGTAGAGAGGAGGGAGGGGTGAAGGGGATGGGGAGGGGAGGTTGGGGGAGGGGGGAGGGTGTTGGGGGAGGGATGGGGAAGGGGTGAAAGGGATGGGGGAAGGGATGAGGGGGAGGGGTGAAGGGGAGGAGGGGATGCTGCACCAATGCAGGAGAGGTTTGGACCCAACGGGTCCACTTGGTCTAGTATATTACTAAAACTCTCGGTTTGTTTGTGTTTATGTGTGTACCATGCCCTCTACATAGCCCAAACGGTACACGATAGTGTGATAATTTTAGGCCCACCTTACTCAGCATTTTTCTGGGGACCGTTTAAAACAACTGTCATTCAAATTGGTGTTATATTTTTTAAATTAGAGAGATTTTAAAGAATGGGTGGGGGAAGTGGGGGTGGGGTAGAGTGGATGAGTGGGTGGGAGGAGGGGGGGATAAGGGGGATTGAGTGGGGGGGTGAGGGTGCTAGACCAATACAGGTCAGGCTTTGGGTCCACGGCTCGCTCTGGCTGCAGCGCTGGTGCCACAGGGTCGAGATGAGTGGCACCCTCTCCCCTTCCCTGTCACCCCTCTACAAGCTCAACGGGTCCACTTGGTCTAGTCATTTATAACAATGCTACACAACATCTCTTTCTTTTTTGCATATCTTTCCTAAACTTTGAATATACACTCATGACTGTGCAGCCAAATACCAATCCAACTCATCTTTGCAGACAACACCACCATAGTGGGACGAATGTAACATGGCTCACCGGCAGTCTCTCTGTCTTTTTTGTCTTTGTCTATTGTTATCGTCTAAATGTATGTTCTGATTTATTTTTAGCTCTGTATATGTGGGGGGTGGTGGGGGAAACCTTTTTTTCTAATCTCCTCCTCAACGGAGATGCGACCTTTATCGTGTCGTATCTCCGTTCGCGCTACGGCCTAACATCGTGGAGTTGGTGGCCTCCAGCTGGGATCGACCTTGAAGACTCCGGTCGCAGGGCCTGGACTTACCATCTCGGAGGCTTCGGCCGTGGGCCCTGCAGACCGCAACATCGGGAGCTCGCAGGTCCCTGGTTGGCGACCGGCTTTTGGGAACTCCAGCCGTAGCAGCTTCGATCGCCCCGAATCGCGAGGTTCGATCGACCCGCTTGCAGGACCTTCACCGCCTGCGTGGCTCGGCCGCGGCACTTTCCATCGCCCGGTGGGGGCTTAGGACCTTCATCGGCCTGCTCGGCTCGGCCTGGGACTTTCCATCACCCAGCCGGGGCTTCAAAAGTCGGGAGCCTCGATCGCCTTGAGGCAGCAGTTTGACTGCCTGACCGCGGGAGAAGAATGAGGAGGAGATAAGACTTTGCCTTCCATCACAGTGAGGGTGTGCCCGGAGCAATCACTGTGATGGTTGTTTATGTTAAATTGCAATTGTGTGTCTTGTGTTCTTTATTGTTTACTGTCGGACCCTGACGTGAGAGGACGCCGGCGCTGTTTGTTCGCCGCTTCTCCGTCAGGACAAATCTTTTGTTTGTTTGTTTTTATGTCTTGTTTGCTCTGTAAAGCGTCTTTGAGTATCTTGAAAAGCGCTATATAAAATAAATGTATTATTATTATTATTATTATTATAATGAAGAGACAGAATGCAGGAAGGAGATTGAGAACCTCATAACCTTGTGCCAAGACAACAATCTCTTCCTTAAAGGTAGACACAAAATGCTGGAGTAACTCAGTGCCACATCTCTGGAGAGAAGGAATGGGTGACGTTTTGGTCCGAGACCCTTCTTCAGACTGATGTCAGGGGAGTGGGCGGGACAAAGATATAGTCAGACACATAGAAACATAGAAACAAAGAAAATAGGTGCAGGAGGAGGCCATTCGGCCCTTCGACCCAGCACCGCCATTCATTGTGATCATGGCTGATCATCCACAATCAGTAACCTGTGCCCAAATTCTCCCCAAATCCCTTGATTCCACTAGCCCCCAGAGCTCTATCTAACTCTCTCTTAAATCCATCTAGTGATTTGGCCTCCACTGCCCTCTGTGGCAAAGAATTCCACAAATTCACAATTTTCTGGGTGAAAAAGTTCCTTCTCACCTCAGTTTTAAATGGCCTCCCATTTATTCTTAGACTGTGGCCCCTGGTTTTGGACGCCCAACATTGGGAACATTTTCCTGCATCTAGCTTGTCCAGTCCTTTTATAATTTTATATGTTTCTATCAGATCCCCTCTCATCCTTCTAAACTCCAGTGAATCCAAGCCGAGTCTTTTCAATCTTTCTTCATATGACAGTCCCGCCATCCCAGGGATCAATCTCGTGAACCTACGCTGCACTGCCTCAATTACAAGGATGTCCTTCCTCAAATTAGACCAAAACTGTACACAATACTCCAGATGTGGTCTTACCAGGGCCTTATACAACAGCAGAACCTCTTTACTCCTGCACTGAAATCCTATCGTTATGAAGGCCAACATGCCATTAGCTTTCTTCACTGCCTGCTGTACCTGCACGCCAACTTTCAGTGACTGGTGCACAAGGACACCCAGGTCTCGCTGCACTTCCCTCTTACCTAACCTAACACCATTGAGATAATAATCTGCCTCCTTGTTTTTGCTGCCAAAGTGGATAATCTCACATTTATCTACATTATACTGCATCTGCTATGCATCTTCCCACTCACTCAACCTATCCAGGTCACCCTGCAACCTCCTAACATCCTCTTCGCAGTTCACACTGCAACCCAGCTTTGTGTCATCTGCAAACTTGCTAGTGTTACTTCTAATTCCTTCATCCAAATCATTAATATATATGGTAAATAGTTGCGGCCCCAACATCGAGCTTTGTGAAACTCCACTCACCACTGCCTGCCATTCTGCAAAGGACCCGTTTACTCTTTGGTTCCTGACTGCCAACCAAATCTTTATCCATGTCAACACCCTACCCCCAATACCATGTGCTCACCAATCTCCCGTGTGGGACCTTATTAAAGGCTTTCTGAAAGTCTAGATACACTACATCCACTGGCTCCCCTTCATCCATTCAAAATATTCCAGAAGATTAGTCAAGCATAATTTCCCTTTCATAAATCCATGCTGACTTGGACTTATCCTTTTACTGCTATCCAAATGCACCGTTATTACCTCTTTAATAATTGACTCCAGCATCTTCCCCACCACCGATGCCAGGCTAACTGGTCTGTAATTCCTTGTTTTCTCTCTCGCTCCTTTCTTGAAAAGTGGGATAACATTAGCTATCCTCCAATCCATAGGAACTGATCGTGAATCTATTGAACATTGGAAAATGATCATCAATGCGTCCACTATTTCTAGAGCCACCTCCCTGAGTACCCTGGGATGCAGACCATCAGGCCCTGGGGATTTATCAACCTTCAGTCCCATCAGACTACCCAATACTATTTCTCGCCTAATGCAAATTTCTTTCAGTTCCTCTACCCCCCTAGATCCTCTGTCCTCTATCTGGGAGATTGTTTGTGTCTTCCTTAGTGAAGACAGATCCAAAGTACCTGTTCAACTCTTCTGCCATTTCCTTGTTACCTGCAATAATTTCACCCGTGTCTGCCTTCAAGGGACCCACATTTGTCTTTGCTAATCTTTTTCTCTTAACATATCTAAAGACGCTTTTACTGTCCTTTATATTCTTGGCCAGATTCGCTTTGTACCTCATCTTTTCAGCTCGTATTGCCCGTTTTATTACCTTCTGTTGTCCTATGAAAGTTTCCCAATCCTCTGGCTTCCTGCTACTCTTTGCTGTGTTATACATCTTTTCTTTTAGTTTTATTCCATCCCTAATTTCCTTTGTCAGCCACGGTTGCCTCTTACTCCCCTTAGAATCTTTCTTCCGCTTTGGAATGAAATGGTCCTGCATCTTCCGGATTATGCCCAGAAATTCCTGCCATTGCTGTTCCACCTCCATTCCTGCTAGGATCCCTTTCCAGTCTACCTTGGCCAGCTCCTCTCTCATGCCTTCATAGTCCCTTTTGTTCAACTGCAACACTGACACTTCTGATTTAACCTTCTCCCTCTCAAACTGCAAATTAAAACTAATCATATTATGATCACTACCTCCAAGCGGTTCCTTTACCTCGAGTTCTCTTATCAAATCTGGTTCATTGGACAACACTAAATCCAGAATTGCCCTTTCTCCGGTAGGCTCCAGCACAAGCTGCTCTAAGAATCTATCTCGGAGGCACTCTACAAACTCTCTTTCTTGGGGCCCAGAACCAACATGATTTTCCCAGTCTACCTGCATATTGAAATCCCCCATCACCACAGTGGCATTAACTTTGTTACATGCCAGCTTTAACTCCTGCTGCAACCTACACCCTACATCCGGGCTACTATTTGGGGGTCTGTAGATAACTCCAATTAGTGTCTTCTTACCTTTACAATTCCTCAACTCAATCCACAATGACTCTACCACGTCAGTCCCTATGTCACCCCTTGCAAGGGACTGAATTTCGTCCCTCACCAACCGAGCTACCCCACCTCCTCTGCCCACCTGCCTGTCCTTTCTCTAGGATGTATAACCCTGAATATTAAGTTCCCAGGCCCGATCCTCCTGCAGCCACGTCTCTGTAATCCCCACAATGTCATATCTACCAATCTCTAACTGAGCCTCAAGCTCATCTACTTTACTTCTTATACTTTGCCTCAAGCTCATCTACTTTACTTCTTATACTTCTTCTTAGACAGTAAGATTGGTGGGAGAACTGGGCAAGGGGTGGGGTAGAGAGGGAAAGCAAGGGCTATTTGAAGTTAGACCTCTTCCTCAATGTCACCATGACAAAGGCGATTGTTATCGACTTCAGGAAGTGAAGCGGCACACGCTCTGGTATACATTGATGGTGTCAAAGTAGTGATGGTTGATAGCTTCTTAGGAATAATATTGGCGGCAATTTATCATGAACCAGCCACATACAAGCAATGGCCAAGAAAGAACACCAACACCTTTACTTCCTTAGAAGGCTTAGGCATGTTTGGCATGTCCCCAACAACATTCAACAGCATCTATAGATGCGCCAGAGAAAGTATTTTATCGGGATGCATCACAGCATGGTTTGGGAACAGCTCCATCCAAGACCGCAAGAAATTGCAGAGAATTGTGGACAGAACCCAATCCATCACGCAAACCAATCTTCCTTCAATTGACTCCATCTACACTTCATGCTACCTCGGCAAGGCCACCAGCATAATCAAGGACAAGTCTTACCCCACCCACTCCCTCTCACATCAAGCAAGAGGTGCAATATTATGAAAACGCAAACATCCAGATTCAGGGACAGTTTCGTCCCAGCTGTTATCAGGCAACTGAACTATCCTATCACCATCTAGAGAGCAATCCTGACCTAACATCTATCTCATTAAAGACCCTTGGGCTTTTTAATTGCACTTTATTGGCCTTTATCTTGCACTATACGTTAGTGTGGCACGGTGGCGCAGCGGTACAGTTGCTGCCTTACAGCGAATGCAGCGCCGGATACTCAGGTTCGATCCTGACTGTGGGCGCCGTCTGTACGGAGTTTGTACGTTCTCCCCGTGACCTGCGTGGGTTTTCTCCGAGATCTTCGGTTTCCTCCCACACTCCAAAGACGTACAGGTTTGTAGGTTAATTGACTGGGTAAATATAAAAATTGTCCCTCGTGGGTGTAGGATAGTGTTAATGTGTGGGGATCGCTGGGCGGCGCGGACTTGGTGGGCCGAAGGGCCTGTTTCCGCGCTGTATCTCTAAATCTAAAAATCTAAATCCCCTTTATCCTGTATCTCACACTTTGGATGGCTTGATTGTAATTAATGTATACTCTTTTCACTGACTAGATAGCACACAACAAAAAACATTTTCACTGTACCTCAGTACACCTGACAATAATAAACTGGACTAAACTGATTATACCCAATATTTTCAGTTTTAATCAGATTTTCAGCATCACCTGTTTGTTTGATTTGTGGTGTGCTTTGATTACAAAGCTATTTCTTGCCACGGTGAATTGCATGCATAGGAATACACTGTACCAAAATTCCTATAATCCATTTTGTTCAGTTTTTTCCGTTTATTGAATGTCACGTCATTAATGATTTTCCTGGAACAGATCTCCTTTGTAAGTTGAGAAATGGCTGTACATTCAAAACTATTCCTCTGTACAATAACTTTATCTCATAATATCATAGAGTCATACAGCACAGAGACGGATCCTACGGCCCGATATATACCTGCCAACCCATCTAAGCTAGTCCCATTTGTGATATGGGTCAAATTGGCATATGCCACTACCCATATGCTTCTCCCAAAAAACCTCTGTCCACTTTTTTTGGTCACCTGTGCTTGCTAACCAAGACTGCCTCACTGTTCAGCATTGCCTCAAGTTTTAAATGTTTCCAAATCCGGTGTTATCACATCCCTTCATTTTCTCTAATATCCTGCAACCCTTTAACCTTCAAATACATCTATGCTCATCCATTTATGGTTTACTCTCTTTTATTGCTGCACCACTTGCACACGTCTTCAGCTGCAAATAAATCTCAGTTTGGAATTCCCTCTATCACCCTCTCCTCCCTGCCTACCCTGCTCCTTTGAGATGCTGCTGAAGCTTTCTCCGATGAGAAAGTTTTAGATCGTCTCCTCTTCTGTCATTTGTATGACTCCAAATCAATTTTTTGTTTCACTATGGCCCTGTGATGTTTCTCTATATTAAACAGGCAGCATAAATGGAGTTGATGTGGAAATAAGCAACAAACTGAAGCAAGCAATTTAGTCTACTGTTCTCATTGTGGTATAGTATTTTGGTAGCTTCGACATCAATAAATACCTCAGTCATTTCATAATGGAGCTGATCACATTTACACATGTTTGTTGTTAATGCTGATTTAGTAGAAGTGAAAGCTATTAACAATAGCAATAACTAATCTCTTGGATGAACTCTTATACAATTGATTTTTTTCCAATGAAGCTCCATAATCAGACAGCTGTTGGAAAAATGCTAGTCAATCAATATGATTGCTAGACCGTTGTGAAGTTTAAATTTTAATGACAAACAACCAGTGATCAGTCAGCCTAATCAATAGACAATAGACAATAGACAATAGGTGCAGGAGTAGGCCATTCAGCCCTTCGAGCCAGCACCACCATTCAATGTGATCATGGCTGATCATTCTCAATCAGTACCCCACCCCTGCCTTCTCCCCATACCCCCTGACTCCGCTATCCTTAAGAGCTCTATCTAGCTCTCTCTTGAATGCTTTCAGAGAA
Source organism: Rhinoraja longicauda (assembly GCF_053455715.1). Lineage (NCBI taxonomy): Eukaryota > Metazoa > Chordata > Chondrichthyes > Rajiformes > Arhynchobatidae > Rhinoraja > Rhinoraja longicauda. Next base: position 38,712,332 of record NC_135954.1, on the reverse strand, counting down.
CTGGCCTCCACTGCCTTCTGAGGCACAGAATTCCACAGATTTAAAACTCTCTGACTGAAAAAGTTTTTCCTCATCTCCGTTCTAAATGGCCTACCCCTTATTCTTAAACTGTGGCCCCTTGTTCTGGACTCCCCCAACATTGGGAACATGTTTCCTGCCTCTAACGTGTCCAACCCCTTAATAATCTTATATGTTTCGATAAGATCCCCTCTCATCCTTCTAAATTCCAGTGTATACAAGCCTAGTCGCTCCAGTCTTTCAACATATGACAGTCCCGTCATTCCGGGAATTAACCTAGTAAACCTACACTGCACGCCCTCAATAGCAAGAATATCCTTCCTCAAATTTGGAGACCAAAACTGCACCCAGTACTCCAGGTGCGGTCTCACTAGGGCCCTGCACAACTACAGGACCTCTTTGCTCCTATGCTCAACTCCTCGTTATGAAGGCCAACATTCCATTGGCTTTCTTCACTGCCTGCTGTACCTGCATGTTTCCTTTCAGTGACTGATGCACTCGGACACCCAGATCTCATTGTACGTCCCCCCTTCCTAACTTGACACCATTCAGATAATAATCTGCCTTCCTATTCTTAACACCAAATCTCTAGGTATCCCTAGGCAATTCCCAGACTTTAGCCAAGAACCCAGCTGCCAATAGCAAGTTGCATCTCCTGGGGGGTGGGTTTCATGATGATCAGGATGGGAGATAGCTGCAGCATTCATTTATTTTATAGCAGCCTGGCAGAGCACCCCTTCCAGCTGCACATAAAGAAATGTTTGCACCTACATTTGAGGATCTTTGCTTGTATAAAATCCATGATTGATTTTTAATAAAGGTTCCAAAATTGTTCGTTTAGTTTAGTTTGGTTTCGTATAGCGATACAGCATGGAAACACCACCAAGTCCACACTGATCATTAATCACGTGTTCACACTGGTTCTATCTTATCCCACTTTCGTATCCATTTCTTACACAGTAGGGCAATTTACACATCTAGGTTTGTAGGTTGATTGCCCTCTGTAAATTGCCCTGGTGTGTAGGGATGTGAATGTGGATTACATAGAATTCGTGTGAATGGGTGATTGCTGGTCAGTGTGAACATGGTGGGCCTAAGGGATTGTGGGAGGAAATAGGAACACCCAGAAGAAACCTATGCAGTCACTGGGAGAACATGCAAAGTCCACACAGACAGCACTTGAGGTCAGGATCATACCCGGGTTCCTGGCAGCATGAGGCAGCAGCTCTACCAGGTGTGCATTGTGCTGCCCCTTTCTACAAATCGTTTTTGTCAATCCTTTCTACAAGCAGTCAGTTTCAATGAATTTGACAGGTCAGGTGAGCAGCAGGTATATCATGATATACCCTGAGACCCTTACCAAGGTTTGGCATTTAGCAATTTCATCAGGCCAGATATGGGAACAAAGCTGAAAAGATATTAGTTTATTTTTTAGTTTTAGTGAAGTTTATTGTCAAGTGAAGAGGAACCAGAAAGAGCTCATTAGAGCTCGTTTTGGTGTGATTCATTTATTTTCATATCCATTGTGGGGCATTTATTCAATAAATATTTAAAATTTTGAATTCTAATGTGCCATCCTATTAGGCATGAATCAAAACTATTCTGGCACATTGTGAACAATTTACCTTTGCATACGCTAATGATCATATCAATCACTGGATAAGCAATATAAATTAAGCAAAATGAATTGTAAACAAGCAATGTAATTTAAAACTATAAAACTGTAGCAGTTAAGCAAACATTTTGGCTTATTGTTATTCCTCATTATTAATAGTGTGCCATTTCTTTACTTTTCCATTTCCGCGTTTATCCACAGACGTGCATTCTCAATTAAATTTTCATTTTATAAAAAGTGGACCTCCAACAAGATTATGTCAAATGAATGCCTCTGACATAAAGCGGTCATATAGGTTTAGGTTATTGTTATCACATATGCCGAGGTACAGTGAAAAGCTTTGTTTTGCATGCTATCCAAACAGGTGTACTATACATCTATATACTAAAACTCGCATTTGTTTGTTTGTTTGTTCCTGAACTACAGCCAAAACGGTACATGATAGCGCAACAATATTAGGCCCACCTTACTCACCGTTGTCCCTTTGGTGCTAATGGAAGAGGTTTCATAGAAATCGGTGTTATATTTTTTAAGTTATTCACATTTTAAAGTTTAAATCTATCTCCTAGGGAGGGAGGCAAGGGGGGGTGAGGGAGGGAGAAGGCAGGATAGGGGGATAGAGGGAGGGGGTGAGGGGAGAAGGAAGGGTGGGGGGGAGCAGGGAGGGGGTTAAGGGAGGGTGCTGCACCAATGCAGGAGGGGTTTGGGCCCAACGGGTCCACTTGGTCTAGTATATACTAAAATAATAAAATATATTAGACACAAAATGCAGGAGTAATTCAGCATCATTGGAGAGAAGGAATGGGTGATGTTTCGGGTCAAGACCCTTCTTCTTAACTGAGAGTCAGGGGAGGGGGAGATACAGAGATAAGGTGTGAGAACGAAAGCTCAAAGGGGATGGTGGTCAAGGAAAATGTAGATTAGATCATTGTTAGCTAGGAGAAGGTAACAAGAAAGCATACAGAGATAAAATATTATCAGGGACAGTCAGACTGGTCAGATAACTAGGATGGGGGAGGGATGGAGAGAGGGAAAGCAAGGGCTACTGGAAGTTAGAGAAGTCAATATTCATACCGCTGGGGTGTAAGCTGTCCAAGCGAAATATGAGGTGCTGTTCCTCCAATTTGCACTGGGCCTCACTCTGGCAACAGAGGAGGCCAGGACAGAAAGGTCATTGTTGGAATGGGAGGGGGAGTTAAAGTGTTTAGCAACCGGGTGGTCATGTAGGTTTAGGCGGATTGAGCGGAGGTGTTTCAGCGAAACGATCACTGAGCCTGCACTTGATCTCGCCGATATATAGAATCCCACACCTGGAACAGTGGATACAGTAGATGAGATTGGTACTGTGTGCGATTATTTTGGTACAACAAAAGTGGCGGCCGCTCTCCGTCTTCTCCTCCTCCTCCTCCCGTTCCGCCATCTTATGCCCGCCTCCCACCACCACACTGCCCGCTGGGAGGTGTGGTCCCAGATCCCCCCCTCGCCCCAGCGCACCGGACAATCACCGGACTACAACCCCACCGCGCACACACACACACACACACACACACACACACACACACACACACACACACACACACATACACACACATACACACACAGGGTAATAATAATAATATAATATAACAATTATATACTTAAAATATAATCATGTAAAAATATTAATTGTAATATTGTACATCTTTCAATATATATGAATCTCTTGCAGGGGAGGGTGATGTGCGGGGTCTGACTGATCCCCGGGTGAGGGATGGAAGGGGGGTGGGGTGCAGTGGGGGTGGGGGGAGTTGAGGAGGGGAGTGGAGGGGTGGAGTGGGGGTGGGGGAAAGAGGGGAGGGGGATGGGGGAGTGGGGGAGGGAAGGGGAGTGGGAGGGAGGTGGAGTGGGGGAGGGGGGAGTGGGGGTGGGGAGGGGGAGTGGGGGGAGGGGATTGGGGTGGGAAGGGGGGATGGAGTGGGTAAGTGAGGGGGAGGAGGGGGGATAAGGGGAATTGAGTGGAGGGGGTGAGGGTCCTAGACCAATACAGGTGAGGCTTTGGGTCCACGGCTCGCTCTGGCTACAGCGCTGGTGCCACGGGGCTGAGATGAGTGGCACCTTCCCTGTCCCCCCTCTACGAGGAATGGGCCCAACGGGTCCACTTGGTCTAGTTTATTGTAAAAATCTAGCCTTGGTTTAATTGCAACACTTCACACTTGCCAGAGCTATATTCCATCTGCCATCTACTTTCCATTTACTTTCCTTTACCAGCTGATCTAAATCCCGTTGTAATCTTTGATAACCTTATTTATTGTCTGCTGGCCAATGCGCAGTAGCTGTGAGTACCACTGACTAAAGAAACGTAAATAAGGTTTTCCATCAGTTTTGCAGCACCAGATGGAATTTTCATAGATTTTAAATCATATTCACAGCAACTGCAATGATTAATGGCTTATGGTTTAATAATATCAGCAAGTTATGATCAATACCATGTGTTATTTGAAATACCTTGATACAGCCAAACAAGTTTGGGCTGCTGTCAACTCTTGTTTCACTGACAACAGTCATCAAATTGAAGGCTTGTTTATTAATCTGGGTGAGTAAATGCAGCACAGAAGCTCCGGCATTATGGTGTGTGAAAAACAGGTTCTGGAGGTTGTACCTGCAGGGTATTCCTATTACATGAGGCCTCTGCCCTTTATAACAAACACTTCATCAACCAACACCTCCCTTTTGTCTGCTTAGAACAATAATGCTCGTGGATTACTCCTGCCAACGATATAGATTGTACAAAGTGCATTATGTTTTTACTGCATTTAGTTATTTTGGACAATCAATTAACTATCTTCCTCAAACATTATTTTGTCACCTCAACTGACTATATTCATTTATTTATTGTGGCATTACTACAGCATCATATATTTTGATCCAACTCACAATGCCTTTTTGTTTTTCTTCCAATCTATTTGTCTCCCCCTTTTGTTCTCCCTGCATGGCCCTGCCATTTTGTTTTTCATCAGTCCTGGATTTCTGTGTTTGTAAGCAGTTCCTTTCCCCCCTGCGCTCTCTTACATGGAGTTCCTTTTATATTCCTGTCATTTGTGCATCTTGCTTCACATTTGTCTGTTTATTTGCAATGGAATGTTGGCCTTCATAACAAGAGGAGTTGAGTATAGGAGCAAAGAGGTCCTTCTACAGTTGTACCGGGCCCTGGTGAGACCGCACCTGGAGTACTGTGTGCAGTTTTGGTCTCCAAATTTGAGGAAGGATATTCTTGCTATTGAGGGCGTGCAGCGTAGGTTCACTAGGTTAATTCCCGGAATGGCGGGACTGTCGTATGTTGAAAGGCTGGAGCAATTAGGCTTGTATACACTGGAATTTAGAAGGATGAGGGGGGATCTTATTGAAACATATAAGATAATTAGGGGATTGGACACATTAGAGGCAGGAAACATGTTCCCAATGTTGGGGGAGTCCAGAACAAGGGGCCACAGTTTAAGAATAAGGGGTAGGCCATTTAGAACGGAGATGAGGAAGAACTTTTTCAGTCAGAGAGTGGTGAAGGTGTGGAATTCTCTGCCTCAGAAGGCAGTGGAGGCCAGTTCATTGGATGCTTTCAAGAGAGAGCTGGATAGAGCTCTTAAGGATAGCGGAGTGAGGGGGTATGGGGAGAAGGCAGGAACGGGGTACTGATTGAGAGTGATCAGCCATGATCGCATTGAATGGCGGTGCTGGCTCGAAGGGCTGAATGGCCTACTCCTGCACCTATTGTCTATTGTCTATTGTCTATTTCTCAGAATGTATTCTTATTTCCATGTGGGTGGAATTCTGTATCCTATCTTTCCATCTTTTACGGAGAGCAGGAATCAACTTTTTGTCTTCCCGGGAAGAGGAAAAGGATGGACATTGCAGGTGCTGTTTTTTAATAAAAAGTAGTAGTGGATGTTTAATAAAAGCTTAATATCAATTGATTGAGGAAGAACTATGGTTATGTGGTAGATAAATTCGGCAGGCTGTATTTGCAATGAGGTTTTCAAAATACATGATACATATTATCAAGAAAAGTGAATTCCCTTTAATAAGCACTTCACTTTTGTCTGCTTAAAAACAATTTAACTTGTGGATAACCGCTGCCAACAATATGGTTTATGCAATGAGATTTTCCTGCAATTAGCGATTTTTGGACGAGCAATTACACAGCTGACCGTCCTCCTGAAACATTACTCTGTCGCTGTGCACCATGTAGATGCACACATCAATGACGCTACACAATAACACCAAGAATCTATTCATACAACCAATGACTGTGGAAACCATTAAAATTGAACAGCGGCCCCTGTGTGCATGGACAAGAGACCTCATGACATTTGAGAATTCAAGGTACTGCAGAATAGGCTAAACAGAGAGGTCTTTCCCTCACTTTCGAACAATAGATCATGCTCCTCATACCGTGCGGCACGGTGGCGCAGCGGTAGAGTTGCTGCCTTACAGCGAATGCAGCGCCGGAGACTCAGGTTCGATCCTGACTACGGGCGCCGTCTGTACGGAGTTTGTACGTTCTCCCCGTGACCTGCGTGGGTTTTCTCCGAGATCTTCAGTTTCCTCCCACACTCCAAAGACGTACAGGTTTGTAGGTTAATTGACTGGGTAAATGTTTTAAAAAAATTGTCCCTAGTGTGTGTAGGATAATGTTAATGTGCGGGGATCGCTGGGCAGCACGGACTCGATGGGCCGAAGGGCCTGTTTTTGCGCTGTATCTCTAAATCTAAACTCATAATCTTCAAGGATGAATATCTGTTTTGCTCATGTACTGTACATCTGAAACAATTGTTGGGCAGATCACTGTTACAGAAGATGACCAACCCTAACACCATTGAGCCTATTTCCACCTGCTCTGTCTTCCACAATGTGTATGGATGGGAAGATATGGGTACACTACCCTCCCCAATGGCTGAAATTTGTGTGGATGGGCAAGGTAATTCATTTTAGCTTTTAAATACATGGACGGTCAATACCGGTTGTTTAGATTCAGGAAAGCACACTCGACATGAATAAGATATTTCACTGAAAATAAGAGCAGATATTATTTCGTTTTACATATAAACCATAGACGGTAGATGGTCATAATTGGCAATGTTCCTGGCTGTTCTGCTCTGGCAAGTGTACAGAATGATCGCACCATTTTGTGCCCTCTAACCATCCTGATATTTCACCTTAATCTACTTATTGGAAAACAATCATCAAAGAATCCAAAGAATCCAAACAAATTGTCCACCAGATCATAAAAAGGTTAAACAAAGAGAAAATGAGGAAGCCCAAGTTGGTGGCATCAAATCTGAAATTGGGAAATTAATATTGATGGTCACCATGGATTTGCATCATATCATATGTTATTGTTGATTTCTTTGTACTACACTTATATTACAACATATTTTTCTTTACATTTTTAGATGGCAACTTAAGAAACTATGGATATTATTTTATTGACAAGATTTGTAGATTAGATTAGGTACATTTTTTAATTCACAACTCATAGGAGCAGAATTTGGCCATTCGGCCCATCAAGTCGCCACCGCCATTCGATCATGGTTGATCTATCTCTCCCTCTCAACCCCATTCTCCTGCCTTCTCCCTGTAACCTTCGACACCTGTGCGAGATAACCACTTATGAGGTGTTTGCGCAGTAATCAACCAGAGCCAGAACCAGAACACCCCTACTAATCCCAATCATATTAATCTCGGCTTTAAAAAATACCCAAAGACGACCTCCACAGCCAATTGTGGCAATGAATTCCACAGATTCACCACCCTCTAGCTAAATAAATTCCTCCTAATATCCTTTCTAAAGGTAGGTTTTTTTATTCTGAGGCTATGCCCTCTGGTCTCCCACTAGTAGAAACATCCTCTCCGTATTCACTCTATCCAGGCCAGAATCATCTGCATTATGCTGCCAGGACAGTGACACGTAGTTAGATGAGTACTGTAGACCAACAACTCTAAGGGTTGGAATGTAATGTATGGGTTAAAACAGGCTTTTCAGTTGAAATGAAGTTGTCTGTTGACAGTCCCTTTGTTAAGCATAGGAGTCTCACTTAGAAAAACAATTAGGTGCTTTGGAAAATAATTGAGCTCATTTGGAAGAACTAGTAAATCACGAGGCCTCCAGGATATATCATAGTAAAACAAGATGAACATTTGTTCCCAGAGACATCCGTGATTAGCACAATCATGATATAATTAATAATCCATGATCAATATGATCATGGCTGATCATCTAAAATCAGTACCCCGTTCTTGCTTTTTCCCCATATCCCTTCTGTGGCAGAGAATTCCACAGATTCACAACTCTCTGGGTGAAGAGGTTTTTCCTCATCTCAATCTTAAATGGCCTACCCCTTATTCTTAAACTGTGATCCCTGGTTCTGGATTCCCCCAACATCGGGAACATGTTTTCTGCATCTAGCTTGTCCAATTCCTTAATAATTTTATATGTTTCTATAAGATCCGCTCTCATCCTTCTAAATTCCAGTGAATACAAGCCCAATCGACCCATTCTTTCATCATATGTTTTTCTCGGCATCCTGGGAATTAACCTGATGAATTTACGCTGCACTCCCTCAATAGCAATAATGTCCTTCCTCAAATTAAGAGACCAAAATGCCACACAATACTCCAGGTGTGGTCTCACCAGGGTCCTATACAATTGCAGGACCTCCTTGCTCCTAAACTCAAATCCTCTTGCAATGAAAGCCAACATGCCATTAGCTTTCTTCACTGCCTGCTGCACCTGCATGCTTACTTTCAGTGACTGATGTACAAGCACGCCCAGGTCTTGTTGCACCTCTCCTTTTCCTAATCTGACACCATTCAGATAATAGTCTGCCTTCCTGTTCTTGCCACCAAAGTGGATAACCTCACATTTATCCACATTATACTGCATCTGCCATGCATCTGCCTTACATCTGCCCACTCACCCAACCTATCCCAGTCACCCGTCAGCCTCATAGCATCCTCATCGCAGCTCACACTGCCACCCAGCTTTGTGTCATGCGCAAACTTGGAGATGTCACATTTAATTCTCTCGTCTAAATCGTTAATAGATATTGTAAATAACTGGGATCCCAGCACCGAGCTTTGCGGCACCCCACTAGTCACTGCCTGCCATTCTGATAAGGACCCGTAAATTCCACTCTTTCATTCCTGTCTGCCAACCAGTTCTCTAACCATGTCAATACCCTACCCCCAATAATCATGTGCTCCAATTTTTCACAATAATATCTTTTGTGGGACCTTGTCAAAGGCTTTTTGAAAGTCCAGATCCACCAAATCCACTGGCTCTCCCTTACCCATTCTACTTGTTACATCCTCAAAAAATTCCACATGGATAGGAAAGGTTTAGACGCATTTTGACGAAATGTAGATGGGTTGGATTTTTAGTGTAGATGGGGCCTCTTGGGCAAGTTGGGCTGAAGGGCCTGGTTCATGCTGTATGACTCTATGACTCGATGACTATGAGGATACCTAGTTTTAAAATAGTTTACTGTTGTTTTAAGATTAAGGAGGTAGTGTGGGTTTATTGAGTATATTGGCTGGTCTGAAGAACTGTGCTGTGAGTGAAGTCACTGGACTTCTCCTTGGACCTAGATCCAGAATGGTGCCAGGACCCTCGAGTTCTCCAGACCAGCCATCACAAGCAGGAATCCCCATTGATCGAAGGCAGTGGCATTTATTGCTTCCAGGTGCCACTCATATGGGACGGAGTCCCAGGACTGGTACTTAAGGACTGTGCTGACCAGCTTGCTGAGGTAGTCACAAATATCTTCAACCTGTCTCTATCTCTGGCAACGGTCCCGAAGTGCCTGAAATCAGCCACCATAGTGCCGGTGCCCAAAAAAGGAAACATCAGCAATCTGAACGACTACCGTCCGGTTGCCCTCACACCGATAATTATGAAGTGCTTTGAAAGGTTGGTCCTCCCACATCAAAGCCACCATCCCTGCATCACTAGACCCACATCAGTTCGCATACAGAGCAAATAGATCCACAGAGGACGCCACATCTCTGGCTCTTCATACCGCCCTGACTCACCTGGAGAGACAGGGCACATACATGAGGTTGCTATTTATAGACTATAGCTCTGCCTTCAACACAGTCATCCCCACCAAGCTCACCTCCAAACTCCACCAGCTAGGCCTCAGCTCGCCTATATGCAACTGGATCCTGAATTTCCTGACGAAACGCCCTCAGGCAGTGAAAATGGGCCTCCACCTGTCCTCCACCACCACCTTTAGTACCGGCACACCACAGGGTTGTGTACTGAGCCCCATCCTCTACTCCCTCTTCACACATGACTGTGTTCCTGCATTCGCCACCAACACCATCGTCAAATTTGCGGATGACACAACGGTGATCGGGCTGATCTCCAACGGCGATGAATCAGCCTATAGAGCGGAGGTGCAGAACCTGGCGAGTTGGTGCTCAGAGAACAACCTGTCCCTAAACACATCAAAAACCAAGGAGCTAATTATCATCTTTAGAAAGAGACAGAATGCGGAATACGCTCCAGTCCTCATCAAAGGGGACAAAGTGGTGAGAGTGTCCAGCTTCAGGTTTCTAGGCACACACATTTCAGAGGACCTCACATGGTCCAATAACACCGCTGGTCAAAAACGCACAGCAACGGCCGATTTTCCTGAGAGCGCTAAAAAAGGTTGATCTGCCACAACAGCTATTGATGACCTTCTACCGCTGCACCACAGAGAGCATATTGACATACGGCATCTATGTGTGGTATCTCAGCTGCATGGCAGCGGACAGGAGAGCTCTTCAGCGGGCCGTATGCAGAACGCAGAGGATCATTGGGACACAGCTGCCAGCCCTGGAGGACATCTACAAGGCACGCTGCCTCAGGAAAGCCACCAGCATCAACAAAGGCTCCACACACCCATGCCACCGTCTGTTTGAACTACTTCCATCTGGCAAACGTTACAAAGCCTTCTACGCCCGCACCTCCAGACTAAGAAACAGCTTTATCCCTGGGGCTATAGCTGCTCTTAATCGGTCCTGCTGAGAGCCCGCCATGATCTGTCTCTGCCCCCAGGGTCATCTGGCACAACTGACCCCTGCATGAATCTTTTTTTGCACTTTACCTTGTTCCCCCTTTTTCTCTTCCCCCCCCCCCCCTTTTGTTGTTTTCATTTTCGCCGCGATTTATTTATATATTTGATAGCATCAATATGGAAGTGACATTCTCAATCTCGTTGTACTTGTACAATGACAATAAAAGAAATTGTATTATATATCAGTGAAGACTCAACAAGCAGAAGAGTGTGAGATTTGTTGCTTTATTAATTATTTTTCCTGCATTTTTCTATAACAATTGTAATATTGTTTGTTGTTGGGACCTTGAAATGTTCTTTCCCCAATTATTGATCAAATTCCTCAAAAAACTGCTGGTATGATTACAATTTCCACATTGAATATACTCAGCAACTAATTCTTCAGTTCTCTTGGATGGTGAATTCTAAAGATTCACTAGTCTCTTGGTGAAGAAATTTCTCACCTCCGTCCTCAATGGCCACCCCTTATTTTCAGAACTTATCCATTGGTTCTAGTTACCTTGCCCATTGAAACATTAACTTCTAATCTGCCTTAATAATTCAACCAAACTTTTTCTTTCAATAAGGTCAATTCTCTTTCTTTGAAACCCTGGGAAGTGCAGGCCCAGTCTCGTAATCTCTCCTCTTCCAATAATCCCTCCATCCCAAGAATGAATCTGGTGAATCTATGCTACATGCCTTATTACAAGTATATGTTTTATTATATAATAAAGCAGGCATCACAGGTCATATATAATTGGCAAAGTGTTCTCCTGTCTTATGCTCACATTATTTTTGCAATATAGGTCAGCCTTGCCCTAGTTCTATGCTAACATTCTTTGAGACATTTAGACAGACACATGAACAGCTAGGGAATGGAGAGATATTGACCATGTGTAGACAGATATGCCACTTAAATTGGTTCTGCGGCCAGCAAGGACATCAGAGGCCAAAGGGCTTGTTCTTCAGATGTGTTCTGTGATACATTATATGTTAATGTGCCCATGTCCCTCTGAGCACCAACACCTTCTGATCTCTCATTAAGAATACTCTTCCCTGTCTCTTTTTTCTACCACAGTGGATGATTTTGCCTTTTCCCACATCTGCCATGGCATTTTTACCCACTCTCCATCCTCCACATCCAAACGATGTTACTGAGTTTTAAATCACACAATCAGAGTGGATTAGGATTACATATTCTTTTCCATGAAGGACATGGACCAACAGATTTTTAGGACAATTATGTTTTTCTCCAAAGCAATTTATAGTGCACATGATTCTACGCATTGGAATCTTTTGCATTGGGACTGATTTCCATAAACATTTACCAATCAATCCACCTTCATACCTTTAGTCGATACACAAACACGTGCCATTCTCATGTAAAACATGAGTCTTTTGCCTGATACTACAACTTTAGCAGACCAGAACCATTATTTACAGGTGCAGAGTGTAAGCAGCCCTGGGGTTTCCAATAATTGCACTGGAAACATGTTTTACCACTTCAGTGACAAATATATAAAGTACTAGACCAAATTTGGGCCCCAAATCTCTCCTGCATTGGTGCAGCACCTTCTCCTCCCCTCTCCCCTCCCCCCCTCCCCACCCTCCCTCCCTCCCCACTCCACACTCTCCTCCCCCTCCCCCCTCCCTCCCCCCCTTCCCCTCCCACCTTCCCCTCCCCCCACTCCATCCCCCTCAATCCCCTTATCCTCCCTCCCTCCCCCCTCCTTCCACCCCTCTCCCTCCCTCCCTAGGAGATAGATTTAAACTTTAATATGTGCATAACTTTAAAAATATAACAACGATTTCAATGATACTTCTTCCATTAGCACTAAAGGATGATGGTGAGTAAAGTGGGCCTACAATTGTCGCGCTATCGTGTACCGTTTTGGCTGTAGTTCAGGAACAAACAAAAAACCAAACAAGAGTTTTAGTATATAGATTCTGAAGAAGGGTCCTGATCCAAAATGTCATTGTCCAATCACTTCATTGATGCTGCCTGACTCACTGAGTTTTTAGATTTTTTTAGATTTTAGAGATACAGCGCAGAAACAGGCCCTTCGGCCCACCGGGTCCGCGCTGCCCAGCGATCCACGCACACTAACACTATCCTACACCCACTAGGGACAATTTTTACACTTGCCCAGCCAATTAACCTACATACCTGTATGTCTTTGGAGTGTGGGAGGAAACCAAAGATCTCGGAGAAAACCCACGCAGGTCACGGGGAGAACGTGACCTCCCCGTGACCTCCCCGTGACCTCCCCATGACCTCAGCACTTTGTTCCTCCAGCACTTTGCGTTTTGCCTAAGAATTTTAGGATGTAAGTTTTATGGTGTAAAGATATTTATTACTGAATCTAATATAAGAATAGGCCAGAGAGGTACTAATGTTAAAGGGTAATTCCAAGTTAATAATCATAAAAATAAGATCTAAATCTAATGTATTCATTGTGAATTTTCCCTACTACAGCTATCAGTTTTGCTTACAAGCGTTGAAATTACATGGAACAGTTTCAATGAATTCTCTATGGATAGGAAAGTTTTAGAGGGACATGGGCCAAATGCAGGCAAATGGGATGAGCTTAGAAGAGCCATCTTGGGCGGCATAGACAAGATGGGTCTAAGGGCCTGTTTCTGTGCGGTGTGATTCCATGACTCTACTTGTACAATAATCTACTGCTACATTTAGTCTTATTTTCCCTGCTATAAAAAAAAAATGTGAATCTTGTGCTTCAGTGACATTCCTATTAATATTTTTTTAGCACAATATTTTACAGTCTCAAGTGAATTGTCTTTGGGAAGTTTGAAAAGAATATAAGTTGGCCAAGCAATGACACTGATACAACAAAATATAAATATTAATTATTTCCAAATTGCAGAATATGTGTAGCTTGGTTAATATCTGGAATGGGAGGGCATCAAAATGAAACATTTAGTTTCGTTTTAATTTTAGAGATACTGCACGGAAATAGGCCCTTCAGCGACAAGCGATCCCCGCACACAAACGCTATCCGATGCAGACTAGGTACAATTTACAATTATACCAAGCCAATTAACTTACAAACCTGCATGTCTTTGGAGTGTGGGAGGAAACCTGACATCTCAGAGAAAACCCACGCAGGTCACGAGAAGAATGTACAAACTCCGTACAAACACCCGTGATCAGGATCGAACCCGGATCTCATTGCAAAAAAATCCATGAAAACACATAAGATTTTTACACTTTCATTGGAAATATTACCACACAAGCAAAGTGAGATATAATCAAAAGGCTTGATCCTAAGCCAAATAAATAAATATTTATCAAGGTGATCCAAAGCTTCAAAGCATTCTTCTTTAAGAGGGATGATTATAAATATTGAAGGTCAGAACTTTTGGGGAAATATTCGAGAGCAAAGGATTCAGGTGGTGAAGATATGGCTGCTAACAGTGCAGGGGTGAGGGTTGCAGTAGCAGACCTAAATAGCTTAGGTCAGAGCCAAATAAACAGAATCATTTGTGACACAAGATTGAGGGGGTAAAGGCAGAGGTTTGTGGGGCTAGGTGTGGAAATTGAGGTAGAAATGGAGTTAAAGGGAGATGAGACTATTAAAAAAATCTGAAGACAAGGATCATTTTAGAGGCATGATCTATTAGGAATCATCATAAATGATAGTATAAGTTGATAACTGCAGATGCTGGTACAAATCGAAGGTTTTTATTCACAAAGTGCTGGAGTAACTCAGCAGGTCAGGCAGCATCTCAGGAGAGAAGGAATGGGTGACGTTTCGGGTCGAGACCCTTCTTCAGACTGATGTCAGGGGGGCAGGACAAAGGAAGGATATCATAAATGATAGGATAGCTGAATGAAATGGGAATAGAATGGAATACAAAATACAGGTGCGGCACAGATAGAGTGCATATAAACAATGGACTCTGGAACTGACAAAGCCATAGGTGAGAGTTTCAGTGGCAGATGGACTTTATCATTGTTAATTTTTTGCATATCTTCCATTCATTTTTCTTTATCTCTCCACATCACCGTCTATATCTCTCATTTCCCTTATCCCTAACCAGTCTGAAGAAGAGTCTCGACCCGAAATGTCACCCATTCCTTCTCTCCAGAGATGCTGCCTGTCCCGCTGAGTTACTCCAGATTTTTGTGTCTATCTTTGGACTGAGGTAGAGATAGATATCATTTTTGAGGCAGAAGCAGGTAGTCATTCCAGTGTAGATGTCATGAAATGGAAATCAAAGCTGATGGTTGAATAGATGTGGAGCCCATGAGCAGAGGAGGAGAGGAGCTATGGATGGAATTTTCTGCAATGGGAATGGAGTATCCAGCAGAGGCAATGAGGCTTTCATGTTCCCAAAGATGACCTATAAGAAATTGTGAATCATCCAAAACAACATTATCCATGACTCTCTGACAATTCTGATGAATTGGTCAAATGTCTGTCAGGGCTACAGCATATGTGGAAGTTGACTCTATTATTTACATAATAGGACTAAGGCAGTGTGTACGTGAGTCAAAGGAAGAGTTCCTAGATAGGAGAGCAACAGAGATATCCATGTGCAAGATTAAAAAAATTGATAGAAATGTTCTAGCTATAACTTGATAGGTAAAAATCGTCCCACTTAGCGAGAAATGGAAGATAAGTGTTGGAACGCAGTTCATAATCATGGTGGCATAAAATTGTGCTTCAGACTATATCTCCATGCTAACTCAAAATCTCCATATTCCACTTCCTTAATGTTGTTCAAGTCTATCATGACCTCTGCTCAACTGAAGCTAAATCTCTCATCTCTTACCTTTATTGTATCCAGACCTGACAAATCCAAAGAACATATAGTATAAGAAAATAACTGCAGATGCTGGTACAAATCGAAGGTATTTAATAATGAAGAAGGGTCACGACCCGAAACGTCACCCATTCCTTCTCTCCCGAGATGCAGCCCGACCTGCTGAGTTACTCCAGCACTTTGTGAATAAATCCAATGAACACATGGTTTGTCTCCACATGCTTTGAAGTCATCTAAAACACTGTTACTTAAACATCTTATTCACAATATCAATGTGTTTGCTGACCTAGACTGCCCCCTTGTAAAGCAATACTCTAATTTTAACATCATCATCATCTTCAAGACATCATGGTGTTACCCATTCCTAGGTCTATCATATCCTTCAAACTTCAAGATCTCAGCATTACTGTTGGACCTCTTGATAATCTCCAAACTTAATTGCTTTGCCATTCACAAGTATATTTTCAACTAATAATAATTTCTCCTGAGCTCTTTCTTCCTTTAAGACGTACATTAAAACCTGCCCCTTTCCCCAAGCATTTGGTCATCTACCCTAATAAAGTCTTATGGAGCTCAGCAACATTTTTTGTTTGGCATGCTTTTCTACACATAAAAAAAACCTCTTTGTACATGGAAGGTGTTACTGCTGGTTGAGAAATTGATATAAATGATAAGAGAGAATGATGATAGACACAAAATGCTGGAGTAACTCAGCGGGTCAGGCAACATCTCTGGAGAGAAGGAATGGGTGATGTTTCGGGTCGAGACCCTTCTTCATTCAGACTGATGTCAGGGGAGGGGGCGGTACAAAGATAGGATGTAGTCGGAGACAGGAAGACTGGTGGGAGAACTGGGAAGGGGGAGAGAATAGAAAGGGAAAGCAGGGACTATCTGAAGTTAGAGAAGTCAATGTTGATAACGCTGGGGTATAAACTACCCAAGCTAAATATGAGGTGCTGTTCCTCCAATTTTCACTGCGCCTCACTCTGGCAATGGAGGAAGCCCAGGACAGAAAGGTCAGATTGGGAATGGGCGGGAGAGTTGAAGTGCTGAGCCACCGTGAAATTAGGTTGGTTAAGACGTACTGAGCAAAGGTGTTCAGCGAAACGATCGCCGAGCCTGCGCGTGGTCTCGCTGATGTAGACAAGTTGACATCTGGAATAGCAGATGAGGTTGGAGGAGGTGCAACCTCTGCCTCACCTGGAAAGACTGTTTGGGTCCTTGGATGGAGTCGAGGGGGGAGGTAAAGGGACAGGTGTTGCATCTCCTGCGGTTGCAGGGGAAAGTACCCGGGGAGGGGGCGGTTTGGGTGGGAAGGGACGAGTGGACCAGGGAGTTTCAGAGGGAACGGTCTCTGCGGAAAGCAGAAAGGGGGTGGAGTGGGAAGATGTGGCCAGTGGTGGGATCCCGTTGGAGGTGGCGGAAATGTTGGAGGATAATATGTTGTATGTGACGGCTGCTGGGGTGGAAGGTGAGGACAAGGGGGACTCTGTCCTTGTCACGAATAGGTGGAGGGGGAGCAAGAACGGAGCTGCGGGATATTGAGGATACCATAGTGAGAGCCTCTTCTATAATGGAAGAGGCGAACCTCCATTTCTTAAAGAATGAGGACACCTCTGATGCCCTTGTAGGGAACACCTCATCCTGGGCGCAGATGCGGCATAGATGGAGGAATTGGAGGTAGGCGATATAGTTTTTACAAGAAACAGGATGGGAAGAAGTGTAGTCAAGATAGCTATGAGAGTCAGTAGGTTTGTAGTAGATATCGGTCACTAGTAGATATCGGTCACTAGTCTGTCTCCTGTGATGGAGATGGCGAGATCCAGAAACAGTAGAGAGATGTCAGAGATGGTCCAAGTAAATTTACAGTGCATTCAGAAAGTATTCAGACCTCTTCATGTTTTCCACATTTTATTACGTTACAGCCTCATTTAAAAATTGATTAAATTATTTTTTTAAAATCATAAATCTACACACAATACCCCAGAATGAAGAAGTGAAAACAGGTGTCGCAACCTATAGTCCGGGTTGGGTCCGAACTAGGAGGTCTGGAACCGGAGCTGGAATCCACAAGGTAAAAGATGGAGGTGCAGACAAGTCCCGAGAAAACAAACGTGGCTGTGGTAGCGAGTCTGGGTTAAAACGTGGTCATAGAGTCGGAGGGCAGGAGGAATCACAGAGGGGGAGCAG
Source organism: Rhinoraja longicauda (assembly GCF_053455715.1). Lineage (NCBI taxonomy): Eukaryota > Metazoa > Chordata > Chondrichthyes > Rajiformes > Arhynchobatidae > Rhinoraja > Rhinoraja longicauda. The sequence continues at coordinate 38,694,647 of NC_135954.1, read as the reverse complement.
TGAGAGAGCATGCTGCTAAACTCTCGTCGAAGAGGAGGAGAACTTCTTCAAAGTAGACATACCTTGAGGAGAATTCGCAGTGAATGATGACGTAATCCTGGAACTATAGCAATCTACTTACAATATATTTTGGGTGTGGCTATGCAAATCTGCAAAATACGAATTCAAGAATGATCAAAAGCACAACAAAAGCACAAAGGGCATTGGTGAGACCACACCTGGAGTATTGCGTACAGTTTTGGTCTCCTAATCTGAGGAAAGACATTCTTGCCATAGAGGGATACAGAGAAGGTTCACCAGATTGATTCCTGGGATGGTAGGAAGAAAGGCTGGATAGACTCGGCTTGTACTCGCTGGAATTTAGAAGATTGAGGGGGGATCTTATAGAAACTTACAAAATTCTTAAGGGGTTGGACAGGCTAGATGCAGGAAGATTGCTCCCGATGTTGGGGAAGTCCAGAACAAGGGATCACAGTTTAAGGATAAGGGGGAAGTCTTTTAGGACCAAGATGAGAATGTTTTTTTTCACACAGAGTGGTGAATCTGTGGAATTCTCTGCCACAGAAGATAGTTGAGGCCAGTTCATTGGCTATATTTAAGAGGGAGTTAGATGTGGCCCTTGTGGCTAAAGGGAACAGGGGGTATGGAGAGAAGGCAAGATGGACCAGTTAAATGCTAAAAACTCTAAATGTAGATTGTGTGGACAAAATCCCAAGTCAGCTGCTAATATCAATATTAAGTGAAAATCTAAAAATGATCACGGTTCATTATCATTTTCACACAACTTCTTTGAAATAGACTGCTGCCATTGCAAAAGGATTGATTTCTCCTTTAATAATTCTCTTTTAGGAATCAATAATTACAGGTTATGCTCAACTTTAATTCTATTGAAATAGGGAGAAATATCTAACTAAACTGACAATGAGTAGCAGATCTTTCAAACAGCTAACAATGGCCTTTCCTTTATCATCGTTACTTTTTTGCAAATCTTTCATTCACTGTTCCTTATCTCCACATCACCGTCTATATCTCTCGTTTCCTTTATCCCTAACCAGCCTGAAGAAGGGTCTCGACCCGAATCGTCACCCATTCCTTTGCTCCAGAGATGCTGCCTGTCCCGCTGAGTTACTCCAGCTTTTTGTGTCTATCTTCGGTTTAAACCAGCATCTGCAGTTCCTTCTTACTCATATCTTCATTGACTACTATACTACGAGGTCAGAACCAGTTTTTTAAAATGAAATGTTACTGTTTCATATGCTCATGACAAACCATTGACTTTTCAGAGGACAAAGATAGCTGGAGATGGAGTGTGAAAGTGTCAAATAATAGATCAAATTGTTCAAGTGAAGTTCATGCATCAGAATGTTGCCTGGAATATGGGGATATTAGCTACAGGGAGATGTTGAACAGACTTGGGTTGTTTTCTCTGGAATGCCAGAGGTTGTGGGGAGACTTGATAGAAGTATATAGAATTATGAGCGGCATAGATAGGGTAGACAGTTAGAATCTTTTTCCCAGGATGGAAAAATCAAATACTACAGCTTTTAACGTGAGAGGAGCAAAGTTGAAAGGAGATGTGTGGGGCAAGTTTTTTTTTACACAGAGGTGGTGAGTGCCTGGAACGCACTGCCAGGGAGGTGGTTGAGGTAGATACAATAGTGGCATTTATGCTACTTTTTGACAGCATGTGGATGTGCAAGGAATCAAGGGATATAGATTATGTGCAGGCAGATAACAGTTGGTCTTGGCATCATATTCAGCACAGACATTCTGGGCTGAAAGCTCTGATCTTGTGCTGGTCTATGTTCTATGCTCAATATCTGTTATAGAATTTAGTGTAAGTTATTACATTTTTGTTTAATTCATAAGCATTATTAAAACGGAATAACAATTATGTTGATAGAGACAATAAGAGATTCTGCAGAAATAAGCTAACTACCAGAAACATTTGTTTAAGAATCATTTAGACAGGTACAGGGATAGGACAGATTTAGAGGGATATGGGCCAAATGCAGGCAGGTGAGACTGGTGTAGATGGGACATGTTGGCTGGCATGGGCCGAAGGACCTGGTTCCATGTTGTAAGACACTACGACTATGACCAGAGGAATTGTGGTGATATTAACTGGTTTATAACAACATTTCTGCACATTCTCTCACTCTCTGGGAAAATGCAAACCAATTTGTTCTATAGACAATAGACAATAGACAATAGGTGCAGGAGTAGGCCATTCAGCCCTTCGAGCCAGCACCGCCATTCAATGCGATCATGGCTGATCATTCTCAATCAGTACCCCGTTCCTGCCTTCTCCCCATACCCCCTCACTCCGCTATCCTTAAGAGCTCTATCCAGCTCTCTCTTGAAAGCATCCAACGAACTGGCCTCCACTGCCTTCTGAGGCAGAGAATTCCACACCTTCACCACCCTCTGACTGAAAAAGTTCTTCCTCATCTCCGTTCTAAATGTTCTGTCTTAAAGTACCAATCTTACAGTATGTTCTCGCGTTGTTGCATTTCAGAGCAGTTCTTCACTGCTTCTGATTTGAACAGCATTAGTGCTGCAAATGCCTAAAGGTTGCAGACAAATAAATGTGTGACAGCCGATCCTATTGACATGAGATTTCATACACTTAGAGGACTGAGGTCAGTGACAGAGTTGAAGCATACTTCAGAAGAAGCTTGTTCTGCGTCAATCAAAGCCAACATGTTATGACTAAAGGCAAATTGTTGACCCGATTTATAAAGCTCACTTTACGCACAATCCTAGATGAGACAGTTAGAAAAATGGAAGCAATTAGCCTTGAATGAATTGTATTCTTCACTCCAATTGCCTGTGTTTTGTTTGCATACTGGCATCAATGCTGAACTAAATGTATTCTGGAGTGGGAAAATATCTCTGTCTTAGTGAAGACTGGAAATAATTGGGGGAAATGAATCAATTTCATAAATTTTCCAGAATGGCAATGCAGAGTCAGACTGCAGTAATGTAAATGCAATATAAAGACAATTAGAAAGATAAAAGATGCATTTATTCCTTCCTCAATAATTTTCAAAGTACAAATATATCAATTATTGAGGATGGGGATTGTGTCCAAAAAATCTAAACAATCTTGAGCAAACAACAAACTATTGGGGGGAACTCAGCGGTGAAGCAATATTTGTGGACACAAAGTATGGTCAACATTTTGAGTCAAGACCCTACATCTGATACTCGTGTCTCTATTTCACTACTGCACACAAATTCTCTTTAAGGCATGCAGACTATGATGAATTTCTCCTCCTGTCTTTGATGGGAGTTCAGAGAGTCCCTCTCTCACGGTACCCAACTATTATTTCCACTGTTATTCTGCTTTTTGATAACATCCCCACGTCTCCAGATGTTGCCTGATCCACTGATTCCTCCAGCAGTTTGTTTTTTGCTCAAGTTCTCAGCATCTGCAGTGATTTGGGGTAATGTAATTTGCTGTTATTGATCCAGACAGTCGGACTACACCTATTATTCCCTTTAAAGTATTTCTAGGGACTTCTTTATATCTACCTGAGGCAGATAAAGCAATATTACAGAATACTGTTGAAAAATGGGGGAAAGGATAGAGAACCTTGTCCAAGACTGCCGTATAATTGGTAGTGTGGCATATACCTCGTAGAGGCATTACAGTGCACAATTATTTTTGATAAGGTAGTAATGAACTAAAAATTCAGCCTTCATCTCAAAAGCAATCCTTTACCTGAACTGTTAACTCTGCTTCCCTTTACACAGACAATACCTGTTCTACTGATTGTTTCCTGAATTTTATGTTTTTATTTCAGATTTCTGGTATCGCCTGTTCTTTGATTTTATGGTCTCTTAATGTTTAATTCATCCAACAGACATCACTCACAAGTTTTTACGTGTGGTCAACTGTCCTTAAACTGAGCAGCCAGCTAACCCATCTTGGAAGACTGCTTACTGTTAACCACAGTGCTATGTTGTGTTCTGGAGTCACACATACACCAATGAGTTGTAAACGTGTTCAAGCACAGGAGGTTGCCATTCAGATCAGATCCTGCCCATGCCAATTCCTTGAAGAGCAATAATTCAGATCCATTCTTCAGACCACATAAAACTGCAAAAGTGCCTTCTCTGAAGAATATTTATGTGTGTGGCACAATGGTTTTTGCTTGCAACAGCCCACTAGTTACGATCTTATGGCTACTGTCATCAAAACTTAATGCTGTTACAAATTGATATCCAATATAGAATGGTAAATTCCCCAACAGCTATGTGGATATATGAACTCATCTCTAGTTAGTTAGTTCGTTGCTTTAGTTTATTGTCACGTGTACCGAGGTACAGTGGAAAGCTTTTGTTGCTGGATCATTAATGTGGACTCCAAATTCCAAATGCAGTATCAGAACCACCATACTACCAGAAACAGGTGACTTGATATAAGCAATGGTTTCCATTCAAGATGAACCGAGGAGTCAAAAGAAGTGTATGGATCCAAATTTTATTTTTCAGCACGCCAGTCAGCCTCCCAATGCTCAAATCAATTCTCTGCACTAGTACTTAACCCACGAAACCTTGAAATGAATGGCAATTGTTGCGCACAAAAATATATATTTTTACAAAACAAACAGTGGTAAATAATTTCCAATATGTCCCCTGCATTAGAAGAGATGTACTACATCTTTAAGGAAAAGAAACTATCAAAAATTAAGTAGCTGAGTCCCATTTTCTCAGATAACAGATAAGGTATCACAAAAACAAACTATTCAGTGACAGATTTGATAAATTCAGCTTTCTAGATTATTGTTCTAGTTAGTTTCATAAACTCTGTTACCTCAGCAGAGGAGGGACTTGTCTGCTTCAGATGTGAAGGAGTATTATGAAAAGACAGTGTGTGTAGGAAAGACAGCAATTTACAAGTTCCTCTTTCCTTTGCTATTCAGTAGGAATTGGGAGAGTCCTTTTCTTACACATCTCCAATTTATTTCATTGCAAGATTCTAACCTATAGTGACATGGCCCTAAATTCCTTAATCTCAAGTCACTTCCGTCCTCTCCTATCTTCATCCTAACTTTTGATTGTTGGCTTTCTACACTGCTCTCAGAGAACATTATTCAGAATTCAGTAGCAATTTCTAATTTTTAGCCCCAGTAAGTCCCAATTACATTCAGTTGCCTTCATTCCGCCTGTACAGTAAAATGTGATATAGCTCTCCTTGTTTTGCAATACTACTAATGGGCTCTAAACTCATCTGCTGCCGTCAGTAAAAGCAGGTGTTTGCTGCAAGCTCTTTGCCTCTACCTCTGTTCTTCTGGGAAGGTTCTATTCCATTCATGTCAGCCTGAGAAGAAAAGCTTTTTTAGCCAGTCTAGGACATTCTCCGCAGGCTCCTTTTCTAATTAATTAATTGTCAGCCAGATGTTACAAAGGGATATATCAAAAATATGGTTTCTCCTCTTTTAGAACCTGATTGAATTACTCTGCGGGGCTTTTATTTCATTTCAGATTGTTTGGTATTCATAGTGTCATTATTTTTATCAGAATTAATGAAACATCCTAGCTGAATTAATTGATGCGTGCATGTTACTTTGGAACAGTCACAAATTCTGCTTGCAGTATTGTTTAAGTATCCTCCAAATCCTATCAACGGATTTCCTCAATGTTACAGACACTTGGCCAGAAGAAACTGACAAGCTAGCCATGTTCAGTTCCATTCACAACTCTTCAGATCATGAGTAGGAAGGAAATGCAGATGCTGGCTTAAACCAAAGATAGACACAACAAACTGGTGTAACTCAGCGGGACAGGCAGCTTCTCTGGAGAGAAGGAATGGGTGACATTTCGGGTTGGGACCCTTCTGAAGGGTCTCGACCCGAAACATCACCCATTCCTTCTCTCCAGGGATGCTACCTGTCCCGCTGAGTTACTCCAGCTTTTTGTGTCTATCCTCAGATAATGAAACAGTTTGTGTTTCCTTACAGCGATATTCAAGCTCGAATGGATATGTGGCAAACTGTATTTACATCATAAATATAACAGAAAATGGCCTTTTCCAACAAGAGACACTCCAAGCAGCTCCCATTGATATTCAATGACACTGTGGTTCTTGAATTGTCCAGAGAGTTTCTATTGATTAAAAATGTAACTAGACAAAAGAATTACGCTGGCTACAAGTGCAGATCATAGACGGAAGATAGACACAAAAAGCTGGAGTAACTCAGCGAGTCAGGTAGCATCTCTGAAGAAAAGGAATAGATGATGTAACGGGTCAAGACCTTTCTTCAGACTGAGAGTCAGGGGAAAGGGAAACTTTCCCGACTCTCAGTCTTTAGGGTCTCGAACCGAAACGTCACCTATTCCTTTTCTCTTGAGATGCAGTCTGACCTGCTGAGTTATTCCAGCTTTTTGTGTCTATCTCCGATTTAAACCGGCATCTACAGTTCCTTCCTATGCAGATCATAGACTGAATATTCTGTGCTGCCTCACAACCTGGTAACTAAATATCAAGGCATAGGTCAGAAGATGGAATGCTCTGCACATGTAATGATGAGTATAAATTCAACAACATAAATGAAGCTTGGAACCATTCAAGTTGAAATGGTCTACTTGATTGGCACCACATCCTTCACGTTAAATGCCAACCTCAATGCTGATGGACTATGTGAGCCAGCTCCACTCTATGTTATACAGTGGCAGGCCAGACATGTTGATTGAATAAATGGCTTTACCATGCAGAAGAACATTTTAAGCAATTGTTCTCTCAGGGTACACAAATGTCATTATTCCTTCATTATTATTGAATCTGGATAATGTGACCCAGAGTAATCAGGACAATAGACAATAGGTGCAGGAGTAGGCCATTCGGCCCTTCGAATGTGAGAATGGTGGTAGGAGTTGTTCAGGAACTTGGTCGAGGGGAGAAGTTGGAACAAGGGATGGGTTGAAGGTCTCAAAGGCTAAAAGGTAAGTTCATAGACTTTACTTTTGATTCCCAGCCCAAATTAATGCCAGTAAAACCAAGATACTCAGAAATGCTGAACAACATGTGCTCCCAGGACATGGCAAATGATTTTCCTTGGGAATGCTAAAAATAGAGCCATGAACAGTGTATAGATACATGGAAACACATAGAAAATAGCAGGAGGAGGCCATTTGGCCCTTCGAGCCAGCACCGCCATTCATTGTGATCATCGCTGATCATCCACAATCAGTAACCCGTGCCTGCCTTCTCCCCATATCCCTTGATTCCACTACCCCCTAGAGCTCTATCTAATTCTGTTTTAAATTCATCCAATTAATTGGCCTCCACTGCCTTCTGTGGCAGAGAATTCTACAAATTCACAACTCTCTGGGTGAAAAAGTTTTTTCTCACCTCAGTTTTAAATGGCCTCCCCTTTATTCTTAGACTGTGGCCCCTGGTTCTGGACTCCCCCAACACTCGGAACATTTTTCCTGCATCTAGCTTGTCCAGTCCTTTCATAATTTTATACGTCTCTATAAGATCCCTTCTCATCCTTCTAAACTCCAGTGAATACAAGCTCAGTCTTTCCAATCTTTCCTCATATGACAGTCCCGACAGTCCCGCACGGCTTCAATAGCAATAACGTCCTTCCTCAAATTAGGAGACCAAAACTGCACACAATACTACAGATGTGTTCTCACCAGGCCCTATACAACTGCAGAAGGATCTCTTTACTCATATACTCAAATCCTCTCGTTATAAAGGCCAACATTCCACATGATAAGAGTATAACGTTTAGTGCAAGGCAAAGCCAGCAACGTCCGATCAAGGATTGTCCGAGGCTCACCAAAGAAGTAGATAGTAGTTCAGCACTGCTCTCTGGTTGTGGTAGGATGATTCAATTGCCTGATAACAGATGAGAAGAAACTGTCCGTGAATTTGGAGGTGTGCATTTTCACACATATATCTTTTGCCTGATGGGAGAGGGAAGAAGAGGGATTGGCCAGGGTGCAACTCATCTTTGATTATACTGCTAGCCTTGCCAAGGCAGCATGAGGTATAAATGGAGTCAATAGAAGGGAGGTTGGTTTGTGTGACGGTCTGGGCTGTATCCACAATTCGCTGCAATTTCTTGCGGTTTTGGATGGAGCTGTTCCCAAACCAAGCTGTGATGTATCCTGATAAAATGCTTTCCACAGTGCATCTGTAGAGGTTGGTGAGAGTTGTAGGAGACATGCCGAACATCCTAAGCCTTCTAGGGAAGTAGAGGCATTGGTGTGCTTTCTTGGTCATTGTTTCAAAATGGGTGGTCCAGGAGAAGTTGTTGGTGATATTGACTCCTGGGAATTTGAAGTTTTCAACCATCTCTACCATCAACACAAACTGGGGTATGTGTATTGCTTCGCTTCTTGAAGTCAATCACTATCTCCTTTGTCTTGCTGACATTGGGAGAAAGATTGACACAAAATGCTGGAGTAACTCAGCAGAACAGGCAGCATCTCTGGAGAGAAGGAATGGGTGATGTTTCGGGTTGAGACCATTCTTCAGACTGATGAGAGAAAGGTTAGTGTTTCTGCACCAGGACATGAGGTTTTCAATCTCCTTCCTGTACTCTGTCTTATCATTATTTGATATCCGTCCCACAATGGTGGTGTCGTCTGCGAATTTGAAAGTTACATTAGTCCTTGGCTGTGCAGTCGTGGTTGTACAAGGAGTAAAGATGGGGGCTGAGAACACATCCTTGCAGAGCATTATCATAGAGGATGATTTGCCAACTATCCTCACTGACTGGGGTCTGTTGGTCAGGAAGTTGAGGATCCAGTTGCAGAGAGGAGTGTTGACACCAAGTCCCACAAGTTTGGTGATAAGCTTGGATAGTATAATGGTATTAAGGGCAGAGCTTTAGTCTATGAATAGGACAGACACAAAATGCTGGAGTAACTCAGAGGAACAGGCAGCATCTCTGGACAGAAGGAATGGGTGACGTTTTGGGTCGAGACCCTTCTTCAATAGGAGTCTGACGTAGGTATCTCTCTAAACCAAGCATTCTAGGGATGAGTGTAGGGATGAGATAGGACATTATCTGATGTGCATCTGATGGCTAGATTTGATCAATGTTCACATTTCACTCCAGAAATATATGTGGTACAAATAAAGAGCACATTGCAATTGAACTACTAAACCCAGTATTTTCTCCCTCTATAAGAAACAGCATTAACAAAACAGAATAACAAAGGATTTTAAAAAATCCATGGTTTTGGAAAAGTCTTGAAGGAGGCTTCTAACCCTAGATGTCATCTGTCCATTTCCCACCACAGATGCTACCTGTCCAGCTGAGTTCCTCCAACAGATTTTTTTTTTTCTCAGGATTTCAGCATCTGCAGTCTCTTGTGCCTCAGTTGGATATTCTTGGTATCATTTACGATACAGCTTGCAAGAGCTACTGACTGTGAACTTTAGTTCAGTTCAAGGTAGGCACAAATGTTGGAGTAACTCAGCGGGACAGTCAGCATCTCTGGAGAGAAGGAATGGGTGACGTTTCGGGTCGAGACCCTTCTTCCAACTGATTTAGTTTAGATTAGTTTAGTTTAGAGATACAGCATGGAAACAGGCCTTTTGGCCCACTGGATCCGTGCTGACCAGCGATCCCCGCACATTAACACTATCCTACACACACTAGGGGCAATTTTTACATTCACCAAGCCAATTAACTGACAAACTGTAAGTCTTTGGAGTGTGGGAGGAGACCGAAGATCTCGAGGAAAACCCACGCAGGTCATCGGAAGAACATACAAACTCTGTATGGGATCGAACCAGGGTCTCTGGCACTACAAGCGCTGTAACGCAGAAACTTTACCGCTGCGCCACTGGTAACTTACAGTGCAAAATTAAAATCATCATGATTTTATCAATCTTGATTGCTAATTGCTGAACTTTTTCAGCTTTTCATTAGGGAATACACAAAGAATATATAATTATTTAAGAATTTCTTGTTAAAGGATGAAATCTCTTTTGGTTTAATTGGTGAATTTGGACAGTTGCACAAATGACTTGGTTAGGTTTATGCAACAGAGGGATCTCTTGCACTGACACGGTAAACATGCAGGAGAACATAATATTGGGTTCTTCCACAATGCTGACAGGCCACGAGAGTGTGGATACAAAATTCCGCCAATACTCTCCTAAAAGAAATAAAAAACAGCCAAGAAGTCATTCCATGCTAGGAAAGGTAAGTTAAACATTTAATATACTGACACTCAATGCCTGTTTTGTATACTGTAATGTTCTATACACAATTAAATCCAATCTTTCAATGCCTTCACAAGTTAATAAGATTCACCTCTCAGTCTTCCAAACTCCAGAATGGAGAGCAATTATGCAATCTCTGCGCAGTACTTGATTTTAAATTCATAATTCGTTGGTTGGACAGCACTTTATTAAACTGTTAAATGTAAGTTCTCGTATTTTTATTCATGTGTGGGTAATAAAACAGCAACTCTGAAAGCACAGGTTGCAAACTATTTATTTAGTGTCCATTATGCACTAATGGAAATACTATGGTGCTAAGGAATCCAGTGCGTTCATACTTTTCAATACATCTGTCTGGCATTTCACAAGCAAATTTTTATGTATAATGAATGAGTCCATAAATGTAGCAGAGGGGTTTTAATTCATTTATAGGATGCAGAAAAATTTGGTATAAACTGATGTACGATATGGCGAAGGAAAGTATGAGATATAGTTTATTGTATTGTTGATTAAATATGTCATATTGATCCGTTTGTTCTGTTTGTGTTATGATCCACAATGAAAACCTAATTTTCTGGTTCTTTGTTGGTTAATATATTATCCCTCAGCCCAGACTACAGAGTTTTTTCCATTGCATGTTAGGTTAGTGTGTTGTGCACTGTAGATCTATGGGGGTCACAAACTCACTGGCTTTCAATTCTGCACTGGACAATAAGAGCATGCACATGAGGCTGTGTTCATTGACTACAGTGCGGCATTCCACACCATCATCTCCTCCGAACTAGTTGTCAAACTCAAGGAAGGTAGACACAAAATTCTGGAGTAACTCAGCGGGACAGGCAGCATCTCTGGAGAGAAGGATTGGGTCTCTGATCATTCCTATGCAACTGGATCCTCAACATCCTCCTCAACAGATCACAATCAGTAAGAATCAGCCACCAAACTTCATCCTTAATAATTATTAGCACAGGAGAATCTCAGGGCTGTGTGCTCACTCCCCTGCTCTATTCACTCTCAACCCTGGCTACACTCTCTGTGTAGACAGACACAGTACTAATGCCATCTTTAAATTTGCCTATGACACCACTGTTGTTGGACGCATTATGGGTAATGATAAGTCAGAGAGGAGAGAGATCATTAGTTTGATTAAATCGTGCCAGAATAATAATATTGCTCTCAGCGTAGACTTTCGTCTACGTAGACAACGGAATCAATTGTTGACTTTCGAAGAGATCCCCCTCCCCTCCCCCCACTCACCATCAACAAAACCATAGTCACATCTGTGGAGTCATTTAAGTTCCTTGGAACCATCATCTCCAGGGACCTTAAATGGGGGGCCACCATCGACTCCACAGTCAAAAAGGCCCAACAGAGGATGTACTTCCTGCGGCAACTGAAGAAACACAATCTGCCACAGGCAATGATGGTCCAATTCTATACTGCTATCATTGAGTCTGTCCTCACCTTCTCCATCATGGTCTGGTTTGGCTCAGCCACCAAGCACGACATCCAGAGGCTGCAACGGATCGTTCGCACAGCTGAGAAGGTTGTTGGCTGCAACCTTCCCCCCATTGACGAACTTTACACCGCAAGGGCCAGGAAATGAGCAGGCTAGATCATCTCTGACCCCTCTCACCCTGGCCACAAACTCTTCGAAGCACTTCCCTCTGGAAGGCGACTCCGGACTGCCAAAGCAGCCACGAGTGATAGTTCTACTCAATAACCAAAGTCTGTAGTCTCTTTTTTGCTCTGGTTTACTTTCACCCACATGTTTAGACCGTAATGTTGTATCCTTATTGTTTTGATGTGGTTATGCTTTATTCTTCATTGCTAACTATGTTTGTGTTGTCATTTGTGAGCGGAGCACCAAGGCACATTCCTTGTATATGCATACTTGGCCAATAAACTTATTCATATCATATCATATCATAATGTCAGTAAGACCAAGGAGTTGATTGTTGACTTTAGAAGGGGAAAATTAAGGATCTACGAACCTGTCTTCATCAATGGGTTGGTGGTGGAGAGAGTCAACAACTTCAATTTCTTGGCACCATTGTAGTCATTGTTTTAGCATTGCCATTAGTACATAAAACACACTAAATAAATAATTTGCAACCTGTGCTATCAGAACGGTTGTTTTATTACCCGCAGATGAATAAAACTACGAGAGCTTGCAGACGATCCTGGGCCCAACATATTGATGCAATCATAGAGAAAGCCCATCCATGCCTCTAATTCCTTACTGTATTGAGAAGGTTTGACATGTGAACAAATACTCTCTTGAACTTCTGCAGATGTATGGTCAAGAACATATTGAATGGTTGCATCATGGCCTGGTACTGCAAGGCGAACGCCCCGGAGATTAGAAAAAGAGGTGGATACCGCCCAACCCAATATGGGTCCATGGGATGGTGGGACCTTCCCTCCATCAAAGGGATTTATTGAAGGCGCTGCCTCGTAAAAGGCAGCCAGCAAATTCAAAGACCAGCACCACCCTAGCAATGCTCTCAATTCATTGCTATCATTGGGGAAAAGGTATAGGAGTCTGAGTTCACGAATAGCCTCTAACAGCCATCAGGCTCTTCATCATTACATAACACTAATTAAATGATGGACTGTTGGCTGTCTTTGGTTGCTTTAGGAATTTGGGGCTTTTTTGCACTAGTTGAGATTATTAATTTATTGATTTTTTGTTTATTATATTATATCTATGGATATTGTGTTTCCATGCCTGTTATGCGACTGAAAGTAAGAATTTCATTGTTCCATTGTTGGTACATATGACAATTAAACAACATTGACTACGCCATTGAATGCTGTTCTCTTTTTATTGGAATGCTTGTAACCATGTCCTATGAATTAATTCATGAATCTTGGAGATTCCTGGACAATCCCAAATATTTAGGATAATCCTAAATCACACCTCCAGCAGCTTTCATTTGGAGTGAGTTACATGCAGATCAGCAAACAAGAACATTACAATGTGCAAAGATGTGTTCAATTGGTGTTTGCAGATTCATGTCACATTTATGCAGAAATGCATTCAGGGGAGTAGATAGTTTGCGTAGTTCTGTCATTCAGAGTCTCAATCAGGCTGTGACTGATGGAGTCCAAAGTTTTACCAGATGGAAGGCAACTTATGTTAAATGTGTTTGAATATCTTATTGGAATCCGATCATGGTTCACAGCTCAATGTTCTCCTAGCCAACAAATTAACAATCACACACCATCTTCAATAGTGAGCATGCAAATACCATCAAAGTTGGCTTTCAAGTAACTTCCAAGCAACTAATATTTAACACCCACATTTGGCTGGTTGCGTCAGAAACAGGTGGCAATCTGATGAACATCGACAGAAATAGTGCCAGACTGTCTTTATTCTTTATTTTCAGCAAGAGCTCTTTTCACACAGACTTAAATACATTGATGTCTTGGTAAGAGGTTGGGATTCATTCCCAGGGACTACAATGTTGAAGGAATCAGCGTTAAAAAAAAACGTATGATCGCATTATATATTATTACTGATGGCATTGCTGTGCTGGGAATCTCAAGCAAACTCTTGCCTTTCATAGTAAAAAGTCAATGACCAGTAACTACTATTTAGATTGTTACTATGGAAATTGCTTTTGGCTTAGGAGAGTTGCACAGCCAAATAGGGGCAGGCAATAAATTCCTTCACATCCAAAAGGAGATCTTGAGAATCGTGTGAATAGCGAGGAAGATTGACCAAGGCTATAGAAGGATATAGATCGGTTTATGGCAAGTCTGGAGGCTCGTTCTTTGTTGAAGAAGTTTATTGCGACAGCAATATTCGATCACAAAGTTTACTTAACGAGATTACAGACAACCATTAAAACTAACTGTTTACTTCGAAGAAGTCTTCCAACTGACTCTTTTGGGCGCCAAAACCGCACGTGACGACGCTGTCCAATCAGCGGTCTCACTCCCTGGACCAATCCTTATGGTCGCGCCCACACGTGACCTTGCTGGCCAATCTGAGGGTTCGACACCTAGGACCACTCTCTATGGTCGCTACAGGTTGTAAGTTGTATGGGCTGTTGGCAAATGCATTTTTAATCCCAACAAGTGAGCGCTGGTGTGTTTTGGGAAGTCAAATACGGGTAGGACATAAGGAGTTAAATGAGTGGGCAGTCAGTAATTTTGATGAACAGAGAGACCTAGGGGTCCAAGTCCACAGTTCCCTGAAAGTGATAACACAGGTTGATAGGGTGGTGATGGTGGCAAAAGGCATGCTTGCTGTTATAGGGCGGAGCATAAATATATGAGTTGAGACATTATGTTGCAAGTTTACAAAACACTGATTAGGTTGCACTTGGAGTAGTGTTCATTTCTGGTTGCCGCACTGTAGGAAGAAAGCGATTCCATTGGAGAGAGTGCAGCAATGTTTCACTCAGCAGGATGAGAGAAAGGATTTATAAAGAGGGTCTGAGGGGAGTTTTTTTTTAACACAGAATTGATATCCGGAATGTATTGCCTGAGACGATGGTGGAATCAGATGCAATTGCTATATTTAAGAGGCATTTAGACAGACATTTAAATAGGCAAAACATAGAGAGATACAGGCCTAATTAAAGCAAATTGGGTTAGTACTGATGGAGAAATCAGTCGGCATGGACATTGTGGGTACAAGAGCCTGCTTCAGTGCCATGCATCTCCGTGACCCTGTAGCAAAGTAGCCAGGCTGTCTAGCAACAGTTGGAGCAGGGTCTCGGCCCGAAACGTCACCCATTCCTTCTCTCCCGAGATGCTGCCTGACCTGCTGAGTTACTCCAGCATTTTGTGAATAAATCGATTTGTACCAACATCTGCAGTTATTTTCTTATACTAACAGTTGGAGCAGGTTCTGCCAGTCTCCAACGACAGCCAATACTTACCGTGCCAACAGGGGTGTAGCCCTAAGCCCTGCACATCAGCACTGAGCAACCACACCGCTCACCCTGACCCAGACCTCGCAGGGAGCTTCCCATACTGAGCTGTGGGAGAACAAACCAAAGGCAGGAATTCTCGCCACATTCCCCCCATGGTGATGAGCAAGGAAGGAAAAGGCTCAGAATAGGTGCCTGCCATAGCAAAGCACAGCTCAAGTATACGTGTTTTTTTAATACATACAATACAATACAATACAATATATCTTTATTGTCATTGTACAGGGGTACAACGAGATTGGGAATGCGCCTCCCATACGATGCAATAATTTAATTAGCTAGTCAGTATTAATTTAAACAACAACAACCCAACGAAACAAATTGTAACAGTTTTAAGACAGAATAAAGTGCAAGTAGATCTGTGCCGGATCATTATGCGTTGTGACCATCCGGCTCAGCAGGACCGGTTCATAGCAGCTATGGCCCTGGGGATGAAGCTGTTCCTGAGTCTGGAGGTGCGGGCGTAGAAGGCCTTGTATCGTCTGCCCGATGGAAGGAGTTCGAACAAACTGTTGCAGGGGTGTGAAGAGTCTTTGTGGATGCTGGTGGCTTTTCTGAGGCATTGTGTGTTGTAGATGCCCTCCAAGGCTGGTAGCTGTTTTCCGATGGTCCTCTGAGCTCTATGGACTACCCGCTGAAGAGCTTTCCTTTCTGCCTCCGTGCAGCTGAGGTACCACACAGGGATGCCATGATATACCAGGTATAGCACACGTGACTAAATGTTCAAAGGAAGGACCTGAACGCTATAATAAATCAGTGTTTCTCGGGCCATCTCAATGCAATGTAAAGTTGCATTTGGAAACTGGAAAATGAGAATCAAATAACCTCCAACTGATCTCTACCCTGTTCTGTTATACATTAATGACTTAGACGAAGGGATTAAAAGTACCATTAGCAAATTTGCAGATGATACTAAGCTAGGGGTGGTGTGAATTGTGAGGAAGATGCAATAGGGCTGCAGGGTGACTTGGACAGGTTGTGTGAGTGGGCGGATACATGGCAGATGCAGTTTAATGTAGATAAGTGTGAGGTTATTCACTTTGGAAGTAAGAATAGAAAGGCAGATTATTATCTGAATGGTGTCAAGTTAGGAGGAGGGGGAGTTCAACGAGATCTGGGTGTCCTAGTGCATCAGTCAATGAAAGGAAGCATGCAGGTACAGTAGGCAGTGAAGAAAGCCAATGGAATGTTGGCCTTCATAACAAGAGGAGTTGAGTATAGGAGCAAAGAGGTCCTTCTACAGTTATACCGGGCCCTGGTGAGACCGCACCTGGAGTACTGTGTGCAGTTTTGGTCTCCAAATTTGAGGAAGGATATTCTTGCTATGGAGGGCGTGCAGCGTAGGTTCACTAGGTTAATTTCCGGAATGGCGGGACTGTCGTATGTTGAAAGGCTGGAGCGATTGGGCTTGTATACACTGGAATTTAGAAGGATGAGGGGGGATCTTATTGAAACATATAAGATAATGAGGGGATTGGACACATTAGAGGCAGGAAACATGTTCCCAATGTTGGGGGAGTCCAGAACAAGGGGCCACAGTTTAAGAATAAGGAGATGAGGAAGAACTTTTTCAGTCAGAGAGTGGTGAAGGTGTGGAATTCTCTGCCTCAGAAGGCAGTGGAGGCCAGTTCGTTGGATGCTTTCAAGAGAGAGCTGGATAGAGCTCTTAAGGATAGCGGAGTGAGGGGGTATGGGGAGAAGGCAGGAACGGGGTACTGATTGAGAGTGATCAGCCATGATCGCATTGAATGGCGGTGCTGGCTCGAAGGGCTGAATGGCCTACTCCTGCACCTATTGTCTATTGTCTATTGTCTATTGTCTGTTCCATTTTCTGGGGAAACCTAAATGCAGGAGCTCCGCAGGAATCTAGTCATTAGAGTAAGGTGGGGAGAATTTTTCAAAGGCATTTAAATAAGATAAGGAAGCGTCAAGGGTTCAGAAATGTGTAATATATTGCATGTAGTAAAAAACAAAGATTGCATGCATTTTCCATAAATGGCATTGTTGAAGTCCTTATGATGAAAGGAATGTGAGGAGCAATCAACAAAATAAATACAAAGCCATGAACATGAGAGAACTAAGTCATGAAGAAACGTTGAACAAATTAGAACTCTTCATCTGCGAAAGGAAGTGAATGCATGGATGACACATTATTTTAACAGGGCAAATCTTGCCCAATATTAACTCATACAACGGTGATATGACAAATCAATGCTAGTTTAAATAGCAGTGTTCGCACTGAACAATAGAAGTGTTCGCACTGAACAATTAGAATAAGCATCACTTAACTCTGTTCCCCCATTCAATAAAATGCTGTGGCTTTACTTCTTAAACTGCAGGTGCTTAGAAAGTCCCCACATCCTTTAACACCCAAGGTCATTAAAAATTATTAATCTCAGAATTAAAATTAAAAATAAATCTAACATCAAGCACCATTTGTGCATGCTCCAGACATGATTCTCATTTCAGGCCTGAACACAGACCAAATAGCATTTCCATTATGTGATTTATTTTTAAATCCTTCAGGTATTTGCATTATTAAAACTGTTGCCATTAGATGTGCTGACTGAGGCAGCATTAACATTGTTTTTGTTCAATAATCTAGCTTCATCAAATAAAATTTCCTTTGACAATTAATTATTTTTATTTTAGGAAACATAATCTTTCCTAATTCCAACATTGTATTATAAATGAGCAAATAATAAATACAAATGTATTTTAAAGAAATTATATTCCATTTCCTTTATTTTAAAGATTATTCTCCTATATTATTTCATATTGTAATAAGCCAAGCAGATTTGTTCATCTCTATTATATCTCTAAAATAATACAAAAGTCCCTTGGAGACACAAGAAAGTGCAAATCTTCAGCAAAAAAAATGCATGTCAGACAGCATCTGTGGAGGAAAAGGACTGATGTTTTGGGTTGGCACCTTTCTTCAGATAGATGGAGTAGGGTTGAAAAAGCTGGAAAGGAGAGCCGGGGGTAAGGGGAAACCTGACAAGTAATAGGTGGATACATATGTGGGCTGAAGGGCTGATTGGCAGATGAGTGGAGGTAGTGATAAAGGCTTGAGGTGAAAAGGAGACAAAAGGGTGTCAGATAAAGAAAGGAGGAGTGAAATATGAAGCTGGATTCCTTTGGATTTATTTGTTCTAACATTCAGTAGGATCCATTTAGTCTTTCCTGACTTCTTCCTAGTACAGTTCCGACTAGAAGGGTCCCAACCCGAAACTTCGCCTTTCCATTTCCTCCATGCATCTTGAGCACTTTATGTTTTGCTCAAGACTCCAGCATCTACAGTTCCTTGTGTCTCCATTTAGTTATCTCAGATTCCATTTCATAACCATATCATGTGAACTGTTCAGTGTTTGGGGTGCCCAGAAGTCTGCAATAATTTGCACCTGTAAAGTGACTCTTGATTTTGCTACCAAGGCGAACCAGGACTTGATGTAAATGACCAGGGAGCTAATTAACTGCAACTGTATGATGTTCCTAATTGGAACCTTCTACATCCTTCAAGACAAAAGAAACAGCCCACCCAAAACATGAAGGAAGAGGTCCAGCAGAAAACCTGAAAACCTGAAGGGAGAGGCCATCAATGCCCGCTGAAAGGAACATTTTAAAAGATTTCCTCAATCACAACACTGATTTGGACAGTTTTAGTTTCAGTCCTGACCAATCAGATGTCAAAAAGGCATGATCATAACAAAAAACTGATTTATGTCTTATTTTCTTATTTTATATCCAAAAATGATTATATTTTTCATGAATAAGCACTGATGCAGATATGAATCCAAAATAATTGTCATCAGACTTAAATTGAAACTGTCCTCAAGTAAAACCCTTTCAAAATATTCCCCCTCTCAACAAACTCCATATGGTTTGGGTCAATATTTTCTGATTCCTTTCACCCTCATTTATAGAATTTACCAGCTATTCCTCGGTGACATTACTCTTGCGGATCATAGAACCATAGACCATAGATCATTTTACATATTAAATGCTTCTTCACCAAGTTGGATAAAAGACCATCTTTCATTTTGAAGCAAATTTCCAGGTATGTTTTCACTCAAGTACACATTCTTGGAAATGGTAAGTTAAGCAGTTGAAACAATGAGATTTGACATGACAAGAAATGGACAAGTCATTGTTTTACTTCCAAATTTCAACATATGAAGCCAGAGTGAACTGAATTTAATGCTCCATTGTGTGTAGCTAGGTTAGATAAAATCAATTAAGTGTAATAAAGCTTTAAAGATTCTCTTGTTTTTAATCAAAATCTAATCAAAACATGTCCAAATAAAACACATTTGTGATATAACTTGCCCGAGCAATTTGCCAATTTACATCATAGGATAAGCAATTGATGCTGGAAGCCAAGTAGAAATTGGAAACCCTTTGCTAACAACATCAGTCATTTATCGGGCAACTCTTCATAATAATTTATTTCAAACTAATTATTCCAACTTACAACAATGCAAAGAAATGCTCCGATGACACTGAAAACTTCCATAAAAAGGACGAAGGGTCTCGATCCGAAACGTCACCCATTCCTTCTCTCCAGAGATGTTGCCTGTCCCGCTACGTTACTACAGCATTTCATGTCTATCTTTGGTGTAAACCTGCATCTACAGTTCCTTCCTGCATTTAAAAATGTGTACTATCTCCTCGGACTATCTTTGATCAGACTTTACTGGCTTTATCTTGCACTAAACGTTATTCCCATATTATGTATCTGTACACTGTGAATGGCTCGATTGCAATCGTGTGTTGTCTTTCCGCAGACTGATTTACACACAAAAACTTTTCACTGTACCTCGGTACACGTGACAATAAACTATACTGATCATGGTACTCTGCACTGAACGTTCCACAACACAGTATTTATAATATTAAATGTGATTTCAACCTGTACATGGCTAGACCAATATGTAAATGTTTATGGCTGCAGTTTCACCATGTGAATTATCTGGGTAAAACATTATGCATTCTTATGCAACAGCCACAAATTTTGAAGTGCACACAATGCACAGCAGTTGTGTGTCTTCAGCCACTGAGAGATACAACTGGCATCCCTTGAAAGGATTAACAGAAACCCATTGAACGTTTGTGAAGACAGAGTGAGGTCACATTCAAACTGAACGAACAGTACCTCATTTTCTGCTTGGGTGGCCTACAACCCATTGTCATGAAAATTGAATTCTCCAATTTAAGCTGAAAATCGCCCCCTCCCTCTTATCTACTCAGCTCCCAACACACACATCTTTCTTCTCAGTCCTTCTGTCCCATCACTGAGTTCCTTCCCACTCCTCCACTTGCTCAACACCCATTCTCCCTATTCTGGGAACATCATTTTTCTTCCACCACTCTCCCAGCACCATGTAGCTCCCATCTACCCACCATTCCTCCCCCTTCCTTTTTGATCAAATTTCACCATTAGCACCCCTTTGGCTGCTCCAAATTTTGTTACTATCACCATCCTTCTCTCCCAGATAGGACTAATCAACCATTCAACCCCTCCTCATCCATATCCACTCTTCCCTTGTTAGTTCTTACCCCACCCCTTTTCCACACCTCTTTCATAAGATCATACAATCATGGCTGATCTAACTCTCCCTTCTAACCCCATTCTCCTGCCTTCTCCCCGTAGCCTCTGACACCTCCTTCTACCAGCTATCTCTCTTCTACTCTATCAGACTGTAGAAAGGTCCCGACTGGGAATGTCCTCTGTCCAGATCCCCTCACCGATGTTGTCTGAGTTCATCTCACAATTTGTATTTTGCTGATAATGTTTCTTGTATTAAAAACAAAAATTGTGCAACAGGAGCAGGAGTTTTCTTTTCGGCCACGCTAAACTAGATTGAGATTACTGACTTCCTCTCACAAGCCCTCCCATTCAACCATGCGCTTACATTTACTCCTCCCAACAGTTTTATGTAGTTGGCTGGCTTTTGCACTCAAGGAGATGGGTAAGAGCTCTCCACAAGACTTCAGCCATATATTGAGATAGAGTCATAGACTCTTAGAGTGATACAGTGTGGAAACAGGTCCTTCGGCCCAACTTGCCCACATCTTCCTACTGAGGCTACCTGACCTGCTTAATATTTCCAATATTATCCTTTTTTTAATTTGCAAATTTCAGATAGCACAATGTAAAGCACAATGCAAAGCACCAACAATTTTCACTAGGTTTTAGTACAAAAATATACCTTAGTGATTTGAAATGGAATCACCTGAAATACATTGCCTTAAAAATATTCTTAATATACTGAAAACTACACTACACCTTTATTCAATCTTGCAAGGCTTTGTGATAAAGTGGGAAATTTTGCTTGTCATCATGTGGGTTCAAACAAGTTTACCTAGAAATACACAATAGAAACATAGAAACATAGAAAAATGGTTGCAGGAGTAGGCCATTCAGCATTTTGAGGCTGCACCGCCATTCAATATGATCATGGCTGATCATCCAAAATCAGGACCCCTTTCCTGCTTTTTCCCCATATCCCTTGATTCCTTTAGCCCCGAAGAGCAAAATCTAACTCTCTCTTGAAAACAATGAAACAATTAAAAAAACTAAATCTGTATTAAGTCCATTAAGTTGCTGACAGATAATATGGCAAAATGAAAATCTAATTGCCACAATGTACAACCAATATTATCAACGTGATATGCCACCTCGGCTCTTTGTAGACCGTAGTGAATATGTCATTATAACAGGGTTTGTTACTTGGTTATGACTCATTAACTGCTGGTCATGAAGACAGATCATAAAAATTTGAAGAATAAACAACAAGCATGCCTTCCAACTGGAAGGCTTAATTTGGGCATCAGTTCTTTAAGACCCATCTGTCAAAAGCATATATAAGTATGAGGGCGCAATGGGACAAAGGACAATTTTTATATCCACTGGATCAAATAGTGGGATGGATAGTAATAAGACTTCACTAAGGCATTGATGTGCCGCTAGATTGGACAGCAGATACAAGTCATTACAGAAAAGTGTAGAGTAAACATGCTGGAAAAACAAGAGCAGCAATAGCAAATTAAAAATAGCAAAATTATTATAGAAAAGAGACCTGAGCTAATTCAGAGGTATACTGAATTTGTGGAATTCTCTGCCACAAAGGGCAGTGGAGGCCAAATCACTGGATGAATTAAAGAGAGAGTTAGATAGAGCTCTGGGGGCTAGTGGCATCAAGGGATATGGGGAAAAGTTGGGCACAGGTGACTGATTGTGGATGATCAGCCATGATCACAATGAATGGCGGTGCTGGCCTGAAGGGCCGAATGGCCTCCTCTTGCACCTATTTTCTATGTTTATATGTTTCTAAAGGTACAGGTTTTTGGAGTGGAAAGGTCAACAAAGCCAATTAGTAACACAGATAAAAGTTCAGAGGTATACTGTAAGTAGACGCAGAAGGTTACAATAGCCAAGAAGTTTTGCTAAATGTAAGAAAAATGCTGCTTTGGTAGCATAACTTCTCGGATTCTGTATCCATCAGCCTCTACTTATAAATTCGAGGCAAAGATAGGGAAGACAGTCAAAATCTTTTCTTCGGGGTGGAAATGTGAAAGGCTAGAAGGCATAGCTTTAAGGAGAAAGAGGCAAAGTCTCGATATATGCAGGGCAATTTATTTTTCGACAGTGTGGTGGGTGCCTGGAATTCGCTGCCAGGGCTGGTGGTGGAGGCAGATACAACAGTGGCATTTAAGAGGCTTTTAGATGGGCACATGGATGTGCAGAGGGATATGGATCATGTACAGACTGATGAGATTAGTTTGGTTTGGCATTGTGTTCGGTGAAGACATTGTGGGCAGAATGCCCTGTACAATATTCTATGTTATACAATATACAATGTTCTATGATTCCAGCAGTTCAGGACACCATGCTTCAGGAAGAATGTGAAGGTTTTGCAGAGAATACATGATAGATTTACTAAATTCATTCCAGGAATGAAGAATTATAGTTACATGAATTCCATAGAGAGGCTAACTATTATTTCCTGTGAGCAGAAAAGCCCAGGTGAATATTTATAAAGTCTTTATTAACTTGGTTTAATGTAAATAAATAAAAATCTATAAAATGGCTGGGGAATTGATAACCAAAGGGTTCAGATTTAAATTAACAAAGGGAACATAAAACATTTATGTTTCTGAAGCAAATAATTAAGATTTGGGACAAACGGGCTGAATGGATTAAATAGGGCAAATAGGGCAGCTATTAAATAGGGCAAAAGACAGCTGCCACAGGAATTTGTGGAAAGAGTTATATCTCCTAAAAAGTGCCACTAAAAGTCCTTTGGCGCTCTCTCTTCTAGGATTTAAGTGCAGCTTGAACTATTAGTTTTGCCATTGCACACCAGATCTTACTATTCACATAAAGGAAAAGATTTCTCAAATTAGCACTGTTTGGGTGAAGGTAATGTCAACGAGTCAATTAGCGACAGCAATGATTCTGTAAAAGTTCTCAGCATTCTGTTCAAAAATCACATGTTTCACTTGAGAATCCTGAGTGCATTATCTGGACAGACACATTACCGCTGCACTGAAGAAGAAGGTCACTTTCTGGGCCACTGATGTTTTTCTCTCTCAAGTGGAACTGAAAGTCAACTTCACACATTTCCAAAAATCAACAGGAGAATATACCTGGTGTTCTCTTAAACAACATTTAAACAGCAAAAACATTCTAAGGAAGCCTGTGAGCCTGTGCTTACTCTTTGAAAGGACTATCGAATTAGTGCCACTCCTTGCATATCATATCAAATTATACAAGTTACTATTTATTCCACTATTATCAACTTTTCAGGCAAAGTATTCCATTCATAATAACGCTGCATAAAAGAGAAGTACTGACTCAAGGTGCCCCACATCCTATACCTGCTCATATTTCTTACATTCTTGTGAAAATACAGTCAATGTCTACGTACACCTGGATGATACCCAAGTTACCACACCAACACCTTTCTTAGCCCTCAATTATCTTTATATTATTACATTGTATAAAATGCGCAGAAATGTCATCTTTGGTATATGCTCTATCCGAGTCCTAAGGAACTAGGCAAAACTGACCGGGCCTTATCTCGTTTTCTGCGACAAGTCCACATGGCCTACAATCTCCCAATTTTTCAAAAAATATATCTACTTTCACTTTAAATACCTTCATATTCTACTTTCACTTCCATCTTGATTCTGGAGTTTCACCACGTTCTCGAGAAGAAATTCCTATCCACTTCAGTTTCCTTATTTTGTAACTATGTTTGCTAGTTCGGGACACTCTCACTAGACAAACATCTCAACATCTACCCTGTCAAGACCTCTTTGGGTATTAAGCATTTCAATAAAATCACTACTCATTCTTTTAAATTCCTATGAACCCAAGAGTCATTTGTTAGCTGTTTATAACAGGACAACCCTCTCATCCAAACTTGGTCGAAATCTTAATCTGGTGAATCTCATCTGGACTGCTTCGAATGATAGTGCATCCTCTCTTAAATAAAGGAACCAAAACTGTACTTATTGCTCCAGGTGTAGACACACCAACATTCTCTACAATATAATAATATTTTCCTGATAACAAGTGTGCAAGCCGAGGTAACATCCTGTTGAAACTCTTCTGCACACTTTCCCTGCCTCAACTACATCCCCTGGCAGGTCGTTCCATACACCCACCAGGTGGCACCATACAATGGCTGCCTCGCCAACAGTCTGTCTTGTCCCTTTCTTTCCTTGTTGTTTTTTAGTCTGTAGTTAAATGTTGTTTTAGTGTATCCTTAGTTTTGTATAATATGACAGGTGGAGGGAGGAGTGGGGGAACCTTTTTTATCTCTTTCCTCGACGGTGATGCAACTTTTTCCTTATCGTATCTCCGTGTGCACTGCAGCCTAACATCGTGGCCCCTTGCTGGCGATCGACTTCGGGAGCTCCAACCGCGGGAGC
Organism: Rhinoraja longicauda; assembly: GCF_053455715.1. Classification (NCBI taxonomy): domain Eukaryota; kingdom Metazoa; phylum Chordata; class Chondrichthyes; order Rajiformes; family Arhynchobatidae; genus Rhinoraja; species Rhinoraja longicauda. The sequence continues at coordinate 38,669,561 of NC_135954.1, read as the reverse complement.
TTGCGAACTTAACATCGTGGAGCTCGCGATCCCTGGTTAGAGACCGGCTTCGGGAGCTCCAAGCCGCAGGAGCTTCGACTGCCCCGATCACAGGAGCTTCACATCCCCCCGACATGGGAGCTTCGATTGCCAGCTGCGGGAGCATCAATTGCCCCGACTGCAGATGGTTCGACTCCCCCGACCGTGGGAGAAAAAGGAGGAAAGAAGATAAGACTTTATTGCTTTCCATCACCGTGAGGAATGTGGAGGAGCCGCTGTGATGGAAGTTTATGTTAATTTTTTAGGTGGTTGCGTGTTTTGTTGCTTTTTTGGTATGACTGTATGGCAAATCAAATTCCTCGTATGATTTACATACTTGTTTTTTTTCATACTTGGCTAAAAAAATCAATTACAGTTACAATTACACCACCCTTTGTGAATGGCAACAATTCTTTTCAACCATCTCAGTTAATACGTAAAGGTTATTTTATGAATGAATTCACCTGATATGTTCACTCAAGAAATAAGAAACGTTAAAAGGACTGGAGGGTGAAAAGTATGCACAATTGTGGATTATTTTATTAATGCCATGGATGGAAGGTGATTTGGTAAAATTAGTCATAAAAATCGGATTATGTCATTGGAATTTTTAACTAATATAAACAATGGTATATAAACTTGCAACTACATCTAGGCAACTTTAATTATTTAAAAGGCATAAATGGAAAACCATAAATTCACATAAGTCTTGCATTGTATTAACTCAGCATAAATAATTGATTTTACACAGACTACATGATCTTTGATATAATTCTTCACTGGAAAACCAAGACGGTTGGTTGCACATTAATCACTTCACTCACTTCAATTCTTGGTGCATTCCTTCCATTGTCCTCCTTTAGGAGTAAGTCATTTTGATCTATCCTAGAATCATATCTTGCTACTAACCTTGGGGAATCAATGCTTTAAAATGTATTACAGTGGATATCGTGAATAGCTGGGTTGAGGCAGAAAAGATCACGTGAATAATATGGAATTTGGAATACTGAATTACCTTTATGTAAGAGACATGAAACAATTTTAACAAGGTCAAATTTTAATTATTTGAGTTGAAAGATCTGGACACAAAAATAATTGTCATCTTGCATAGAAAAATTGCCCACTCTTCCTTGCTTGCGGGAAAATACATTGCTTTCAGAAAGTTTGTAATTTTTTTCCTGCATCAGAGTCTAGCTGTTTAACCTCTCCTTCAATATGGACTGTGCAAGCCTAAGATGCAATAAATAGGAACTGGAATAGGCCGTTTGAGGAGACTGCAAATCATTGGCAGTGCATGTTGTAAGAAAACTGATATTCCATTGCCTTAAAGGGCACTGACTCTGACCACTTGCCGTCTCTTGCCCTGTCTCCGACTATTTGGTGTTGAAATTCTGGTCCATACTATTGTCCCCTCCAGTTGGTTATGGAGGTCAATCATCCCATCCCCCGAGCAATGGAGTGGGAGTTCTTCGGCACTGTGTCTTAGGGTCAACCACTTTCAGCTATTTCAGTGACCTTTTCTCCATCACAATGTCTGAAGTGTGGTTGTTCACTGATGATCTCCCAATGTTTACTTCCATTATCAACTCTTCAGAAAATGAAATACGTCACAAAAGTACCCAGGCAAAACCATCTCAAACAAGAGAGATTCTAATCACATTAACCCCACTCCTGGCATACAGAAGATACAGCTAGAAAGTGCGCATCATCCGACTCAGAAAAAGATACTTCCCCTCTGTTATCAAGCTTCTTAACATTCCTTCCATCAGCTAGGGCGGAGTCCGATTCTCCTTTACCCCATTGCAGACATTAGACTTTGTCTCAGGAACTGTTGCACTACCATGCTGAGAACTGTATTCTACACTCTGTATCTTTCCCTTCACTATACTTATTGTACTTGAGTTTGGCTTGATTGTATTTACCCATAGTACTATCCAACAAGAATAGATAGCATGCAAAACAAAGCTTTTCATTGTCCCAAGGTACACGTGTCAATAATAAACCAAAACCTAAATGGAAGTACCATTGTTGAATTCCAACCACGTACGTACCCAATGTCTAGACTATACACAAAAACACTTTAACCAAAAGTGTGTCTGATCTCCTGTGACCTCAATTACATCCTCAGGGATTGTAAAGGAATAGTCACCATATGGAGAATTCCAGCAAAATTCCAGCAAAATTCAATAAGGTCAATATCATCCAGGAAAAATCACTTTTGATTGGTATCCCATTTCCCCCAACACCAATGCAGCATGACTTAGTGTAACCGATCTATAAAATAGTCTACTCTACACTGAGAGCACATTCCAAACCCAGGACCTCTACCACTAAGAAAGCAAAAGGCCCAGGCACATGGCGACACCAGAATATATCGTAGAAATAGTTCTGATAAAATTTCACGCATTTGAAAGATTTATTCTGTTTTTAGTTCAATGTAGGCACAAGGAACCACAGGTACTGTTTCACAAAAAAAGACACAAGATGCTGGAGTAATTCTGCAAGGTCAGGCACCATCTCTGGAGGACATGGAGAGACTACTTTTATTTTTCTGTTTGATGTGCTGAGTATTTACAGCATTCTCCGCTTTAGTTTCAGATCCACGCAATTAGCTTCCCAAACACAACCTGAAGGTCCCCCTCCAAGTCACACACCACTGCGATTTTGAAAAATATTGCAATTCCTCTCCTCAGTCACCACAACACAAAACATACTGTCTTATTCTGTTTTAAACAGGAATTGGAAAACTGTATTCAGTTCTAATTCTCTTGATGTGGGGATAGTGGGTTCCTGGAAACACTGCATGGAAAGACTAAAACAAAGGTTCCCAACCTGGGGTAAATTTACCCCAAATTTATCCCAGAGGGTAAATTTTGCCTACCCAGGGGGTAAATTTGTTGATTCTGGATTTGTACATTTTGACTGACCGTGTTTGGTTCTGGTATACCGGTATCTGTTCATCATTAGTTGCTCATAAATAAGTGAAATAACATTGTTATGTGCTATTATTATTGTTATTTGAACTTAAAATAATAATGTTAAAAACAGTATTTTAAAATTTCCCCTTTGTCGGTTGCTTTATTATGGTAGAGGTGTAAACTCAAATTACTGAACAAAACAGGGTGGGGGTAAATTTACTTTCGAAAAGTTGCAAAGGGGTAAATGGGATGAAAAAGTTTGGGAACTCCTGGACTAAAAGATCAGTTTTTCAAAAGCCTTGATGTTTCAATGATCTAAACCACTGGGTCTACTTTAAAAAAGCATGGTCTAAGAATGACTTGATTGAGGCTCATTAACTAATAAATGAATTAAATTATGCGTGCCCACAAAAAATAATTCAACTGGATAAGGCAGAAAAGATTGAAAGTCCTTTTTGCAGAGAAGATTGGAGTTGTTGAACCAATTACCAATATATGCAATGTATGTTGGTGATTTCGTTTTCCCACTAATTGTTTTTTATGCCACTTCTAGAAGAGTATATAGAGTAGATAGAGTATATAGAGTAGATAGAGCTCTTAAGGATAGCGGAGTCAGGGGGTATGGGGAGAAGGCAGGAACGGGGTACTGATTGAGAATGATCAGCCATGATCACATTGAATGGTGGTGCTGGCTCAAAGGGCCGACTGGCCTCCTCCTGCACCTATTGTCTATTGTCTATTGTCTATATCTCCAGGTAGGTGGGGAGTGCAGTCATTGTGATCCACTAGACAGCAAGATTGTATGCAACAGAATAGATAGGCCAGTTGCTCTTTCTTTGAGTTTTGACTTTTGAACTTAGTTTATTGTCACGTGGACTGAGGTACAATGAAAAGCTTTTGTTGCGTGCTAACCAGTCAGCGGAAAGACAAGCCATGATTACAATCGGGCCATCCACAGTGTACAGGTACATGATAAAAGGAATAAATAATATTCTGTTGTGCTGCTGCAAGTAAGAATTTCATTGTTTTATCTGGGACATATGACAATAAAACACTCTTGACTCTTGACTCTTGAATAACATGACTGTTGAAGTAGAGATTTAAAAGAATGGAGCGATTGTACTGCGTGTTTGCAGATCCACTTCTGCGCTCGCAAACAAAGATTTGCCTGGGTTGGGCGCTATCTTATAATCTTGCTTTCACGTTTGCTTGATCTGGGTGAACTTTTCCAGAAATTCTTGCTGAACACCTCTGAGTTGATGGGGTACATGAGTGTTACCAACAGTAGGACAAGTAAAGGTTGCAGATTAGAGATCCTATGCTTAAAATTTGCAGTCATCAAATGAAATACCTGTAAAATTTTAAATTCATCTCATGCCTGAAAGAATAATAAGAGTCACAGCCTTGGAGTAAGCCTGAGTAAGCAGCTTCAAAAGTGAACAAAATTATCCATAAAACCAAAGGCATCAAATGTCTACAGGGGATCCCCACATCATTTGCCAAGAGACTGCTTATGCTATTTCACTGGAGTTTCTGCACATCTTCTGATGAGCCATGATCTAATTAAATGGTGAAGTAGACTTGAGTGGCTTAAACCTACTCCTGATTCATGTCTTTGTAACATTTCATTGTGGCTGAGAAAGCACACCACCTGCCACTCATAAAAAAATTATATTATATTTAATGACAAATGGATTTCAGCATGGGTAAGTGAGAAATCATCTGTTGTGGATTCAAGTAAAATAAATCGCAGCACATTTTATGTGTAAGTTTAGGAATTAAAAGCGGCAAAAAGATTTTGAGAATTAAAATATACAGACCATTAAAGCTGGTGAACAGCAAACAACATTTTGTTACAGCCAGAATAAAACATGCAAATGTACAAATCTTTGTGCACACAAAATAAATGCAAGTCACAAAGTGCTGGAGGAACTCAGCGGGTCAGACAGCCCGATGCACTGAGTTCCGCCAGAGCTCCAGTGTTTTGCTCAAGGTCATAAGGTCATATGATGGCATCCCCTGAAGGGATTAACAGAAACCCGTTGAAAGTTTATGAAGACAGAGTGAGGTCACATTCAAACTGAACGAACAGTACCTCGTTTTCTGCTTGGGTGGCCTACAACCCATTGTCAGGAAAATTGAATTCTCCAATTTAAGCTGAAAATCACCCCCTCCCCCTTAGCTACCCAGATCCCAACACGCACATCTTTCTTCTCAGTCCTTCTGTCCCCATTACCTATTTCCTTCCCCCTCCTCCACTTGCTCATAACCCATCCCTCCCTGTTCTGGGAACATCATTTTTCGTCCACCACTCTCCCAGCACCATGTCGTGCCCATCTACTCATCATTCCTCCTCCTTCCTTTTTTTTAAATCAAATTCCACCATTAGCATCTCTTTGTCTGCTCCAAATTTGGTTACTATAACCACTCTTCTCTCCTAGGCAGGACTCATAACCATTCAACCCTTCCTCATCTGCATCCACTCTCCTCTTGCTAGTTCTTACCCCATCCCTTTTCCTCACCTCTTTCATAAGATCATAAGATCATATATAATCGGGACCAGAATTAGGCCATTTGGCCCATCAAGTCTACGCCATTCAATCATGGCTGATCTATCTCTCCCTCCTAACCCCAGTCTCGTGCCTTCTCCCCATAACCCCTGGCACATGTACTAATCAAGAATCTATCTATCTCTGCCTTAAAAATATCCACTGAAGGCCTCCACAGCCTTCTGTGGCAAAGAATTCCACGAGATTCACCACCTTCTAACTAAAGAAATGTCTCCTCATCTCCTTCCTAAAAGAACGTCCTCTAATTCTGAGGCTATGACCTCTAGTCCTAGACTCTCAAACTAGTGGAAACATCCTCTCCACCTCCACTCCACCCAAGCCTTTCACTATTTTGTATGTTTCAATGAGGTCCCCCCCTCAGATAGAAAAGCAGAACCTTTTACCCAAGATGGAAAAATCATTTACTAGAGGGCATAGATTTAAGGTGAGAGGGTAAATTTTGTTTTGCATGGAGGATGGTATGTGTCTGGAACATGCTTCCGGAGGTGGTGGTCGAAGCAGATATGATAGTGACATTCAAAAGACTTTAGAATAGGCAGGTGGACATTCAGGGAATGGAGATAGATACATTGTGTACAGGCAGATAAGAGTGGGTCATGGCATCAAGTTCGGCACAGACATCAGGTGCCAAAAGACCTGTTCTTGTGCTGTACTATTATATGATTTGTGTTCTATTCAGAGTGCAGAATATAGTTCTCAGCATTGTAGCGCAACAGTTCTGGAGACAAAGTCTGACAATAATTATATCAAATAACAAGATTTATATATGAACAATTCAAAGTTGACTAATATGATCTAACATTTTTCGAAAACATTCTATTCCATCATTAGAGAAAATGAAAAAGAACCACTTGCCATTCACAACACAATTTTATGATTGGAGATAAGTGGGGATTAGGTTCTTCCAGCAGCACCAGTAAATCCCTCAACATCATTACAGCACCACAGATGTTGTAATAACTATGTATTAGCTGTTCGCTTTGAGGCAACTTTCCACATATGCTTGATTATTTACTTTAGTTACCACTGCTTTGACATTTGATGTATATTCCACTAACTGTACATGAAAAGATGCAATTCATCAAAATATATACTGTATATGTTGCCACGGACAAGATCTATGTATTTAGGGCACAACTTGAATCTGGTATTTTCAAAATATTCCATTTCAAAGACAGCAATTTCAACGAAAACAATATCTAACATGATCTTTAATTCAAACCAGAAAAAAACATGCAGAAATTATTAGCATCTCTACATTGCACCATGATAATATACAAGCAAAAAGTAATGAATAATCCTTGGAAAGTTTCATCTCCATTTACTGAATACACTTTGTGCAGATTTACTGGAGTCTGTAACCATTATGACAACAACAAAGATATTTTTTCATTAAACTTTCCACTGGTTTTATAACACTGGCTCATGAATGTGTTATATTTATATGGGAAATATTCCATTTGAATTTGCCATCAAGGATAAAAGTAAAATTCCAAAATGCCGTCTCTTAAGATTGTCACATTTTCCATCATACGCAGATAATACAGAAATTGTATTTTTTTGTCTTTGGCAGGGAACTTCAGAGGTTTGCACATAAATCTCTTGCTCAGATGTACAGTTAACATAATTTTATAACTCGTTCGTTCATCAAAACTAGGTTTCAATCAAATATTTGTTGCACAGAAATCTAGAAACAAGATTGAATTATGCATTGCTCTGAAATGATTACCAGGATCAGTTAATCTTCAAACAGCATGACATTAGCTGCCTATTGCCAAAATAATGTTTTGGCAACTTAAAAAATCTAAAGAGCTATTTCAATTTGATACTATATCCAAAAAAGGGCTAGTATAAATCTCACTGGACTTTTTCCAAGTCATAGAAACATAGAAAATAGGTGCAGGAGTAGGCCATTTGGCCCTTAGAGCCAGCACCACTATTCAATATGATCGTGGCTGATCATCCAAGATCAGTACCCCATTCCTGCTTTCTCCCCATATCCCTTGATTCCGTTAGCCCTAAGAGCTATTTCTAACTCTCACTTGAATCCAATAAGTCCTGTATGTTTGTATTCAGAACTGTAAATGAAAATCAAGCAGAACATTATTCAAAGTAATTTCATAATTTCCAGTTTTATGCACGTTCCTCAGCAAACAAAAAAACTAACAATGTAATGGAGAGCAGTAACTAGAAAATTGATATAAAGAGGATTAGATTCAGAATAATTTACTTTCTGTCAGTAGCTATCACACACAAATATTATGGTTGAAAAGATGTATTTGAAAGAATATTTGATCAAATGCATTTATCTAAAATAAATTACACTGAAGTGAATGAGCTGTGCATGAAAATCTTTTAACCAACATGGGGTTTGATCTTGCATGCATTTGTTACACGTGCTCTACTGAAATGAGAGGTGAATGATGCGTCACAGAAGGGAGGTTAATGAATTTCATTCAATGTGTAGCATGGTCTGGTGACCTCCTGCTAATGGAATGAAACACTGCCCGATGTTCACCTTGTATATGACACAAAGAAATCTAAAAACTGACAAAATGTTTACACAAAGTAATTGATCCTATAAGTGCATCGAGAGGTTTGAATAAATCATGAAATGTGGAAATTATATTTTTAAGATTTGTAAGTAAAAAGTGATTCCTGTGGCTAGGTAATGGTAGTTTAGTTTAGAGATACAGTGCGGAAACAGGCCATTCGGCCCACCGAGTCCACACCAACCAGCGATCCCTACACATTAACACTATCCCACACACACACGGGACAATTTACAATTATACCAAGCCAATTAACCTACAAACCTGTAGGTCTTTTGAGTGTGGTTAGAAACTGGATATCCCAGAGAAATCCCATGCAGGTCAATTGGGGAATGCACAAACTGTACAGACAGCAGGACCCCATAGTCAGGATCAAACCTGGGTCTCTGACACTGTAAGGCAGCAGCTCTACTGCTGTGCCACTGTGCCACCCTTATTTATCCTACTTTGCAGCAGATGTTCCTTCATATAATGAGCGTGGATCCTATTGTATTATTTGTTTTACTGCAGGACCAGTATGAGTTTAGGGCACCTCAAAGGAGGGCATAAATAAATTGCATCCCTGGGAAGAAACAGACTTGATTTTCAGCTGCGGGCCATTGATACTGGATTGGCCAGCTGCGGGCCATTGATACAGGATTGGCCAGCTGCGGGCCATTGATATTGGATTGGCCAGCTGGGGGCCATTGATACGGGATTGGCCGGCTGGGGGCCATTGATACGGGATTGGCCGGCTTTGGGCCATTGATACTGAATTGGCCAGCTGTGGGCCACTGATACTGGATTGGCCAGCTGTGGGTTGTGAAAGCCCATCAATATTGTCCACAACATCCAACAGATGCAAATAGGGATGGATATTTGCTTCCTGCTGGAGGGGTATTATATCAGCTAGCTAACCTAGATAATTGTTGTGAAACTCAGAGGCGCAATTTCCAAAAGTAATTCCAATCTCGTATATTCTATTGCCCATAGAAACGACAGAAATGTATACAATGCAATTTCTGACACCTATAATGCAAAATAGGAAATTAGGTTGTAGAAAGTGGATAATTATCGGGGACAGCACAGAAACATAGCTGTAGAGCTGCTGCCTCACAGCACAACAGACCCGGGTTCAATCCTAACCCTGGGTGCTGTATGTGTGGAGTTTGCATTTTCTCCCTGTGACTGTGTGGGTTTCCTCTGGGTGCTCCCATTTCCTCTCACAGACATGTGCGTGTGTTGGTTAGTTGACCTCTGTAAATTGTCTCGAGGGTGAAGGAGTAGATGAGAAAGTGGGATAACATAGAGCTGGTGTAAACGGGTGATCAATGGTCAGCGTGGACTCAGTCGGCTGAAGGGCCTGTTTCCATGTTGATTCCCTAAAGTAATACAAATTGCCCAGCAATGAAACAGCAGATGTTCAAAACTATTGCAATTCACTGTGGTGATAACAAGGTTTAAGAAATTCATTTAAGATAGCTGTAGACATGCTAACATCAGGCTTTGCAATTTCAAACTGTGCCCCCTGTTTACTAATAATACAATGTACATGACACTAATCCAGGCAATCTGTCCCAGGTATTAAACAGGATCAAAATTAGAACAAGAGATTATTTTTCATGGTGTGATTTTCTCTTTCTGCATCTCCCTCTACCTACATTCTCCTATGGTTGACATTGCTTCAATTTTTTTTTGGTATCCTCTCTCACAAATATTTGGAACTGTTTCTTATCCTTTAGGTTGTCCTTGACTCATACTTTCTCCTATTGCTTAATTCTCACATTATTCTTGTCTATTGTCTTCTTGTTGCCTCTTAAAAGGTTTCCATCAATTGCCCTCCCCTCTAGGAATTTCTCTGATCGCTTTCTACTCTCTCTTTCTCTTAAGGTATTCAACCTTTTGTTTTGCTTGTCTGGTACTTCCTACATTATTCAAAAACTTTATTCTCCATTTCTCTATTTCTATTTCTTTCTGTTCTGATGAATGATTTCATACCCTAAAAGTGAACTGTTTTACATTCAATAAATGCTGCCTGATCTGCTGAGAGTTTCCAGCATTTCCTGTTTTCACATCTATTTGTTTCTCCTGATTGTTGAATGCTGTTAGCTTTTCTTTATCTGAAACGAGAACTGGAAGTAAACCTATAGCTCAAATGTTTGATGACTGAAGTATTTCTGGAGAGAATTGTAATTGAGGTTAATGAAAGGCAAAATGAACCAGATATAAACACACAGCCTTAGTTTAGTTTTGTTTGTTGTGACATGTACCGAAGTACAGTGAAAAGCTTTTTTGTTTTGTGCTATCCAGTCAGCAGAATGACTATACATGATTACAATCAAGCTGCCTATAGTTTACAGCATAGTTAGAGTAAGAAATGCTGCTGTTGGAGTAGAGGTTTAAAAGAGTGGAGCGAGTATCATAAATGATTGCAGATCCGTTTCTGGCTTGAGCACCATCTTGCTTCAGCCACTTAAACCCATCACGATGGTTATGGTAACATTTTCCCCTCCATAACTCCCTGTATTTGGGTGAAGGCCGAATTGTAAATCATTTTCTTTTCTCTGCATGATGAAACTCTAGGTTTAACACAACAAAGTGATGGTCAGCCAAAAGAAGAATTCTGGAGCTGAGGACTTAATGCAGCATGGATGTTTTAATTATTATATTAATAATAATTTAATTATTATATTAATATTATGTTTCCTGTATTATTGATTTTATTACGGTATAATTTGGGTGCATAATATGATAATAGACAATAGACAATAGGTGCAGGAGTAGGCCATTCGGCCCTTCGAGCCAGCACCGCCATTCAATGTGATCATGGCTGATCATTCTCAATCAGTACCCCATTCCTGCCTTCTCCCCATACCCCCTGACTCTGCTATCCTTAAGAGCTCTATCTAGCTCTCTCTTGAATGTATTCAGAGAATTGGCCTCCACTGCCCTCTGAGGCAGAGAATTCCACAGATTCACAGCTCTCTGACTAAAAAAGTTTTTCCTCATCTATGTTCTAAATGGCCTACCCCTTATTCTTAAACTGTGGCCTCTGGTTCTGGACTCCCCCAACATTGGGAACATGTTTCCTGCCTCTAACATGTCCAACCCCTTAATAATCTTATATGTTTCGATAAGATCCCCTCTCAGCCTTCTAAATTCCAGTGTATACAAACCTAGTCGCTCGAGTCTTTCAACATATGATAGTCCCGCCATTCCGGGAATTAACCTAGTAAACCTACGCTGCACGCCCTCAATAGCAAGAATATCCTTCCTCAAATTTGGAGACCAAAACTGCACACAGTACTCCAGGTGCGGTCTCACTAGGGCCCTGTACAACTGCAGAAGGACCTCTTTGCTCCTATACTCAACTCCTCTCATTATGAACTCCTCTCGTTATGAATTGGCTTTCTTCACTGCCTGCTGTACCTGCATGCTTCCTTTCAGTGACTGATGCACTAAGACACCCAGATCACGTTGTACGTCCCTTTTTCCTAACTTGACACCATTCAAATAATAATCTGCCTTCATATTCTTACCACCAACGTGGATAACCTCACACTTATCAACATTAAACTGCATCTGCCATGCATCCGCCCACTCACACAACCTGTCCAAGTCACCCTGCAACCTCATAGCATCTTCCTCACAGTTCACACTGCCACCTAGCTTTGTATCATCGGCAAATTTGCTAATGGTACTTTTAATCCCTTCATCCAAGTGATTGGAGATAGTGAATAATAGTGAATTTTCTGTGATGTGCTTTTTGCATTAAACAACTAAGTTATAAAATCATGCTGTAACATTTACTAAAACTGAGGTATATTTTCATAGATCAAAAGGAATTTTGATCTATGAAAATGTGCTTTTGCTGGTCATAAATGAGCTCTCTATCTTAATCCCATAATGCAGTGCTGGGTGCATATTCCTGCAAGTCACATATCTTCAAAATATCTCCAATCACTTTTTAAAATGTGATGCAAGTCTCAGTCATTATCACACCTTTGGATAGTGCATTCCAGATACCTATTGTCTCCCGGAGAATATACATATCTCCCCATCTTGTAACACCTCCCGAAATGCAATAATTTACATTTCTCTAAATGAACTTCTATTTTCCAAATTTGTACCCAAATGGCCAAAATCTCTTCTTCTCATTGTCAAATAGAAAGTCAATGTTTGTATCATCTTCAAAATTCTCCATCATGATCCTACATCCAGGTCTAAATCATTTATATATATTTAAAAAAGCAATGGACTGAATATTAAGGCTTATGAGATTCAAATTAGTTACCACTTTCCATTCACAGAAATATTCATCAACCATTTGGACAATTTTGGATCCAGTTTGCCACTCTCCTTTGGATCCCACAGGCTTTTAGTTTTTTAACCACATGTGGAACTTTTACAAAATTCATGTGAACTACCTTCATCAATTCTTCTTGTTACCTGTTCAAAATATGATAATCAACCTCAATCTTCCCCTAACAAATCCTTAACAACTGCCCTTGATCAATATGTGCATTTCTAAATGAACTCTCCTATCCATGAGAATGCACCCCAATAATTTTCCCTCTAACTAAATTAAACGAACTGGGGTGCAATTACAAGTTGATTCCTTCCCCCTTTTTTAAACAATGTCATCAATCTTCCAATCATTTGAAGTATCTCCTATAGCCAGCAAGGATTTTTTTAAATGTAGGCATATGCTCTACAATCTCCTTCCTTGCTTGCTCTTCCCCCCACATGAACAATCTGGTTTTGTAAAAGTGCGCCAAAGATTTGGATTACTATGTCTTTTCACCTTTCACACTACCATAAGGGGAGTGAAAAATTGAACATTTGTAATAAAATTGATTAAGTGGGAGGAGACATGTTGCTGAGATGCAAGAACATGTCTCGCCTAAAAAGCACAGCTCTGTATCCTGATCCCAGATGACCAGTAGGATCCAAGTACCCATAGAGATTGGTTGCAATTACATTGCATCCACAGTCCAATTTTAGTCTTCTGGTTGCCAGTCTCCATTAGCAATGAGAATGCCCTTATGTCTGAGTCCCAAATTACAACCACAGGTTATCTGCCCCAAAAACCAAATCGTTTACTTTTTCCATTTCCTACCATTACCCCCTGCTTAATTTGAACCATTACTATGGCTCAGTGTAAAATGTTCTTTCCTAATGATCCTAGAGAGTTCCTTAAGATGGTTTGTTTTGTAAAAGGCACCTTATGTAAACTAGCTGTTGTTGCTAGGTATGCTGCGCCATGTAAAGGCCACACCAGGACATCTGATAACCCTGAGAGGTGGACAGGGGTGGGGCTAAATCTAAATTAATATATTGGAGGATTAGGATGTTACGGCATTACTGGATAGTTTATTATTGTTGTCGTGCGATAAAACAAATTTTGGTTAATATTGCTTTCGATTTTAAGGAATAGAGTGTTCGAACACTTCTTAAAGGTCCCCGTTATTTATTATCAATTCTCTATTTTTCATCCCTCCCCTTTCTTCAACATCTTGCCCCTTATTTTTTTGTCGTCTCTCCCAATCATCTTCTGCTTTTCCCTCTGCCTTTTACTTTCTTTTTGGGGAAGAATTATCCACTGAGATCCATTTCCTTCAAAGGCTTTTATGACACCACGCTGTTTATCTGCACTAAACAAATGCTACATAATTCTATAATGCATGCATAGTTCTAAATAAAAGCATTATTTTTATCGTTCAAATTTAATACCACTGCACAGTTGCTTTAAGGAGATAACAATTATTGTTGATATGATGGTAATCTATCTTGAGCAAAAATTATATAACTACTTTTTTTCCAAGTCAGATTTTTTAATTTTAAGAAATGGTTTTGGTCTGAAGACTACTTTACATGGATCTCACATCAATAATTTGTGCATAATTTTCCCAGTGGACCTAGGCAATATTTTGCAATTCAGATCTGAAAGCTATATCTTATTTTTCCGGTTCTTCAAAGCCTTAGTTTCCTCATGACTTTCAGAAGTCTATCGAATGTTTTTTTCTATAAGTCCTTATGAAAGCATATATAGAAATGACAGGCAAATAGGATTAGACTGATTTAGTTGAATAGCTAACACTGGTAGAAATGCAATGCACTGTATAAGTTATAAATTTGATGAAGTTAGTTATTACCTTGAGAACAATGGGCAAGCAATATTGTAGTCTATTCTTTCAATATGATACCAAAAGAACGATAACTACAAAAGCAAAATACTTAAATGATGAAAATCAGAATCTAAAGATGCTCAGTAAGTTAGACAGCAACAAAAAGAGAAAACGGATCTGGAATTTCAAGCTGGTGACATTTCATTTGTTCTCAGGAGGTTAAAGACCGAAAGCATTAACTGTTTCTTTCAAGATCTGTTCCTTGTTGTGGATGGTTTGCATCAGTTTCGTTCAGGCCAATTGATGGCTGTTCAAGATATGCCAATGAGAGGAGATGAGTTTCTCAAAAATGTATTGGGTGCATGTTGTTCCAGTACAAATAGATCTACCCCAGGCAGCTGAGAAACTGTCATTCAAGACCAACTAAAACAGAGATAGAAGAATCAAGGCAAAGAAAAACTTGCAGCCGTACAGTGTCTTTGATTGTCAGAGGATAGGAAACAAAGTAGCAAATTTGTTCACAAGCTCTCATCAAAACACTGTGATTATGTTTGTTTCTGAATGAAGGATAAATACTGGGTGCGGCCATGGGGAAAAATACCCTGCTGTAGGATCGTTTACACCAGCTGACAGAGCAGCCAGAGTCTCAATGTAGAGATTAATTTATTACATTTTATACTGGGGTGCCAGCGCAGAAAGATCAACACTGTGATTTTTGGAAAGTTAGATCTGAAATTAAGAATAAGAGTCATGCTATAGTTCTGTTTGTTACTCACAGATTCACAGATTCACAGTCATAGAGTGCGGAATAGGCCCTTTGGCCCAACTCACCCACGCTGACCAACATGCGCCATCTGCACTAGTCACACCTGCTTGCATTTGGCCCATATCCCTCTAAACCTATCCTATCCATGTACTTATCTAAATGATTCTTAAACATTGCGATTGCACCTGCCCCAGTTACCTCCTCTGGCAGCTCATTCCATACACCCACTGCCCTTTGTTACTCTAACACAAATGGTCTTTTTACTTTTCCTGAATTCAAATGGACTAATCCCTTCCTTAAATTATGTTCAAGAACTTGGTTTTCAATTTGCTCCCACCAAGTGTTTGTTTGCTAACTTGGTAAAATGCATGTCCAAGACGTAGAAAGCTTGAGAAGGTGGAAATGGTGGGAAATCATGCAGTTTCCTGAGTGGACAATCTTTTGGCTCTGCCTCTAGTCTTTGTCTTCCCATCTCAGCCTTTGTGTCACCAACACAGTTATAATAACTGTTCACCAAATCTCTCCTCACTCATTCTGACCGAACTGCCAACCTCCTGGCTTATTCTCCTTCATTGAAACTAGAACCTATTGCTGAACAACATTCCAGCTAATTTCCCCTGAGCTCAGAACTGGGCTCCCTGGATTCACTGTGTCAATCAATGATAGTAATAACCTGGGTTTCTTTATGAGAATGTATCAAATTCATGCAGAATTAATGCAATGCTGGATCATTCTGATACACATAGTATCCCTAAATACTCATTGGTAATGAAATCCACCCAGAGAAATTGCTATAAATTGCAATAACACCTTAATCAATTTACTGACGGTTGATTTGCTGATCAATTTGCCGATCCATTGTTACTTTTTGGAAAGAAAAAAAATTGACTGAAGGAAGAAAGTTATGGATTGTCTGCAATTAAGGATTCGTAAAGAACAAAGAAAAACAGAGGACAATTGTTAAAGCACTGACAGCAAAATATCTCTATTCTGTTTCATTTATTACTTTTCCAGGGTAGCGCGACTCTTTGTATCCTGGAATATACGAGGTAAACTTGACAAAGTTAAATACCTCGAGTGAAGCGACCACTGAGATGACCATGCGGCAATGATGGGACATATAAATAGTTTGAGGATGGAGCAAAGACTCGGCAACCGACTTGGGAATAAGATTCGGGAAAAGTCAGTAAACTAGAGTTGAACGATTTTTAGTCTGTTTTTGTTTTTCAGCTATCATTGTGCCTCGGAAAAAAAACAACATTATCATAAGATAAAAGTTTGGTTTCAAAACATTTCAAAACATTGTTCACTCACTCACACCAATATTTTCGATGTTTGCTTTTACTATGGGATATTATTTATTTTTTTAAGACACCAATTTTGTCCCAATTTTGTCACGAAATGGTACACAATTCATTATGGATTTCCCCTTTAGTCTATTTTGCAGAGTAGGGCTCATTTCTTCGCGAATATTTACTATTCTAAATAAGCATATCAAAAGCGTCAGAAAGAGCAACATACGTTAATTCTCAAACACACTCAAATCATTCAAGGCTCCAACCAAATATTTCATCTTTGCGTTTCTATTTCATTGATTCTAAACGGCACACAGTTGAAACGGACTGTATGCGAATCCATCTAGCTATCAGTTGCATTGTGCCTCTCGTCGTAAAGCTGGTTCGCTACAGATCAACGGGGTTGTGGTGGGCTGGGGATTTAAAGGGTCATGTTAAATTAACCAATAATGCTCCGACACAAAACTAGTTCACACTCCACAGACAAAAAAAAAAGATGCTCAAATTGAACAATGAAAAGCAGAAAGCCCCTTTCCATAACTGTGTGCAATCACTGATCTATAAAATTCAAATGGCACAAAGTCAATGACTGATGATTTCACCACGATGCACGATTTCCACTATCAGGTGCACGCAAAAAGCCTGTTATGTCCGTGTCTAAGCGGGACCAACCCAGGATTTCTTGTTCAGCCTCTTATTTTTTTTTGCTCTTTATGAACAAAAATAAATGAAACCTTTTGTTAAATATTTAATAGTGAATGTCACGTGAAGTCCCGGGGGATGCTCCATCTTTCAATTTCATCGCCGGCCGAGGGACGGTCGGGGATGATGGGGGTGGGGTGGGTGGCATTCTCCAGGCGATGTTAATGCACCTGCTACTTACTCCCTTCTGCAAGATCCATTCAAAGGGCATATTAATGCACGTCGGCAACATCAAAGCACCCGTGCTATCTTCGATCTGTCACCTCTTTCCCCCCCCCCCCAGGAACCTACAAACTAACTGTCCCCTTCACAACAACAACAACAAGAAGAAAAACAGTCGCAGTGGCAAGTCCAGCTTCCACACGCGTTGGTCATTTAACTCATTCCCACCGTCTTTGTTCTCAGACGCCGGACGGGAGTGAAAGCAAAATGTTGCCCCCACTCTTTTGTGTGTGTGTGTGTGTGTGTGTGTGTGTGTGTGTGTGTGTGTCTCACCCACCTGAGCAATTGGCTCCCCTGCCTCTGGCGCTGTGACACTCGGCGCTGGAGAGCGGGTTGGCGGGCAGCCCCACCGGCAGGTTGCCGAGAGCCAGCACGGCGAACAGCCACAGGCAACAGCACGCCGACGGTCCGGCTAACGTGCGCTGCTGCGATGGGGCGAGCAACTCTGACACCACCATGGCCGGAGCGGAGAGGAGAGGAGCCGCTGGCTGAAGACGGACAAGCCGAGTGGTCGTGGTCGTGGTCGTGGTCGTAGTCGGGGGACGGGGGGCAGGCGGATCCTCAGGCAAAGGGAAGGAGCGGTCGTGCTCGCAGCGTCTCTGCCTTGCCCTGCCTTGCCTTGCCCAGCCCAGCCGCTTCACCCTCTCCCTCTCCCTCTCTCTCTCTCTGTGCGCGCTCCTTCCAGATCCGAACTCGTCCAAGCGGCTCCTCAGCCCCCTCTCCCTGGTTTGAGGTGGACGATGTTAATGAATGGTTCAGTCCTCCTTTTCTCTCCCCCTCTCTCTTTCTCTCTGCCCGCTCCCCTTATCAGTGTCCCCTCTCACTGCCTCTTGCTTCCTCGGTTGTATCTCGCTGTTGCCTTTCTCCACCTCGCAGCCACACGGGGCGATTACAGGGGGACTGAGCCACGGAAACAACAAAGGAGACGTCGGAGCTGAAGGGGGGGGGGGGGGGGTGGGGGGAGGATCACATGATCGCCGGGGGGAGGGCGCACCAATGGACATGCTGACAGCCACCGAAACACCAAGCAACCCATCCCCATCTGCTCGCCTTAACTTCAGAGCCCAGTGTCAAGGAATCACTCCGAACCACCCTCCTTCCATGTGTGGCCGGGGCAGACATAGATTTGACATCGGCACCATTTGTTACATTTCTTCTCGTAAATGATACATTATTGTTCAAAGTGTTCAGAGCTGAACAACGGGACAATAGATGGATGCATGCGTGGTGGTGGTGGTGGCACAAGTGATGAAGTTATCGGACTTGTAACCCAGAGACTGAGGACACAAGTTCAAATCGCATTTGGCAGCTTTGGGATTTAAATTCTGCACGGATGATACAGCAGCACCAGCATCCCGGGGTTCAATCCTCACCTCTGCTGCTAGAGTTTATATATATATTCTCCCTGCAGC
The DNA here is from genome assembly GCF_053455715.1 of Rhinoraja longicauda. NCBI lineage: Eukaryota > Metazoa > Chordata > Chondrichthyes > Rajiformes > Arhynchobatidae > Rhinoraja > Rhinoraja longicauda. The sequence continues at coordinate 38,650,999 of NC_135954.1, read as the reverse complement.
CGATGCCCTGGTTTCCTGTAAATGGTTTCTGTAAATTACCACTGGAGTAGAATAATGACAAGATGCTGGAGTAACTCAGCGGGTCAGGCAGCATCTCTGGAGAGAAGGAATGGGTGACGTTTCGGGTCGAGACCCTTCTTCGGACAAGACAAGATGAGAGAATGTTGCAGAGGGGATAGACTGGTGGGGTTTCTCCACTGGAAGCCCACATCTGCTCGAAGTGCCGAAAGGCCGTATTCTATTTCGGATTAGCAACTAGGTATTGCTGGAATCCATGTCAATGGATGGGGATACGGATAAACAGCAGCGAGAAGACGGAGCCACTCTTAACTCCATAAAATCATCACATTTCAGTTAGGGGTTAGATTCAGCGAATCCGACGCCGGTCTGAAAACAACACGATTAGTAATTAGTAACTGAGACGCAAATCACTTTGTGCGTATTGAGCAATATATTGAATTACGGAGTCAGCTTGCTTTTCAAAATATTGATATAAAATCCCCCAGATAAAAACTTGACTTGCAATGCACTGTGCGCATTTATTTTACCCTTCCATCACCAAACCTTTCTCGCACACACACACACACGCACACACGCATTTATCGTGCGGATCAAGGGGTAGAAATTTGCTTTTCAAACACATAACAATTCTCCTGTTCAGTTAGCTCCGCGGTGGGAGGCGGTGACGGAAAAGGTGAAAATAGAAGAATATGTAGCTGGCAGGTTGGGTTGAGAATTTCACTATAACGTGCTTGCCAATCTACTCATTGAAATTTAAAACAACATATTACAAGGTGGCATTACGTATTTAGGAGATTTTTTTTTTTACAATAACGAGGCATTTTAAAATGACTGATTATTATTCCGGGGAAATAACTGTTCAGAAGTAACCGAATGTGGGACCGCTCTCCAAATTTAAATAGACATACATATTCAGCGTGCTCTGGTTCACGCCCCGTCGGGTAATCAATGGGAAATAACTGTTCAGTCTGCTGTAGTAAAGAGCACGAAAACACTTTCCACACATTCAGCGATTTCATTTGAAATGAGCGAAACAAAGGAGTAAGGATGGATGTCGCGGGTAGGAGAGATTCTAGCTGTGTTGAGATTTGGGTCACGCCACAGGCGTAAACTGGAATGGTTCCCTGTCCCGTACTAAAACGATGACACTTAAGCACAAAATGTCTCTCCGCATCTTGTTACCTACCACCCTCCCTATCACTCTTAGGTGTCCTCCCTACTATGCAAGTTGGGCGAGTGATTGATGAGCCGCGATCTGTGAATCCCTTCTCTCTCTGTCGAACCACGGGGCATTGATCTGCCTTTCCCGTTTGTCAAGGTAGAGTTGCTGAACACGCCTGATGGAACTTGGTCTTCGGGTCTCACCAGTACCCAAATAGTGGATCTGGAGGGAGCCAGGTTGAAAGATATGCACATTTTTTAACACTCGCTGGCTCGTCAGAGGATTAATTAGGAACCAGATGTTTTGAAGGTTGAATATGTATCACGGTTCGCAAGGATACATTGTGGAACCATGTGATTAAAGTCTTATATTTCGAGGAGAGCGTGGAGCAGTATTGGGTCAGTCAGCCGAAGGTTAACAGGGCAACAACTTTCATTGTAAATCGACATCAATAATTAAAAATGTCCCAAAGTGCTGTTTGCATAAACCATTGAAAATAAATGGACAGAAATAGTAGCAATTAAACGACAGTAATCAAAAGTAATCTCACTGGCCAGCGTTTTCATTTTGTCGGAGGTCTTAAAGAAAAAGTTTTAAAGGTTTTAAAGGTGTTAAAAACTGAAGTTTCTGCAGCAACAATGGGGATACGTTGGTGAGATGCACGTAGGATAAATGGACTTCTCCGGGGGGAAAAAGGAGGTGTGGGCATTGCTGAGATAGCGAGGGGGAGGGGCATTCGTGCAGATTGCGACAAAGACTGAATTTGATGCGTTGACAAAGGAAAGATCAAAGAACGCAAAGATGTCGGGCTCTTGGGATTTCGTGCTGGAGAAAAAAATATTGGGACAACGGAAATCTGAAATAACTGCAGAAATTGATGGAAATACGCTGCGGGCCAAATAGTACCCGTGGAAGGGGGTGACACCTCAAATCAATGGTGCTTTACTAAAACAGTTTTATGAACCTTTTATCAAAACATGTGCAGATCCGGAAATATGCAGCAGTTTAAAAAAAATATATCAACTGGAGCTTCAGAAAAAGGCATAAAATAATGGGCAAGGATAGCACTCCAGTAGTCAAGTTCAGGATGAGTTGAGCTCAGGACAAAGCCTACCAAGCAAACACATCTTACAGACATATTCATACTCAGCCAAATGTACCTCATCGTTCAACTAGGTACATCATGTAATAATAATCCCATACGGCTGACCTACTGAACCAAGCAAAGAAACGAAGTCTAGGGTCGTGGAGTCGTAGAGTGATACAGTGCGGAAACAGGCCCTTCGGCTCAACTTGCCCATACCAGCCAACATGTCCCACTTGCCTGCGCTTGGTCCCTATCCCTCCAAACCTGTCCTATCCACGTACCTGTCTAACTGTTTCTTAAATGTTGGGATAGGCCCAGCCTCAACTACCTCATCTGGCAGCTTGTTCCACACCCCACCACCCTTTGTGTGAAAAAGTTACTTCTCGGATTCCTATTAAATATTTTCCCCTTCACCTTGAACCTATGTCCTCTGGTCCTCAATTCCCCTACTCTGGGCAAGAGACTCTGTGCATCTACCCGATCTATTCCTCTTATGATTTTGTACACCTCTATAAGATCACCCCTCATCCTCCTGCACACCAAGGAATAGAGACCCAGCCTACTCAACCTCTCCCTATAGCTCACACTCTCTAGTCCTGGCAATGTCCTCGTAAATCTTCTCTGAACCCTTTCAAGCTTGACAATATCTTTCCTCCTACATGGTCTAGGTTGAACTGTTATAAGAATATAAAACAGAAGGGACAGGACCTGAAATTCCCTCGGTCCATTCCTTCCACAGATGCTGCCTGATCCCCTCAACTCCACCAGCACTTTGATTTTTGCTCACGATTTCAGCATCTGCAATTTCTTGTGTCTCAATCCTACAATGATAAGAGGTAATTCTTGTTATTAAGAAGATTGTAGTTTATTAATCAATTATCTTTTGTCATTCATTTTCCATACTATTATATTTTTTCTGACTAATGTAGAACTCAGCAAATCTATATCAGAAATTCTCCTTTTCATTATCTGAGTTATATTGAGTAAACAAAAATAGCGAAGTACAATTTATTGGTGGCCTGACTATGAGGGCTGAACCTGGGTCAGAGGGCTGAACCTGGGTCCAGGGCACAGATGGTGAGTGGAAAATATACAGGAGATCGAGCAACTGCTGATAGCCACAATATGTGTAAATTCTTTTGCAGGGTCAAGAACGTCTACATTCAAGCCACCACCCCACTGAGAGCTGAGAATGAACATATCGAGGGCAGAGATGCAGTCAGCACCAGGTGGGAGCAACATTTTGAAGAACTTCTCAGCCATGACCCTGCACACGATTCTCCAGCAAATCAACCAGCTCAGCCTCACCACCATCCCTGCCAACAATAATTCAAACAGGCCACATGCTGATTAATAAACAGCAAGCCCTCTGGAGCAGATGGCATTCCTGCTTCCAGTTCTAAAGCATGACATTTGGGAACTCCAGTGACAACTTCACCACCTATTCTCCCATATCCGGGAAGAGTAGGAAATGGCAGGGGACCGCAGAGATTACGTAATCATGATCATCTTCAACAAAAATAATTCTGACTGCAATGCTGTAGAGGAGTGTCCCTGTTGTCGGACACAAAGAAACCCATTGCCCTCTCAGAGTATAATTTATTATGACACTCTTGGCTTAGGGAAAAAATATTAAAATTACAAAAGCAAAAGTAAAATTGTTATAACTTACTGCCATAACATTGCTTGCCAAATTGGTTCTGCCTGCTTGATCATTTTTGCCAATTAGGGTACACTTCATTATTGGTGCTTAGTCATTGAGAATGCAGTACGTAATTTGATGGTTGGACAATGAGAACATCATTTGTCATTATCTTTCAACCAAATAGAATGGAGTAACATTTTTGTTGTATTTACAAATGATTTATGAGCAATTTTGTCTTTAGCTCATCCACAAATCTTATCCAAATGTTCTTTAGCCACAGTCACAAGGTGATATACTCCAGACCAGAATTAATGTAGAATGCCACACTCAGGGGAACTGCCAAAAAATGGACTTAACTATTTGTCTTAAATTACAAGGTAATGTCACACACTGAGCTGTTGAAAAAGAAACCAAAATATGACCAACAATTTTATTAATGTGAATTAAAGCAATATAAAAAAACACATTTATTGTATAACTAAAAGTGTAAAACTCTAAAAGTGTGAATGCATGCATGCATTAAACTAGCAGCAATCCATAAATATTGGTCAGGTAACAATGGCCAGCTTCCAGCAGCAGTTCAGTTCATTATTCGCCCAGTGAAGCATCGCTGCAAGGAAAGTAACCTTGAGTTTAAAGCAGTTGGTGTTTGATAATGCGGATTACATTTTTAAAAGATTAAAATGTAAATATACAATTGTTCACCTGTATGCTGCCTGAAAAATGTTGCTTCTCTCCAATGCCATCTTGTAAAAATATCCTGACTGGTCGCATCAGTGTCTGTTGCAACAGTCCCAATGCACAGGAAAGCAAGAGGCTGCTGAGAGTGGTGGGCTCAACTTGGACTATCACAGGCATAGCCTTTCCCACCATCAAAGCGTTGCCTAAGAAGGAGATCAGGCCCTCTTCTCATTGCTACCTTTGTTACAGAAACCTGAAGTCCAACACCAACAGTGTAGGAAAGAACTGCTGATGCTGGTTTAAACTGAAGACAGACACAAAAAGCTGGAGTAACTCAGCGGATCAGGCAGCATCTTTGGAGAAAAGGAATAGGTAACATTTCTTCTATGTGCATGTAATGCTGTTGCAAGCAATTTCTTTCCGTTTTTTCTGTACCTCACTCTAGTTGTGCCTACAGTATGACAATAAATTCGACTTGACTAATTCCATTGGCCACCGCAGTCTCCAAATGTACAAACACGCTGCCTCTCGTCTGGTTTCAATGTGCACAACCTCTGATGCACCTTTAAACAGCAATGGATGGTTAAGGAAAGCAGTGGATAATGGAATTCTGTAAGTTGTGCAACATCATGAAACCCATTAATAACAAAGCATTCTGGGCAGAACTCACCAGCATTTGCATAATTGGGGCAAGGCAGTAGTTATACAAGAAGGCATGTGGCAACATTGTGTGATTTGAGGAACCATCAATGGCATCATTTAGCTAATACCTAAACAGTAATGTGTATTGCTGATTGTGTGATGGAGTAATGGAAGCAGCCTAACAAATGAGGAACTGCAGAGTTGTGATAATATCATATTTGTGCCCCACAACCAGATTCCCATGCACCTGTCCTATCTGCAACCTCTTCAACGTCGTTTCCTATTTCTATTGCTGCACTGATGTGTTCATGAGCTCAACTATATTAGATTCTGTATGAAGTCTCAGTATATTCACTGTTGAATAAATAATACTTTAATGCCCCATGTTTAACCTCATGGAAGCCTTTATTTATTGTCATGGGCAGAAAAATAATGCTGTCAGTAATACATCTCCATTTATAATGGCACACTGGCTACTTTTAGAGTTGATTCACTTAACCCATTTTTGCCCTGGGACACAGTTTGACTGCTGAGTGAGAAACTAGTGTATTTGTTTTTCCATGTTTTTCCTTTATGTGCTCATTTATGTTTTTCTTAAATGTATCCATTTTCAAGCTGGTCTTCATTACTAGCAGTCATGCTTAAAATTCTGATGACCTGGGCAAGATAGAGGAAAGTGGACCACGTTTACCAGTCCTTAGCATGATGAAATATGGATTACTAGAGTCAGCTTGATAAATGGTAATCATCAAGTAAAGGCTAATCAAAGTGACTTTAGTTTTCCTGACAAGAGAAATATTACAGTAAGGAATATAACATAAATCATTTGAGAAGCAGATCTTTAATTGAAATACCTTAGTATTTTACTGAAGTCTATTATTCACAATGTGCATCACAATAGTGATCATGTGTGAGTGCAAAAGACACACAGGTTATAAGAAGCTCAGAGAGCTATCGCTTTCTTTCACACTGGTGAAATCAATTGTGGCACAATGCCCTAAGCAATAAGATGTTACCTATTTGTGGATTTTAGTTCAAAATATATTCATGGAGCAAAAGCCAAATACTTTCCATGCAGGAAATGAACTAAAAACAGAAATGCTGCAAATACTCTACAGGTTAGGCAGTATATTTAGAGAAGAAAGCAGAGTTAATGTTTCAGAGCTGATGAAAGAATATTCACAGTGTAGGTTATCATCATAGGATGTCACTTTATCAGAAAATATTTTCATTTCCAGAACTCTGTCTTTCATTTTTATTTGATTTATGTATGTTGGAGAACACGTTTGTTCATTAAAAAATATGGTAATGATGGAAAAGAAGGAATATAGTTGCCCAATATAAAACAACCCTCGGGAAATAAAACAAAGTTCAATGGTGAAAAAGACAACTACCTTTTTTTAGGTCCAAACTCAATGCACCTCAGTGCTCGTTAAACCAAGTCCTGAGAAAATCCTTGAATTCGCCAGAGTGGAACTTTATTGAATTGTTAACAAAAGGAAATGAACATATATGCCACTTCATATGAATGTGAGGGTGGACCAAGAAATCATACATGTTTGTTGTCTCACCAGCACTTCCATCAGCTTATTTCCACAAAAGTGAACCTTTGCCTAAATTCCTAAAAGAGTTTGAGAACAATTTGCCCTTTTCAAATAACCACTTAACAATCCTTGTTTGGTCCAAACAGGTCTTTAAAAAAAGGATATGGAAATGGAAATCCCAAGGAAAGGAAAACACTTTTTATACATCTCCAGCATAACTATATGGATGATACATGGCATAATACTTACAACCTTATCTCTTTCTGGGATCTCATCAATTTTCATAAGTTCGTGTTCATAGGTTGTAAAAACAGAATTAGGCCATTCGGCCCATCAAGTCTACTCCACCATGGTTGATCTATCTCTCCCTCTCAACCCTATTCTCCTGCCTTCTCCTCATAACCCTCTTCACCCCTGACACAATCTCCACCTTAAATATATACATTGACTTGATTAACCCAATCATCTCTGGGACCATTTTCAAACCTTTTTAAAATTACATTATCAATTTTTTTCTTCAATGTTCCTGTTGGCTTATGTCAATAGTCAATTTAGTCAAATAGTGGTGTTTCATCAAATTATGGTGTTTCATTTCACAATGACATGGTGAGCAAAGTCACATGAAAAAAATACGTAGGGGATTGAGGATGGATCACAGAAGAATACAATCATTGCAGGAAAGCTGTATCTCAATTTAAAAAAATCATGTTGTAGTGATAGATCTATTTTACACCTGTACATATCACCACAGATATTTTCTGCAATACTCTGTCCAATCTTATTCCTCCTTTCTTGTCAGTGTTATAGGGAAGTGCCACTGGAATGCTGGAGTTCCTTTATTAATTTGTTAGATTTAAGGGTCTTGCTCTAATTTAATTTAGACCATTTATAGCAACAGAGATGATCTGAATAATTAGAGAGTTTGATGGTATGCTTTCTGATATAGAATATGAAAATTTAAAGGATGAGTTTAAACAACGCAAGAGGACAAAGAATGGATGTTGGGCTGCTCTGTCTTTTCCAAAGAGCTGCGTGCCTCATTGCCAATACATTGCCAACTGATGCGGTGGATAATGGTTCCTTAAAAGTTTAAGGCAAACTGGACCAGTTTTCGACTAGAGCAGTAATTACGTTATATAGATAAGTGTCTCTGTAAAAATCACCTGATCCATGCAATCTCTTGAAATAATTTTGATTAACTGAGGGATTCATGGAAGAAATATTCAATGTATTTTTCCCCTTATTGGCCCATTCTCTTCATTTAAGAGATTGCAGAGAGAAAATGTGCCTAGTTATGATGGACAAGATATGTGATGCAATCCTTTTCTGCCTATTCAATTTAAATTTCCATATGCATTGCTAGGTTCTGAATATAAATGTGTTTCAACTTGGGGAAAGGTGTTCACATTAGTATATGGAGGAGCTATACATTATCATCGTCTTGTCATAGTGTCAAGCGGCATGGAAACAGGCCCATCGGAAACTCATCCACACTGAACAATATGCCCCATCTAAACTGGACCCATTTGCCTGCGTATGGCCCATATCATTCTAAACATTTCCTATACGTGTACTTTTCCAGTGTCTTTTAAATGCTATTCTAGTATCTGCCACAATGACCTCCTCTGGCAGTGAGTTCTATATACCCACCACCTCCTGAGTGGAAAGGTTGCCTTTCAGGTTTGTATTAAATCTTGGCCTTCTCATTTTAAAATATGCACTCTTTTTAAAAATTCCCCAATCCAGGGTAAAATGCTCACCCTATTTATTCCCTTCATGATTTTATACATCTCCATAAGATCGTTCCTCGGTTTCCTGCACTCCAAGGAATAAAATCCTGGCTGACTCAACTTCTCCCTCCCTGTAAAGCAACACTCACTTCCTGGCCACTTTCTCGTAAACCTTCTCTGCACTCTTTCTAGCTTAATAACATCCTTCCAATAGCAGGGTGACGAACACTGAACACAATACTCCAAGTGCAGCCTTACCAACCTCTTGTATAACTGCAACACAATGTCCCAACCTCTATACTCAATACTCTAAGTGATACAGTGCATTCAGAAAGTATTCAGAACTCTTCACTTTTTCCACATTTTGTTACGCTACAGTCTTATTTTAAAATGGATTAAATTCTTTTTTTAAAAATCATCAATCTACACACAATATCCCAGAATGAAGAAGTGAAAACAGGTGTTTAGAAATTTTCACAAAGTAATTAAAAAGAAATAACTGAAATATCACATTTACATAAGTATCCAGACCCTTTGCTATGACACTCAAATTTGCACTTAGGTTCATCCTGTTTCCATTGATTATCCTTGAGATGTTTCTACAACTTGAATGGAATCTATCAGTGGTAAATTAAATGGATTGGACATGATTTGGAAAGGCACACACCTGTCTATATAAGATCCCACAGTTGACAGTGCATGTCAGAGCAAAAGCCAAGCCATGAAGATGAAGGAATTGTCCGTAGACCTCTGAGACAGGATTGTGTCGAGACACAGATCTGAGGAAGGGTATAAAACAATTTCTGCAGCATTGCGGCTCCCAAAGAGCACAGTGGCCTCCGTCATTATTAAATGGAAGAACATTAGAACCACCAGGACTCTTCATAGAGCTGGCCGCCTGGCCAAACTGAGCAATCGGGGGAGAAAGGCCTTGGTCAGGGAGGTGACCAAGAACCCGATGGTCACTCTGACAGAGCTCGAGAGTCCCTCTGTGATGATGGAAGAACCTTCCAGTAGGACAACTATATCTGCAGCACTCCACCAACCAGGCCTTTATGGTAGAGTGGCCAGATGGAAGCCACTCCTCAGTAAAAGGCACATGACAGCCCGCTTGGAGTTTGCCAAAAGGCACCTAAAGGACTCTCAGACCATGAGAAACAAGATTCTCTGGTCTGATGAAACCAAGATTAAACTCTTTGGCCTGAATGCCAAGTGTCACGTCTGGAGGAAACCAGGCACTGCTCATCACCTGGCCAATACTATACCTACAGTGAAGCATGGTGGTGGCAGCATCATGCTGTGGGGATGTTTTTCAGCGGCAGGAACTGGGAGACTAGTCAGGATCGAAGGAAAGATGAACTGAGCAAAGTACAGAGAGATCCTTGATGAAAACCTGCTCCAGAGCGTTCTGTAACTCAGACTGGGGCAGAGATTCACCTTCCAACAGGACAATGACCCTAAGCACACAGCCAAGACAACGCAGGAGTGGCTTCGTGACAACTCTGTGAATGTCCTTGAGTGGCCCAGCCAGAGCCCGGACTTGAACCCGATCGAACATCTTTGGAGGGACCTGAAAATAGCTGTGCATCGACACTCCCCTTCCAACCTGACAATGCTTGAGAGGATCTGCAGAGAAGATTGGGAGAAATTACCCAAATACAGGTGTGCCAAGCTTGTAGCGTCATACCCAAGAAGACTTGAGGCTGTAATCGCTGCCAAAGGTGCCTCAACAAAGTACTGAGTAAAGGGTCTGAATACCTATGTAAATGTGATATTTCAGTTATTTCTTTTTAATTACTTTGCAAAAATTTCTAAACACGTTTTCATTTTTTTATCATGGGGTATTGTGTGTAGATTGATGATTAACATTTTTTTTTTCATCCATTTTAAAATAAGGCTGAAAATGTGGAAAAACTGAAGGGGTCTGAATACTTTTTGAATGCACTGTAAAAGCCAATGTACCAAAAACCTTCCTGACCATTATATTTACCTATGACACCACTTTTAAGGAACTATGTACATGTACCCCCGTGATCCCTCTGCTCTACAACACTCTCCAGAACCCTTACATTAATTGTGAAGGTACTACCTTGATTTGACTTCCCAAAATGCAAAAACTTCCTCTGAGCTGCATTAAACTCCGTATCAGTCCAAATGTCGTGATACATTATGCGTCCATTTCACTGTTGTTATTGTTCTGGGACTGACATTTATAGAGTTCCAAATGTAACTAAAGAATTATGAGACTCTTTACAAGGACATCCGGTTGAGATTCACCAGTCATTCCACTTGGAAGAAGTGCATCAAAATATGTGGAAGAGCACATCGTAAAAAGCAATCAGAGTGAAACCATGCCCCAATTTTAAAATTTTAATCTAAAAATATTCTTGCATCTTAGATGACTATCAAGGGGTTTTACTGTCTGGAAGCTGGCTTTTCTTCTTCTTCAATATCTGGGCATTTTGTGGTTTGTTCAACTTTAATCAAAAGAAAATCATGAGAAAGGTTTGTTGGCTCTTTGTTATATCCTTTTCATAGAGTCATAGAGTCTTAGAGCATAGAAACCGGCCATTTGGCCCTCTATCTCCATAATAACCAGTGGGCACTCATCCGTATTAATTCCATTATCCAGCACCATTAACTGGCGCCTTCTATGCCAAGGTGATTCAAGTGTTTGTGTGAAAGTGTACTTGTGTAAGATTCCTTACTTTGGAAGCTGGTGGAATAACCATTGCACTAGTTTAGGTCCTACTCTATAAACTATCAAATAGATTTATTAAACAATAAGTGGGCAAAAGCAACGACATCTTGTAGATTTATAATAGTTGAACAAAAAGTCTCTGAAGGTAGACACAAAATGCTGGAGTAACTCAGTGGGTCAGGCAGCATCCTTCTCTCCCGAGATGCTGCCTGACCCGCTGAGTTACTCCAGCATATTGTGTCTACCTTTGATTTAAAATGGCATCTGCAGTTTTTTTTCCTACACAAAAAGTCTCTGAATATTGTCTTTACGTTTAGCCTGTAAGTCTTTTTTAATGTAATTTCTTGGAGCTTTCAGACACACTAATCAATTTTAACCATGTAGACTGAGAAATATTGTGTCCAAAATTGATTAAACTAAACAATATCCTCCTAAGCAGTCTGTAGGATGAAGGGTGATTTGCTTCCATTCCAGTTTTGTGGGTTCCACGGTGATTGACGAGGCCAATGTGAGAAACACAATTTCTTCCACAGGTAATGCTGACTGTATCTAATGGGCAGTGTGCACTTACTCTCGATTACACTGGGCTACTGTGTACTGAAGATGCATGGACTCATGGTTCTCAATACATCTGGAACGCTCCTTCTCCACTTTGAGTGAACATGCCCGGGAAGTCCCAAGGCAGTGGCAATGTTGTGTTTTTCAAGGAAGCTATGAGCACAACTTTGAAAATATTCCCCTGTCCACCTGGTAATTTCTACCTCTGATAGAACTCTTGCTATTGAGGGCGTGCAGCGTAGGTTCACTAGGTTGATTCCCGGAAAGGCGGGACTGTCGTATGTTGAAAGGCTGGAGCAATTAGGCTTGTATACACTGGAATTAAGAAGGATGAGGGGGGATCTTATTGAAACATATAAGATAATTAGGGGATTGGACACATTAGAGGCAGGAAACATGTTCCCAATGTTGGGGGAGTCCAGAACAAGGGGCCACAGTTTAAGAATAAGGGGTAGGTCATTTAGAACGGAGATGAGGAAGAACTTTTTCAGTCAGAGAGTGGTGAAGGTGTGGAATTCTCTGCCTCAGAAGGCAGTGGAGGCCAGTTCGTTGGATGTTTTCAAGAGAGAGCTGGATAGAGCTCTTAAGGATAGCGGAGTGAGGGGGTATGGGGAGAAGGCAGGAACGGGGTACTGATTGAGAGTGATCAGCCATGATCGCATTGAATGGCAGTGCTGGCTCGAAGGGCTGAATGGCCTACTCCTGCACCTATTGTCTATTGTCTATTGTCTATTGTCTGAATAGAATGTCTGCTTTGGCATCTGCTGCCAACCGTGCAAACAACATTGTCTCCCTTCCTGGGATCAGCGAATTGGAATCTGTAATTTTGATTCAATCCTAAGAAGATGCATTTGATCCAGTTCTGTGCACTCTGAGATAATTACTGAGTCCCATGCAAGGCTCAAATATTTAACTGCTGTTGGAACAGGTGGAACTCAATGGGATGAGTGGGTAAATTACATGTAATGTTGTACACGCTTTCTGATTCTTGTGCTTGCTCTCTATGTGCTACTATTAGAGATACTTGGTCAGTGACCTCCCCAGTATAACAGATGGACGATGAATTCCCATCAATTGGTGCGAACAGTACATCCTTTCAATGTGGCTTGAATAACATCCTTAAAACAGTTTCTCTGTCCACTGGAAGGTTAGTTGGCATAAGTAGAGGGCTTGTTTTGGGTGTCAGGTGTACAGAAAATGTAGGCCCACTGCTGGAGTTAGTTGAGTGTGATCAGAGCCTTAATGCTGGGGATGCTGGCCGAGAAGAGGACACTGCCATTAAATTGCCAATACCACCAATGGATTTAGTGGAGCTTATAGAAGCAATTAACAATGCAGTTAGTACTGCCTGGGCATTGATAAAGAGTAAGAGCAGGAATACTGTATTCACCACTGGCTCAGATTAATCATGCAACATGATTTTTTGATGCTATCCAATTTGGTGCATTTAGAGTTATAGAAATCATAGAAATATAGAAAATAGGTGCAGGAGTAGGCCATTTGGCCCTTCGAGCCATTCAATGTGATCATGGGTGATCATCCACAATCAGTACCCCGTGCCTGTCTTCTCCCCATATCCCTTGATTCTGCTAGCCCTAAGAGGTCTATCTAACTCTTTTGAATACATCCAGTGAATCGGCATGCTTTCTGAGGCAGAGAATTCCACAAATTCACAACTCTCTGGGTGAAAAAGTTCTTCCTCATCTCAGTTCTAAATGGCCTACCCCTTATTCTTAAACTGAGGCCCCTGGTTCTGGACTCCCGCAACATCGGGAACATGTTTCCTGCATCTAGCGTGTCCAATTCCTTAATAATTTTATATGTTTCTATAAGATCCCCTCTCATCCTTCTAAATTCCAGTGAATACAAGCTCAGTCGTTCCATTCTTTCATCATATGACAATCCCGCCATCCCAGAAATTAACCTCGTGAACCTACACTGCACTCCCCCATTAGCAAGAATGTCCTTCCTCAAATTAGGAGACAAAAACTGCACACAATACTTCAGGTGTGGTCTCACCAGGGGCCTGTACAACTGCAGAGGACCTCTTTGCTCCTATACTCAAATCCTTTCGTTATGAAGGCCAACATGCCATTAGTTTTCTTCACTGTCTGCTGTACCTGCATGCTTACTTTGAGGCAGTTTTGGACCAGCCTTGGTCACAGAGGGAAAGATAGAAAAGGTATTCGAACAAGAGAAATAGAAATTTAAATTTGTATTGTTCAGGTAGTGCAAGTCAACATGGGTCAGCAGTGCAGATGTAATTGATGTAAGCAGCAGAGTTTGGCTGAGTGGAAAGCTATGGAGAACTATTCAGCTAGAAACTGTTTATTGTTTAGGTGAAAAAATACCTTTCTAAAGGTGAAAAAAGGCGTGGATTAATGTGGATTAACTTAAAGAAGGGGTAGGCAATCGCATGGAGCTAGCCTTAAACATCTTTGTAATGGAGAGAATAAGGGACCAGGAGGATAGAAGATCAGACTGGAGACCAGGAGGATATCAGGGTTGTGAATATGGTCAAAACTAACATTCAAACTGAATGGTTTAGCCCTGGGTTAAACTTGCATGTCCTTCTGGATATATTTTGAAAGATTTTCATCGTCATTTACATCTGTAATTTTTATCAATGTGGCTTTAAGAAGTTCCTTCAGTAACATTGGGCAGCTGAGGAAGGATGGAATTATGTGCTGAAATCACACTTTAATTTTGTGGAGACTGAAGACTATTTCTGGATACCTCAAGCTGAACAACAGATCCTATTGAAATTGCATATTTCTAACTAAAATGCCTAAATTATCCATGAGTGTGCTTCGGGAAGCTGTTTGGCCTGCCCATTTCAAAAAACTCTGAGCAAATGCTGTGAAGGGGTAGGTGAGTCCTTTCTAATGAGTTTTTTAATGGAGCTGTCTCAATTTCCAACAGCCCAGAGGCCACAAATTATCCTACGTTCCTCAAAACAATCTGAATCAATTCTTGTTTCTGCATCTGGTCCTTATTTATCTCGACAGGCAGAAAGAATCCAATATCTTGATGCACAGCAGATATATACATTTTTTTTTCTTTTTCCCACAATCGTGAATCAAAAAAAAATTCCCAAGGCCAACTCGCTAACAAAACCAGAGAAAGCAGTGTTAGGAAAAAGCAATAATTAAACTATTAATTTAAACATGGTTATTTTGCCATTTTGTTAAAAAAGTAATTTCAATACAATTTGTTAGCAATCTTTAGGGTGACTTTTTAATTCTCAATAGGGCAGATCATAAGAATTTCTTACAGTTGTAAAAAAAATTGTTGAAACTAAGGGATAAAAATAGTTACTTAACAAATTTTGAATAAAATTCCACGCCAAATGAATAGATTAATTTGAGCTGTGTAAAAAAAGTTCAAAAACCAAAGAACCATAGATCTAATCACCATGGCCTAATTCATCCGTGTGGTCCAAGTTACTTAAGCAAGCTGGTCCCACCTGCCAGTACCAGGCCCATATTCCTGCACACCATGCACCTGTCCATGCACCTGTCCAGGTGTTTTTTAAAGTTGTAATGGTACTTGCCCTTACCACTTCCTCAGGTAGCTTATTCCGTATTTGCATGTGTACCCTTTGTGTAAAAGGTGTCCGTCATCTTAAATCTTTCCCCTCTCACCTTAAACCTATGCCTTCTAGTTTTATACTCTCCTATTCAGGTGAAAAGACTGTGGCCATTCACCTAATCTCTTTCGCTCATAATTTTATAGACTTTCATAAGGTCACCCCTCAGCCTCCCATGTTCCATGGAAAAGAATCCTAGCTTCTCTAGCCTCTGTTCATAACTCAAGCCCTCCTGTCTTGGTAACATTCACATAAATCTTTTTCTTTTGCACCTTTTCCATCTCTTCCTTCCAATAGCAAGGTTACCAGAACAGTACACAGTACTCCAAATATAACCTTATCAGCACCTTGCACATTTGTAAAATGACCCATCAACATCTGTATTCAACAATAAACACAAAGTGCTGGAATAACTTAGTGGGCCAGGCAGCATCACTGGAAGACATCGATAGGTGACGTTTTGGATCGGAACTCTTCTATAGACCCAAAATGTCGCCTATCCACATTTTCCAGAGATGCTACCTGACCCGTTGAGTTACTGTAGCACATTGTGTCTTTTTTGTAAATCAGCATCTTCAATTTCTGGTGTCCTGCATTCAACACCCTGACCAATGAAGGCAAGTGTGCCAAGTGCCTTCTTCATCACCCTGACTACCTGTGTCACAACTTTCAAGTAAAATCATGACATTGAATAAAATAGTTTGGGTAATGGTGGGTAATTTGTATATTTAAATTGAGAGGACAGGGAAAAAAAATCTCCTTCAGTCCCTACTCTTTCCCACAAGGTTTATTTGGCTGTTTTAGTTTCCATTTCTACGTGGTTCAGTAAACCTATTCCTTTTGTTGCCATGCAACAATTGAAATGGAAAAGAGTGAGACCATAGATTTGTAGCATCCCTCTTCCTAGCTAGATCTACAATCATTATGGGCAGTCATATCACCTGTTTTAGAATAAGCTTGAATAAAGTGGTAATGTTTAGTTTAGTTTAGTTTAGTTTAGAGATCCAGCACGGAAACAGGCCTGCGTCCGTGCCGACCAGCGATCCCCATACACTAACACTCTCCTACACACACTAGGGACAATTTACTATTTTACCGAAGCCAATTAACCAACAAACCTGTTTGTCTTTGGAATGTGGGAGGAAACCAGATCCCGGAGAAAACACATGCAAGTCACGGGGATAACGGACAAAGTACCTACAGACAACACCCTTAGTCAGGATCGAACCCGGGTCTCTGGCGCTGTAACGCAGCAACTCTTCCGTTGTGCTACCATGCCACTGTGTGGTACCATGCCACATGAGGTGGTACTGAACTCTTGTTTCCATCGTGGCTACACTGTAAACAGTATATGGACAACAGGACAACTGTTAACATCATGTTTGCAAATGCTGTATCCATAACTGGCTGGAGTATGCTGGGATTCATTTCACATCTCTAGACCACGAAAAGAAGAGCAAACTCTGCCAGGATTGAAATTGAAATCCCTCTGGCAGCCATCTTAGACTCTGCTAAGGTCATATCATATCATATCATATCATATCATATATATACAGCCGGAAACAGGCCTTTTCGGCCCTCCAAGTCCGTGCCGCCCAGCGATCCCCGTACATTAACACTATCCTACACCCACTAGGGACAATTTTTACATTTACCCAGCCAATTAACCTACATACCTGTACGTCTTTGGAGTGTGGGAGGAAACCGAAGATCTCGGAGAAAACCCACGCAGGTCACGGGGAGAACGTACAAACTCCTTACAGTGCAGCACCCGTAGTCAGGATCGAACCTGAGTCTCTGGCGCTGCATTCGCTGTAAAGCAGCAACTCTACCGCTGCGCTACCGTGCCGTCCTCTGTTATTTATCCAAAAGCATCTGAAAAAGAAAATGACAACATGTCATAACTGATAGCTGAACTTAGCAATCTATTCCATGGCATTGAGAGTTACCTGATATACAGCATGAAATGGACTGTGGTGTGTATAATGTGATGGACACATTGCACTGCGCATTTGCAATGGGATGACACTTTCATTTCTATTTAGCTTGTTTTGAAGGAATAGTTTGTTTTGTTCAAACACGATTGAATGCAACCCACAGTTTTCTATCCAATTTGAAGCTGGTAATTTCTATGTGGGAATCAATCAATAGCTAAATGCACATTGGTTTGGTGTAAAACTTAACAACACCATTCAAAATTGCATCAAATAATAATTATCAACAGAATTAACACTGTCTCGACACAAGAAGGGTCTGATAAACTTAAAGACAAAGGATATATTAAATGGTCAGATAAAAGTTGGATAAGCAGCCAGGCCCAGGATGGCAGAGAGTAGAAGTAGTAGCTAGTGCTGTCGGGGAGGATTTAAACTAATGTGGCAGGGGGATGGGAGCTGGAGCAGAGAGACAGAGGGGTGTAAAATGAGGGTAGAAGCAACAGGTAGCAAGGTGAAAAGTAAAAGTGGCAGGCAGACAAATCCAGGGCAAAAATCAAAAAGGGCCACTTTTCAACATAATCGTACAAGGGGTAAGAGAGTTGTAAAAACAAGCCTGAAGGCTTTGTGTGTCAATGCAAGGAGTATACGTAATAAGGTGGATGAATTAAATGTGGAGATAGTTATTAATGATTATGATATAGTTGGGATTACGGAGACATGGCTCCAGGGTGACCAAGGCTGGGAGCTCAACATCCAGGGATATTCTATATTAAGGCGGGATAGACAGAAAGGAAAAGGAGGTGGGGTAGCATTACTGATTAGAGAGGAGATTAAAGCAGTGGAAAGGAAGGACATTAGCTTGGAGGAAGTGGAATCGATATGGGTAGAGCTACGAAACACTAAGGGGCAGAAAACGCTAGTGGGAGTTGTGTACAGGCCACCTAACAGCAGTAGGGAGGTTGGGGATTGCATCAAGCAGGAAATTAGAAATGCATGCACTAAAGGCGCAGCAGTTATAATGGGTGACTTCAATCTACATATAGATTGGGTGAACCAAACTGGCAGGGGTGCTGAGGAAGAGGATTTCTTGGAATGTTTGAGAGATGGTTTTCTAAACCAACATGTCGAGGAACCAACGAGAGAACAGGCCATTCTAGACTGGGTATTGAGTAATGAGGAAGGGTTAGTTAGCAGTCTTGTTGTGCGAGGCCCCTTGGGCAAGAGTGATCATAATATGGTAGAGTTCTTCATTAGGATGGAGAGTGACAAAGTCGATACAGAAACAAGTGTTCTGAACGTAAAGAAAGGTAACTTTGAGGGTATGAGGCGTGAATTGTCCAAGATAGACTGGCGATTGATGCTGAAAGGGTTGACGGTGGACATGCAATGGAAGGCATTTAAAGGTCGCATGGATGAACTACAACAAGTGTTCATCCCAGTTTGGCAAAAGAACAAACCAGGAAAGGTAGTGCATCCGTGGCTAACAAGGGAAATCAAGGATAGTATTAAAACAAAAGATGAAGCATACAGATTAGCCAGAAAAAGTAGCATACCAGAGGACTGGGAGAAATTCAGAGTCTAGCAGAGGAGGACAAAGGACTTAATTAGGAAAGGGAAAATAGATTATGAGGGAAAACTGGCAAGGAACATAAAAACAGACTGCAAAAGCTTTTATAGATATGTCAAGAGAAAAAGATTAGTTAAGGCAAATGTAGGTCCCTTGCAGTTGGAAACAGGTGAATTGATCATAGGGAATAAGGAGATGGCAGACCAATTGAACAAATACTTTGGTTCTGTCTTCACTAAGGAAGACATAAACCGTCTGCCGGAAATAGCGGGGGACCGGGGGTCTAAAGAGATGGAGGAACTGAGGGAAATCCAGGTTAGTCGGGAAGTGGTGTTAGGTAATTTAAATGGATTAAAGGCAGATAAATCCCCAGGGCCAGATAGGTTGCATCCCAGAGTGCTTAAGGAAGTAGCCTCAGAAATAGTGGATGCATTAGTGATAATTTTTCAAAACTCTTTAGATTCTGGAGTAGTTCCTGAGGACTGGAGGGTAGCTAATGTAATCCCACTTTTTAAAAAGGGAGGGAGAGAGAAAATGGGGAATTATAGACCAGTTAGCCTAACATCGGTAGTGGGGAAAATGCTAGAGTCAGTTATTAAAGATGTGATAGCATCACATTTGGAAAGTGGTGAAATCATCGGACAAGGTCAGCATGGATTTACCAAAGGCAAATCATGTCTGACGAATCTTATAGAATTTTTCGAAAACAAGAAAACAAGAACCATTACTGGTGCCAACGAGTGCTGAACAGACCATCGTCTCATCTCGTCCACCATGAGAATGAAGATTTGGCCCAAATGGAAACATCAAAACCAAAACACTCAAGAAATTCAATGTTGGCATCCTTCAAGACATCAACCATGTACTGAAGTTTCAACAAAAACCTCAAGAACAACTGCTCCAACATATCCCACCATCTGTCGAAGAACACTGGAATCTACTGAAGAACGCTATCATCGCCTCCTGCAAGGAAACAATTGGGTTCAAGTAAAAAAAACATCAGGATTGGTTCGACGATAATGACAAACAACTCCAACAACTCATCGATGAAAAGAGAAAAGCTTTCATTACCTTACAAAATGACCAAGTCGGCTACCAAAAGGAAGTGCTATCAGGAATGCAAGGCTGCAGTCCAGAAGAGCACCTGAAACCTGAAAAACCAATGGTGGAGGGAGAAGGCTCAGGAAATCCAACAACTAGCAGACACCAACGACACTCAAGGCTTTTTCAACGCAACTAAAGCCATTTTTGGCCCATCCACTCACGGTCAAGCCCCTCGCAAAAGCAAAGATGGGTCCACCATCCTGAAGAGCAATGCAGACATCGATTCTAGATGGAGGGAGCACTTTGAAGATCTTCTAAATCAAACTGCCTCATTTGACAGGAATGTGATCAACAACATTCCAAAGCAGCCCGCTGACAATTCCCTAAGCCAAATACCATCACTTGAAGATGTCAAGGAAGCCATCAAAACCTTAAAAAACAACAAGGCAGCTGGACTCGATGGAATACCAGCTGCGGCCTACAAAATTGGAGGTAACCTGCTCAATTACCAACTGCATCAACTTCTCATCAAGATCTGGATAAATGAAGACGTACCAGGAGACTTAGACTCAGCAAACGTTACCATCTACAAAAGGAAAGGCGATCGATCTGACTGCAGAAACTGTCGTGGAATTTCCCTGTTAGCAACAGCAGGCAAGGTCCTCACCTGCATCATGAACAACTGACTCAAGCCTTTAGCTGAGAAGATCCTTCCAGAGACACACTAGACCATCACATGGAACAGCCGACATGATCTTCACAATCCGTCAACTCCAAGAAAAATGTCGTGAACAACATTCAACCTTTGTACATGGCATTCATCGACCTCACTTAAGGCCTTTGACTCGGTATCAAGGGAACTCTTACGGGACGTCCTATCCACCTATGGATGTCCTGAAAAGTACATTGGAATCCTGAGACTCCTCCACGATGACATGCTTGCCACAGTCATGGCCAGCAACAGCAGGTGTGAGCCATTTCAAGTCAGATCAGGAGAGAAACAGGGATGTGTGATTGCCCCAACACTGTTCACCATCTTCATTACAACAACCATCCACATCATCAAGGACGACCTACCCCCAGGAATCGAAATCGTCTACAGAACAGATGGCAGACTTTTCAATCATGCCCTTCTCAAGTCCAAGACATCTATGAGCTCCCTCATCGAGTTCCAATACGCAGACAACAACTGTGTTGCAGCTCTCTCAGAAAATCATCTGCACAGCTCCTGACTGCCTTCAACAGTGCATACACGAAACTTGGACTTCCCATCAACTCCAAGAAGATTCAGATTATCTACCAATCGTCACCAACTGAGACAAATCGGAAAGAACCATCAATTCAACTTGATGAAACAACCCTGGAAAATGTGGATCACTTTCCGTACCTTGGAAGTCACCTCTCCTCCAATGTTGACCTTGATGACGAGATCCAACATCATCTTAAGTATGCTGAAACAGCTTTTGGCCATTTTTGAACGAGAGTCCTTCAAAATCGAGACATCCGAACAGACACCAAAATGTTAGTGCACAAATCAGTGGTGATTCCAATGCTCCTGTATGCCTCAGAAACCTGGACGACATGCCGACAGCATCTGAAAACACTTGAAAAATTCCATCAATGTGCAAGATACATCTTCGGGATGCACTGGGACGCATCCTCAGTGATGTGACCTGGGGTCATCGGGTGTTTCGGGTCTCACAACATCAGACACCCTCGCCCAGGCGACCCAGCCGGGGTTGATCAGGCCCCGACTTGCGTCCCAGCAGCAACAGCCCACGGATCAGCCCTCTTAATCCAAAGCCATCTAGTGGCTTTCTCTGCGGTTTCGCTTGCAGATTGAATGGCCCTCTTTTTTGCCAGAGGGAATCTTTTGATTAAATATCAGCTGGGAAGACAGGTGTGCTGAATGAAGCAAAAACATCAAGCATCGAAGCCTTCGTCATCAAGAACCAACTAAGATGGAGCAGTCATGTTGTTCCGATGGAAGACGAGTGTCTACCAAAACAAGCCTTCTACTCTCAGCTTAAAGAAGGCAAACGTAAAAGAGGCGGACAAAAGAAGAGATGCAAAGACGCCTTAAAAGCCAGCATGAAGAAATGTGAAATCGACATCGACAACTGGGAAACCAATGCCAAGAACAGGAAACTCTGGCGAACCATCGTCCAAAAAGGAACAGCGACCTTTGAAGCCAACAGATGCGCAGAATTAGAAGAAAAGAGAAACAAAAAAGGAAAGAGAGGCAGCAACAACCAAAGCTCGATCTGACATCTGGAATTACCTGCCCTGAATGCCGAAGAACTTTCAAAGCCAGGATTAGACTCATAAGCCACTGAGAGTTCATAAAAACAACATAACGTAGACCATCATCCTCCACCTCAAGGGATAGCCATGACGATGACGACGATATACAATTAGGAGAGGCATGGATAAAATAGACAGATATAGACAGACACTTTTTCCCAGGATGGAAAAAATCAAATACTGGATGACATAGTTTTAAGGTGAGTGGAGGAAAAGTTCCCTAATCTCTCTGCACAAAAGTTTTCATCACATTATAATTGGATGTGTTGTAGATTATTTAGCATGGTTGGGAAACTTTGCAGGGAAACCCCTGGGGAAAAAATATGATTAACATTTGAAAAAAAATGTGCGAATAAATATGAATCATCATGGATTTGTGAGGAGCAAACTGTATTTATCTAGCTTGATTGCATTTTTGATCAAGTGACAGAAGCATTTGAAAAACTATGGCATGAGCAAAATTGAAGTCCATCAGATTAAAGCAGATGGTTGCAGCACTGTGCAGAACCGACAAAGGAACAGAAAGCAGAAAGTGGTGGTCAATCAGACTGAGGGCCGAATGGCCTACTCCTGCACCTATTGTCTATTGTCTATTGTTACAATCATATAGCTTCTCATCGGTTGGATTTGTTGCTCAGAAGATATCAATCTCCGTATCAAGGATAAAAGTTTCAATTTTGCATCTGATGCAAACGTTGCTAAAAAAAAGAGAACAGACTTCAATAGTTTAGTTTAGTTTATTATTGACACATATACCAAGATACAGTGAGAAGCTTATGTATGCTATCCAGTCCAAGAAAACACTATACCATGGTGAGTCTGGAGGCTCGTTCTTTGTTAAAGAAGATTATTGCGACAGCAACATTCGATTACAAAGTATAACGAACGAGATTACAGACAACCATTAATTCTAACTGTTCACTTCGAAGAACTTTCCTAACTGACTGGTTTTGGGCACCAAAACCACACGTGACGTCGCTGTCCAATTAGCGGGTTCAACTCCCTGGACCAATCCCTACGGTCGCACTCACACGTGACCTTGCTGGCCAATCTGAGGGTTCGACTCCCAGGACTAATCTCCATAGTCGCTACAATACATAAATACAATCAAGCTGTCCACAGTGCACAGTCAAAGGGTACAATATTTAATGCAAAGATATAACATTAAAGTCTGATTACAGATAGTTTAAATGTCTCCAAGTAAATGGGAGGTCAGGACTGCAATTTAGCTGATGAGAGGACCGTTCAGTTGCCTGATTACAGCGATGAGGAAACTATTCAACAACAGGACATATTAAAAGAAACTGGATGCAGGAAATCTAAAAGAACAGAACATTCTGGGAAGACTCTGCCAGTCAGGTAGCATCTGTGGAAAGCGAAATACATGTCAAAGACCTTTTGTCAGTAGAATAGAGACAGCTAATTGGTAACATGTTATATCAACCCAGGGGCAGAGCAACCTAAGTATACTGTATAAATCCTGAAGCTGCGGAACAGATTGGAAAAGCTCTTGAATAAAACATTGATAGGATTTTTGAATTTACCAATAAATAGTTTAAAAGCAAGGAAGTAGGGCCTGTCCCACTTAGGTGATTTTAAGGCAATTGCCGGCGACTAGGCTGTCACCAGTAGTTCGCCGGGGTGTCGCGGGCATGATTGTGAGGAGTCTTCAAAGAATCGTAGTGAATCTCGGGGCGCGTCGCTGCGAAAATTTTCCGGATAGAAATTTCTCGGTGACAGCTGGCTTGTCGCCAGGTATCATAGCTTATTGCGGTCCTCAGGTTTGCTAGATTGTCGCAGATGCATTTAGAAGCATGTAATATTAAATTAAGTAAAGTCATTTGAAGATACCATAAAATACTTGTGTTTAACCAATTTATTTACCATCAGGACATTTGACAGGTAGATTGGAGGCGACAGTTTGACAGTCAGGTAAAAGCGTGGGAATTTCGCGATGTTTATGGCCATCAGCGATTACTTTTAAAGTAGGCTCCGAACCCAGATATGCAACCCAGAAACCAAATATGCATCTCCCGTACATGTTCAAAGAATGCCCACACTCCGCACAAAAATCCATTTAACCACGTTTAAAATTTCTTAATGCTGCTATTAGTAAACTGGAAGTCAATCCAGTTTATGCCTTGTTACTGTGAAGCTTGGTTTTCAAGTAACCCAGGCAAGATGTTATATTTCAAAACTCTCAAGTAATTACAGACTTGTCAGTGATTTCAGCGAAAATTAGGACGCCGGAGAAGCATTGATAAGCGTGGGAATTTTGCGATGTTTCCGAAGACGGTGTAATCTCTTAGCTAGGGGCATTGTCGTGGTCATTGTCGTAGAGTAAAAGAAAATTTTGGCGATCTGCTACGACTTTGACAGTCACCGGCAGTCGCCTAAATAATAGCCTAAGTGGGACAGGCCCTTTATGTTAAATGCTGGCTAACCACTAAGGGGTATGTATTATTCTCAAATAGAGTAAAATGGCAAGGAATTGGAAAAATGTAGAAATGATTTACTTAAATGATCCAATGCTGAAAGTAATTACTGTTGCCTAGAGAGATTGCAGAACTATTGTTGTCCTTGGAGCTGGGAAGGTTAAAGAGTGATTTAATCGAAGTGTTCAAACTCATGATTGATTTTGATACAGTAAATAAGGGGAGATTGTCTCCAGGGGCAGAAGGGTCGGTGACCAAATGACACAGATTTAAGATGATTGGCAAAAGAATCAGAAGGGACATGTGGAAATATATTTTTCAATGCAAGTTGGGGTCACCAGGAATGCACAGCCTGAAAGGTGAGAGAGTAGATTCAAAAGTAATCTTCATGGGAGATTTAGATAAATATAAAGGGGAAAAAAAAAGATGTACAGGGCATAGCAAAATGCAGAGGTGTGGGGTGAAAAGAATAACTGTCAAGAAAATGAACATGGGGGCAATTGGCCAACTGCCTCTTTTTGTGCTGCATCATTCTGATTCTCTGCGATAGGTTTGATTGCCATGATTAATCAAAGATTGATGCTAACATTTGAGGTTGACAAGACAAATAATCAAATAGATTTGTTGATTTCTCCATGTTACAGTGGAGAGGATGATAAAAGTTCTGCATTCAAATAATTCTCTTTATGGAATTTGGCAATTCATTTTGTACAATACGTATTGTAAGTTGCTGACATCCTCACTTAGAGTCCAGTGTGCAGGTTGAATTTAGAGAGCAAATATATTGTGTTTGATGCCCAGATAGGTCAGGACGAAAAAGGATTGTTATCTTTACAGTGCATGGCCTAAATAAATCATTGCACTGTTTCCATTGCATACCTGCAGATGGGAGAGTGAGAGAAGTACCATCAATGCAAGGATGTAGTAGGCAGCTAATGCCAACACCTTTCCACATTGATTTATCCCTGCAATTTACAGTGCTGTTGTGTTTGGAAAGGGTCAGCAGAAGAGGTCCTGGCCTTGCAACACCGGCCAAAACAATCGCTCTGAAATCTCAGGGCCATCTGCCACAATGCAGAATCTAAGACTGAAGTCAAAAGAGTGCTGATGAAATGAGGGTGGCGTTTGAGGGGGGGATGATGAACATTTGTAATGCAAGCCTATTTACCACCTCAGTAGAGAAGGCACTGTTGCCGATGCCCATTATGGAGTTTGCATGCCTCTATAAAACAAACATGTTGCTATGGGCAGGTTTCCTCTGGCTTCAGTAAATCTGGGAACTAACATTTTAATTGATGTGTACAAAACAACAAGAACATCACACAAAGTAATTAAAATGATCCTAGTTGGCTTATTGGAGAGGTAAGAACAATTTACAGAAATCTAGGGGACATTGAGAATTAGATGTTGAGAAAAAACCTTATCTTGTCCAATGACTAGTAATGATCTGGAACCCACCACCTTAAACAATGGTGGATGCTGAATCCCCACAGTTAAAACCTCTGTGAATGAGCACTTGAAGAGCTGTAACCTACAGTGTTATGGAGCATCAACTGAAAAATGGGAACAACAGGAATATGGTGAGCCGATGGTGTCCTTTTGTGCTATTTCTTTGATTCGATGAATGCCCAACCTCAGTATATATAAATATTAAAGTAAACAAATTTACCTTCAGCAGACAGAAAAGCTTTATCAGTTTCTGTAAGGGGAGAAGCAGATATAAATGGGCCTTGGGAGGAAATTTCCACCAGTCATAATTTACAACTGTCCTAATAAATTCAACGACCAAAACAAATTTAAGTTATTAATAATCATAGACAAATTCACTTTGTTTTTTGAGGTTTACATTTTTCTTTGTATTCAATCAGTTTGATTTATAATTCTGTTGCAGCAGAATTGATCTCAAAATAATTTCACTGAATAATGGGGCTAACATCCCAATAAATATAAAGCCTACTGGATGCTCAAGAGTGCAATTTTGCAAGGTTTAGTTAATCCCTAATGCAGTTCAGTCAAATGTCACATAGCTGCGAATTGCTAATAATTCAGAACGAAATAGGCTGAAAAGCTAATCAGGTACTCTAACATACATCATAATAAACAAGGCAGCCGATGGTGCTTTTATTTAAGAACTGTTATTTCTGGTAGTATTCTAACATTTCAGAATGGCAATCTATTAGTTGAAAATGGTAAGAAAAGTTTCTGATTCCTTCCATTTGAAGTTAAACAGAAAATACTAGAAATAGCAGATTTATGAAAAATTGGTAAAGAGGAAGAGAGGTTCACGTTCATAAATTCTAGGAGCAGAATTAGGTCATTCAGCCCATCAAGTCTACTCCACCATTCAATCATAGCTGATCTATCCTTCCCTCTCAACCCCATTCTCCTGCACTCTTCCCATAACCCCTGATACCCGTACTAATCAAAAATCTATCTATATCTGCCTTCAAAAATATCCACTGACGGCCTCCACAGCTTTCTGTGGCAAAGAATTCCACAGATTCACCACCCTCTGACTAAATAAATTTCTACTCGTCTCCTTCCTAAAAGAACGTCCTTTTATTCTATGGGTATGACCTCTAGTCCTTGTCTCGCCCACTAGTGGAAACATTCTCTCCTTATCCACTCTATCCAAGCCTTTTACTATTCTGTATGTTTCAATGAGGTCCCCCCTTATTCTTCTAAACTCCAGCAAGTGCCGACAAATGCTCATCATGCGTATATTAACTCCAGTCTCCTTGAGTGAATCTCCTTGATTCACTGCAGCTCGCCTTCTGTTGCAACACCTTTAATTATGCTATGTATTCCTTCTGCAAGTTGCTCTACCTGAGTGATGAATCCCACACTTGCATTAATGCAAAAGTCAAAATCAATGTTTCCTGATTGTAAGAAGGTAAGAAATAAGGCATGCAGTTCCTTGAAACCTTAGCTGATCTGCTCTTGGCCTCAGCCCCACTTTTTTACTCGATGCCCATTTTTCTAATTCCCCTTTCATCCAAATCTCTATCTTAGCCGACAATATACGTAATGACTCAGTGTTCATAGATTTCAGTTCGAGAATTGCAAACATTCAGAACTTTTGAAAATTTCTCAATGTTTTAATGTGAGCGTCTAAATAATGGTCAGATTCTTTATTTATTAGGTGTCAGAATGTTTGTTTCTTACCAATTCTGCTTGTACATTTTGCCAATTCCATTTTTTGAACCTTTGGTTTCTCAGAACATTAGTTGAAGTTAGAGGCATGGGTGTAGGGTTGTGGTGGGAGAGGGGGAATTGGAGAGGTTCAGGGTTGGGGAGGATGCAGAGACGTAGATTTCCCCCCCATTAAGAATCAAAAAAGTGTCATTCTAAGGTTGTCACACATGTTCACTTTGCCAATTGCCAATTGTGGACGCAGCCCAAGCTATCACACAAACCACCCTCCCTTCCATGGACCCCATTTACACCTCACGCTGCCTCGGAAACGCCATCAAAATAATCAAGGATAAGTCGCACCCCCTCTTCTCCCCTCTCCCATCGGGCAAAAGGTATAGAAGTGTGAAAATGCGCACCACCAGATTGAGGAACAGTTTCTTCCCAGCTGTTGTCAGGCAACTGAACTACCCTATCAACAACTAGAGAGCAGTCCTGAGCTACTGTCTATCTTATTGGAGACCCTCGGACTATCTTAGTTCGGACTTTGCTGGACTTTATCTTGCACTAAATGTTGTTCACGTTATTTTCCTTTATCATATATCTATACACTGTGGGTGACTCAGTTGTAATCATGTATTGTTCTTCTGCTTACTGGTTAGCATGTATCAAAAACCTTTCTCTGTACCTCGGTACACCTGCAATAAACTAAACTCTACTAAACTCTACTCTCATATAAACAGATAATGGATAGATGATAATGGATTAAACACACTGACCATTGCTGATTCAGAGATGTGTTGGATCATCAGAAATACTGTGAAAATTCAAAAAGGCATAAGGCAAAAATCTGAAATGACTGAGAAATGTTTACTGTATGGCAGAGGACTTGCAACGATGGAAGGTAATGGAAGATATCTTATATGGGTAGACACAAAATGCTTGAGTAACTCAGCGGGACAGGCAGCATCTCTGGAAAGAAGGAATGGGTGACGTTTACTTATCTTCTTATCTTATACGGGGATAGATTTTGTGAATGGTCCGATGTGAGATGGCGACATTATGTCTGGAATTTCTGAATGGGCACACTGGTGCAGGAAATGGCAAAGTGAAGGGTATGATTATATCCTTATAACACCTATACCAGTCAATTAGCAAGTAGCATGAATATTACAAGAGCTACATAATTAGAACAATATTGGAGATTTCCTTTTATACAATCAACATTTATTTTCAACCTATCTGGCTTCTTTCACAATTGATTAATGTACTTATGGTATGGAGTAGATGAAGCAACACTTCAGGAAAGTCACTTGCTTTGTGTTTGTTTCTCTCAACTTTTATTGATTTTATCTTTAAAAGGTCTAAATGTCTATAAGTACTTCAGCATTAAATTTTGGCCAGACTTGCTGATACAATTCTTGATACTAACAGGTTGAAAATGTCAGCCTAACTTCTTGGTAGGGATTCATTTCACTGTAGTTCTTCCTGGACTGATTTGCTTTTGGATCAATAGTCAATTACCATTACATTTGAAAGTCTTCAAGAAAGTGGCATTTAATTGACTC
This sequence comes from Rhinoraja longicauda, assembly GCF_053455715.1. Taxonomy (NCBI): domain Eukaryota; kingdom Metazoa; phylum Chordata; class Chondrichthyes; order Rajiformes; family Arhynchobatidae; genus Rhinoraja; species Rhinoraja longicauda. Next base: position 38,621,652 of record NC_135954.1, on the reverse strand, counting down.
TACATTTTAAAAGGTTTAACTATGTTATTTGGTACACTCAATGTCAGTCATGGCTTTCTGCTAGGATTCATCACTTTGCGTACAAGTACAGCTAGAGAGAGGGGAAAAGGGTTGGAGGGGAGGAGGTCGTTTTGTAGGTTAGTTATCTAAAATTGGAATATTCAATGTTCATACCTTTGGCTCGTAAGCTAGCTAAGTGGAATATGGGGTACTGTTCCTCCAGTTTGTGGATGGTCTCACTCTGGCAGTGGAGGAGGCCCAGGATAGAAAGGTCAGTATGGGAATGGGAAGGGGAGTTAAAACTGAGCAAAATAGTCACCGAGTCTACGCTTCGTTGATCGTAGACTTGACGACCGTTTTGCCAAACACTAGTGCTCAGCCTGCCATGGCCTACTGGATCTCTCAGTTGCTAAACATTTTAATTCCCCTTCCCATCCCCACATTGACCTTTCTGTGCTAGGCCTCCTCCACTGCCGGAGGAAGGCCACATGCAAACTGGAGGAACAGCACCCCATATTCTGTTTGGGTACCTCACAACCCAACAGTATGATGATTTAATTCTTCAATTTTAGGTGACGAACTTACAACCCTCCCTCCCTGTCCCAACCCCCCTTCCCCATTTTCCCTCTCTCTTCCCAGTGTGCCCCACCTAGACTTGCCCTAGATTTCTTTCCTCCCCTCCCCTTCCATATATATTCCTTCCTCTGGCTTCACAATTTGAAACCCTTCCTCCTTATCTCACATCATTTGGCTTTGCATCTCTGGCCATTATTCATCCATCTGCCTCTCCCTCCCCTCATCTATATCCACCTGTCACTCGACAGGCTTTGCCTTGCCCCTTCTCTCTTCCAGCTTTCATCCAGGTCCAAGTATGATTTGGGTCAATATTTTAATACAAGTTCGGGGAACATCCTTGGGATCCAGGCCAACATTTAAATTCCAATTAGCATTATTGAATTTCACACTCTCCAGTGAATGTCACATTGCTCACTTTGAAAGTTTTCACTTTAGGACTTCCTGAAGGGGTGAACATCCTTATTAAATAAAAGACCTCTTGAGGGCAGAATGTATTAGCATTGGGATGCTGTCGGCCCATGAAGAACCTACTGAAGAGATCCCTTCTCACCATCAGCAAAACAAGTTCAATTTAAATATTCTAGTGATGAGGCATTCTGCCTGTAATGGCAACTTCAGTCTTTTCCAGTAAACTATTTTCAAATTGCCATTACTATACAGGGAGCTGGAGTGATCTTAACTCAAACTCAACAGAGAGATTTTCCAGATGTTTCCAGTTTAATTAGTTGTTTATTGAAGTAGTTGTACAAACAAGGAGATGAACATACCAGACTGTACTTATTTTGCATGCAAGTCGTGGCTGGCTGCTCTGTTTCCCCCGTCTGCCCACAGGTCTCATTGCAGGTCTGCTAAGAACTGTATCCTCTGGCTGTTCCCCGTATCTAACTCCTCCCAGTCCCTGTATGCACAGATATACCACCTTGTTCTGGCTCCTCCCAGTCCGTTATGCCCACATATGTATTCATCTAACGACAGCCCCCAAGTTTCCAAAATAATACAGCAAGATATATCTAGACAAAATAATATAACATGCAAACAGCAGCCAGTACAAACACAAATGGCTCCAACACTACCAAAGGACTTTGGTGTTCTTTTTGAAGAACTACGAGACAGAATCCTTTTCTAGCAGGCTTTAAGGGCACTCCGTGTGGACTACTACCATCTTAAAAGTGGTTTCCTACACTACCTTCCCCATGAGGGAATGATGATGTAGGACAACCCATCTAAACTGAAAGTTCCAAAGCAATATACCCAGTCCCATCCTTTCCAAACATCCGGGACAGCTGGTCTTTGAACAGAACCTTACAATTCACCTTAAATTCCCAGCTGGGTAGCTAATTTTTGAACACTTTCCTCACCCATTTCCAATTCTGACAAAACAATGCATTGCACAATTCCAGCATGTCTGGGCCAATCCGTGGCCAAAGAGGAAAGTACAGCTGAGCCAGCAAGCCATTTCTTTTAGGAGATTTATTCTTTTTGAATTTCATCAGCTCCTCTGCAGTTCAGGGGTGGTCCACAGCCCTCTGCTTGCAATAAGGGGACAGGAAGTTCTAAGATGCATTTGGTCTTCAAATTATATACCTGGTGTAGAAGGATTTGCAGATCCCTAATATATCAGGTTGTGAGGAATTTACTGAGCCTCTGTCTTAAGGCTACTTATCAAAGAATCCTTCTGTGAACAGCTTGGAAGATGAAATGTAAGCATGTCCTGCTCTCTGGAGTGGACTATGGATCAGAAAATGATCTTGGATATCTCTGAGGCAAAAGCTGACTGCCACAGAAGCAGATCTGGTATGTTTTTCCATCTTCTCCCAGAAGAATATTTTTCTACACCACATCCCTAAAGCTCCCTTCACATCCAAAGCATCTCCAATGTTCAGTCTCTGGGGCCTCAATTTCCTGTTAGCCTTCAAAGATTAAAATTCCTGTCTTGCAAAAATAGAAAAGGTGGCCTCTTATCGCATTAGACGAAATTACAAAGTAATTTAAAGAAAGTTTTTTAAAAGACATTTGAAAAACGGCATTGATATTGGACAATAGGAGGAATCCTACATTAATCCTGCACGCATAACCAATATCCAAGCATCTCATGCAAATGTCAAAAAGTCATGAATCCAACCTTCAGAATCAATATTGTGCTGTTTGCCCTTTCAAAACCTTTCTCCCTGCCAAAATGTATGTGAGGTACCTTCTGGAGCTTAACCTACCAGTTAGGATAAGCCCCAATCTTCAAGCCTATCTATATAACTATGGTTTGGGTAATAAAGTGTGTGTGTGTGGATGAGTGAGATCTATGGGGAAATGGATAGTGGTAATGAGACTCGGAATTGCAGGAGAATGGCTACTCCAAATGTCCTGCAGAAGTTATTTGAAGGCATCTTGAAATTCACACAGCCACTTAGCATGGTCAGTATGTTGGAGATCTTCAGGTGATTGACGAAGAATTTATCATTGTTAGTACATTTTCAAATGACACCACAATTGGTGGTATGGTGGACAGTGGGAAAGGATATCTGAGTTACAACTGGATCTAGATTAGTTGGGAAGGCGGGTCAAGGAATGGCAAATGGGATTTAACACTGGCAAATGTGAGCTGTAGGTATTGGTATGTCAAACCAGGGCTGGAAAGTAAAAGGTAGAGCCCTGGAGATTGTTGCAGAACAAAGATCTTGTCCAGGTTCATGGCTTCCTGAAAGTGGCACATCAGGTCGACAGGACGATGAAGAAGGCACTTGGCTTGTTTGCTTTCATTGGGAAGGATACTGCATATAAACGTTGGTACATCATTTTCGAGCTGTACAAGTCATTGGAGAGGCCACATTTGGAGTATTGTTTGTGTGCAGTTCTGGTTGCCCAATGATAGGAAGGAGTCATTAAGTTGTAAAGGGTGCAGAAGAGATTCATCAAGATGTTGCATCGACTAAAAAAAGACAAAGGGTTGGAGTAACTCAGCAGGTCACGAAGCATACATAGACTGGCAGGCTTGAGTTATAGGGAGAGGCGAGTTAGACTGAGACTTTTTCTTCAGAGCGTAGCAGGCTGAGAGGGACTGGACTGAAGTATGCAAGATCATGAGAAGCATGAGTGATGACATTTAGATTTTTAGATTTAGAGATACAGCGCAGAAACAGGCCCTTCGGCCCACCGGGTCCGCGCCGCCCAGCGATCCCCGCACACTAACACTATCTTACACCCACTAGGGACAATTTTTACATTTGCCCAGCCAATTAACCTACATACCTGTACGTCTTTGGAGTGTGGGAGGAAACCGAAGATCTCGGAGAAAACCCACGCAGGTCACGGGGAGAACGTACAAACTCCGTACAGACGGCGCCCATAGTCAGGATCGAACCTGAGTCTCCAGTGCTTCATTCGCTGTAGGCAGCAACTCTACCGCTGTGCCACCGTGCCGAGTGATCTCAAGGGGAATCTTTTCACTCAGAGGGTAGTCTGTAACTGGAACGAAGAAGCTTTTGAAGCAGGTAAAATTCTGACTTTCAAAAGACATTTTGTTAGATATATGGATAGAGTGGTTTTAGAGGGATTAAATGCAGGCAAATGGGACTGGCCCAGAATGACATCTTGGTCAGCATGCACAAGTTGGGATGAAGGGCCTGTTTCCATGCTGTATAGCTTTCTCACTGTATATAATTTACGTGAATTAGAAGAAGATAACAGGAAGGGAGATGTGGGTTTCTCAGATGATCTCATTAATTTCCAATTGCAATTGGGTTGGGAAGGGATTGGAAGCAGAGAGAAGATGGGCTTAGTGGGCCTTAACCTATTGGGCCTGGGAGAAGAACCGATCTTCCAGGTCCATGCATGATAAAAAGCAATTAGATCATGGATTAGGCCCTTCTTGCCTGCTTTCAGTTGTTGGGTTTCCAGCATAGTCATGTAGTCATGCAGTATGGAAACAAGCCTTTTGGCCCAACCCAACCATGCTGATCAAGGTGCCTCATCTAATCTCCCCCCATTTGCCCAAATTTGGTCCATAGTTCTATAAACCTTTCATAGTTCTATAAACCTATAACAAGTATTCATTGTTATAGTACCCACCGCAACTACTCTCATAACACATTCAGGTACCCACCAAGCTGTGTGAAAAAGTTGTCCTTCAGGCTCCAATTACATGTTCCTCTCTCATCTAAATATATGGTCTTGATTTCGCTAGCCTCAAGGAAAAAAAACGTGCATTAACCCTACTTATTCTGAGATTTAGATAGAGCTCTAGGGGCTAGTGGAATCAAGGAATATGGGGAGAAGGCAGGCACCGGGTATTGATTGGGGACGATCAGCCATGATCACAATGAATGGCGGTGCTGGCTCGAAGGGCCGAATGGCCTCCTCCTGCACCTATTTTCTATGTTTCTATGTTTCTATTCCCCTCATTATTTTATACACCACTATAAAATCACCCCTCAGCCTTCTGCACTCCAAGGAATAAAGTCTTTGCCTGCCGAACCTCTCTCTCAGATTCTGGAAAATAAATCATTAATGTTTAGAATTGATGACCATTGAGATGAAGTCACGTTGGTGCTTATTAATATTTAATCTGCTTCACATGAGCAGACAATTCACCTTTCATTTGGTTTACCTATGTTAAAATCAGAGGAGCAGGCCTCGGTTCAGTTTCTATTTCCAATTTAATCTTTGACACAACTCGACACAAGTTTTGGGGTTTCAGCTCCATATCTCCTGCAGTTGAAGAGTTATATAGCATGGAAACTGGTCGTCAGGGCCAACTCATCCTTCCTTTCCAATTTGCCTATCCCATCTAATCCCATTTGCCTGTGCCTGGCCCACATCCCTCCAAATCCTTCCTATCCATGTAGCTGTCCAAGTATTGTTTCAATATCATTATTGTAGTCCCTGTATCACTTTCACTGGCAGATCGATCTATATACCCATTGTGTGTAAAACTTGCCCATCAGGTCCCCCTTTAACCTCCCCCCTCTCACTGTAAAGCTAAGCCATATTGCACTTTTTGAATGGTTCCCACGTATTTCCCTCATAGAATGCATGCAATTGCACACAATATTTCAACTGGGTGGAGCGGTGGTAAATTGATTTATTTTATTATTATCATCAATAAGATCAATATCATCTGAGAAACATAATACCCCAATCATCTTAAGATGAATCACTAAAGTTAATTTTCTCCGAGTAAAGAGAGGTGTTAAATCAGTGCATGCATTCCTTAATTGTTGTTTTGGCAGCTGGCTTGGTCAGTATGCTAACATGAATAGGATACATTAGAACTAATGAACTCAGGAGCTGATCAGAATGCACATGGTGAAGTGACACTGAGCCATAAACTTAATGAACTTGAAAAACGACCTTGTTCTCCTAACAAATGACATGTGTTTTATAAAAATAGATTCAGATAAAACCATAAACCTTTTTGACCTAGCTTTAAAGCTTATCTTTTGCAATGCCAACCATTCTGCATTTACCTCTTAGGAAATCCCTTTGGGCCAAGAACGCCTCTCTTCCATTCCAGTTCTGCAGGTCCTGAAATAGTTGATGAGGCCAATATAGACCCATAGGCACTACCACAGATGAAAAGCATATTGAATTCCAGTTACTTATCCCAGCAGGTGTGAAACTGATCTATATTTTGTCGAAACCCATAAATATAAATCTCTGGATCAATCGCATAAGATTGTACCATGGAACCATTAGTGCTGCAATGGAATTGGCACCAACATAAATTATCACCTTGAGAAGAGAGACATAGAGATGAAATAGAAGGGAAAAGATTAAATCAGATAATGGACAGTTTAAATGTTGATAATCTGTATATGTAATTCTCAGGTAGTCTTTTGTTCTGAGAGTCCATATCCTCATGACAACAGGACTTAGTTTGAATTCCTGTGCATTATTGAATTAAAACCATGGGATCCAGGGTGAGCTAGCTGATTGGATGCAAAATTGGCTTGATGGTAGGAAGCAGAGGGTAGTAGTGGAGAGCTGTTTTTTGAAATTGGAGGCCTGTTGTTGGTGGTGTGATGCAAGGATCAATTCAATAGACAATAGACAATAGACAATAGGTGCAGGAGTAGGCCATTCGGCCCTTCGAGTATTCTGTTGTTTGTCACACATTCTAATTATTTGGAAGAGAATGTAGGTGACATGACTAGTAAGTTTATAGAGAACATGGAAATTGGGGGCATAGTGGACATTGAAGAAGGTTCTCTAATGTCGCAATAGGATCTTGGTCAACTGGAGAGGAGGACAAGGGTTTGGCTGCGGAGTTTTTTGCAAGTGATCCATTTTGGGAAGTTAAACCAGATCAGGATATACACAGTGAATGGCAGGACTCTGTTTCTGGCTGTATAACTCTGTGAATGTATAAACAACGTGTTAAATAGTCTGCTCGTTTCTATTATTTCCAGATTGGAGGATATTCTAAATTCTTTTTCATGAGATTTGACCCCAGGTTTAATTGAACACTGAGCAGCAATACAGCATTCTGTGCTCTTAATTGCTCATTCGATAGGCTTGGAGCAGAGCAAAATATATCTGCATGCCTACTTCTTGTGTGGCACACAATTTGTTTGATGTTCTAAAACCCAGCAAGCATCAATTTCTTAGAAAAGCTGAAATTGAAGTGCAACTGTGAATCACTCATCTCTAAAATATGCTGCAAATCTTCCACCAGAGGCGAGATGGCAACCTTAGAAGAAAGCACCTTGTTACTGGCAGCTATTTGCAAATTCAGTTGAAGAACTGCCCCGACCTGAATCTTTGCGTTTGCCATTAATTCTGACTGCAGTAATATAGAGTCATTCAACATTGATTGGCGTATGTCTCACGGGGTCTTGTAAACGGAGAACAAGAAAACAATTTTTATTTCGCTGTGTTGTCATTAGGGACATAATTAGATTATATTTGATTAGTTTATTGTAATGCACACCAGGGTGTAATGAAATTCCTTAACTGCATGAAGTTCACAGAGTAAACAGTATACATACAGTAATGATAAATGTATCACTAAATATAATAACAAGTGCAAAACAGCAGAATGGTGTAAAATTGGAATGTAAAATTCAAGTGTTGCAAAATAATATAAAAATACTATAACGGAATAACCCATGGGGTAGAGTTGAGAGCAAGAGTACGCGGCAGCATATCCGAGAATGGGGTGTGAAAAAGTCGATTGGTTCAGGCATCAGATAGCAGTGGGAAGATGATGTTCTTACTTATGGACATCCATGCTTTTTAGCTCCTGCATCTTCTCCCAGAAGGTAGAAGAGGGAATGGTCAGGGTCGCAGGCATCCTTAACAATACTTCCAGCCTGTGTGGTGCAAAGTACTGTGAAGATGGACTGGATGAAAGGAAGTGACGAGTCGTTGCTAGACTGGACTGTGTTCACCACTCTGCAGTTTTTGGCGGCTAATAGCAGAGCAGTTGCCATATTAGCCTGCAACAACCCACCAGAATACTTTCCATAAAACATCTATAAATGTTTGAGAGAATCCTCATGGACATGCTGAATCTTCTTTGTCACCTAAAAAATTAAATACACTGATGAACTTTGATCATCACATCAGTGTAAAGGGACCAAATTAGGTTACTGGTGATATTGTTGCCTAGAAACATGAAACTGATGACTGTTACCACAGTAACTCCATTGATGAGGACAAGGTTGTGTTCACCCCTCGTTTCCATAGGTCAATGACAAACTCATCTGTTTTGCTGATGTTAATGATTAGGTTATTGTTGTGGCATGATTTGTCCTGGAGCAACCACATTAAAGCTATGGCCTCAAAAGCACAACAATATCTCTGCTTCTTCAGAAGACTAAGAAAGTTCAGCATATCTCCAATGACTCTTACTAAGTTCTACACATGCACTGCAGAAAGCTCTCTATCAGAATGCATCACAACTTGGTACGGCAATAACTCTGCCCAAGACTGCAACGAATTGTAGAAGGTTGTGGATGTTGACCAATCCATCACACAAGCCAATCTCCACCATCAAAAAAACTGCCACCTGCTCTCTGGACCCCATCCCCTCCAGCTTTGTCAAGGCCTGCCTTCCTGCTCTCTCTCCACTTATCACTGCAACAATAAACTCCTCCCTGTCCACTGGCATCGTCCCGCCATCCATCAAAATCGTTGCTGTCACCCCCATTCTGAAAAAACCTGGTCTAAACCCTGACACCCCAAACAACTTCAGACCAATCTCCAACCTACCCTTTCTGTCCAAAGTTTTGGAACGTGCTGTAGCTTCCCAACTCAAACACCACCTCTCTACCAATAACCTGTATGAAACTTTCCAATCCGGATTCCGCTCCAACCACTGTACTGAAACTGCGCTCCTCAAAATCACAAACGACATTCTCCTCTCCTCCGACGCTGGCAACCTCAACATCCTCATCCTACTTGACCTCAGCGCCGCCTTTGACACCATAAATCACTCCATTCTCCTCACCCGACTTGAAACCTCCTTTAACATCACCGGCACAGCCCTATCCTGATTCAAATCTTACCTCTCTGACAGACACCAGTTCATCTCCATTAACAACTGTAAATCCCCCACCGCTCCCCTCCCCCAAGGTGTCCCCCAAGGCTCAGTCCTTGGCCCCCTCCTCTTCATCCTCTACCTGTTCCCCCTTGGTCAATTAATCCGCCGTCATGGTCTCAACTTCCACTGCTTCGCCGATGATATCCAGCTCCTCATCTCCACCAAGTCAATTTCCCCCACCACACACTCTACACTGACAAACTGCATCACTGAAATAAAATCTTGGCTTCAATCAAATTTCCTCAAACTCAATTGCAACAAATCTGAAATCATCATCATTGGTCCAAAAATGCTCACCAAATCCACCCAAAACTTCATCCTCAACATTGATGGTCTCCCAGTATCCACCTCCCCTCACATCCGGAATCTTGGAATCATCTTTGATCAAACCCTCTCCTTCGACAAACACATCAAACACATCACAAAGACAGCCTTCTTCCACCTCAAAAACATTGCCCGTCTCCGTCCATGCCTCTCCTCCACAGCTGCAGAAACCCTCATCCATGCCTTCATCACCTCCCGTCTGGACTACTGCAACAGCCTCCTCTATGGCGCACCCTCAAAAATCATCAGTAAACTTCAATACATTCAAAACTCCGCTGCCCGTCTACTCACCCACACCCCGATCCGTGACCATATCACCCCCGTCCTTTACAAACTCCACTGGCTCCCCATCCCCCAGAGAATCCAGTACAAAATCCTCCTCATGACCTACAAAGCCCTCCATAACCTGGCCCCATCCTACCTGACCGACCTCCTCCACAGACACACTCCCACCTGCACCCTCCGCTCTGCTGCTGCCAATCTCCTATCCCCCCACATCCGGACTCAGATCCTGGGGGGACAGGGCTTTCTCCATCGCTGCTCCCACCCTATGGAACTCACTACCTCAAACCGTCAGAGACTCCTCCACACTCACCACATTCAAAACATCACTGAAGTCTCACCTGTTCAGTACTGCCTTCAACCACTGAAGGTCACCCCACCCTCTGTCTCCTTTGTTCGTTTACTTATTTACTTATTTATCTATTTATTCACTTCCCTATGTTCTCTAAATCCCTGTAAAGCGTCTTTGAGTATATGAAAAGCGCTATATAAATGTAATGTATTATTATTATTATTATTATTATTATTATTATTATCAATTTCATCTATACTTCACACTGCCTTGGGAAAGCAGCCAAAATAACCAAGGACCATTTCCCCTTTCTCCCCTCTTGGGTGGATTGAAACCGTGTACTGCCATACTCAGGGCAGCTATTTTCCTGCTGTTATTAGACCACTGAACAGTCCTCCCAAAGGCTAATCGATTTATTCACAAAATGCTGGAGTAACTCAGCAGGTCAGGCAGCATCTCGGGAGAGAAGGAATGGGTGATGTTTCGGGTCGAGACCCTTCTTCAGACTGATGTCAGCGGGGCGGGACAAAGGAAGGATATAGGTGGAGACAGGAAGATAGAGGGAGATCTGGGAAGGAGGAGGGGAAGGGAGGGACAGAGGAGCTATCTGAAGTTGGAGAAGTCGACGTTCATACCACCGGGCTGCAAACTGCCCAGGCGAAATATGAGGTGCTGCTCCTCCAATTTCCGGCGGGCCTCACTATGGCACTGGAGGAGGCCCATGACAGAGAGGTCAGACTGGGAATGGGAGGGGGAGTTAAAGTGCTGGGCCACCGGGAGATCAGTTTTGTTAATGCGGACCGAGCGCAGGTGTTCAGCGAAGCGATCGCCGAGCCTGCGCTTGGTTTCGCCGATATAAATAAGTTGACATCTAGAGCAGCGGATGCAAAAGATGAGGTTGGAGGAGGTGCAGGTGAACCTCTGTCTCACCTGGAAAGACTGTTTGGGTCATTGGATGGAGTTGAGGGGGGAGGTAAAGGGACAGGTGTTGCATCTCGTGCGGTTGCAGGGGAAAGTGCCCGGGGTTGGGGTGGTTTGGGTAGGAAGGGATGAGTGGACCAGGGAGTTACGGAGGGAACGGTCTCTGCGGAACGCAGAGAGGGGACGGGATGGGAAGATATGGCCAGTGGTGGGGTCCCGTTGTAGGTGACGGAAATGTTGGTGGATGATATTTTGGATCCGCTGGCTGGTGGGGTGGAAGGTGAGAACGAGGGGGATCCTGTCCTTGTTGCGAGTGGGGGGAGGGGGAGCAAGAGCGGAGCTGCGGGATGTAGAAGAGACCCTAGTGAGAGCCTCATCTATAATGGTGGAGGGGAAGCCCCGTTTTCTGAAGAACGAGGACATCTCGGAAGCCCTAGTGTAAAACACCTCATCCCGGGCGCAGATGCGGCGTAGACAGAGGAATTGGGAGTAGGGGATAGACTTTTTGCAGGGGACCGGGTGGGAAGAAGTGTAGTCCAGATAGCTGTGCGAGTCGGTGGGTTTGTAGTAAATGTCCGTCACTAGTCTGTCTCCTGTGATGGAGATGGTGAGGTCCAGAAACGGGAGGGAGATGTCAGAGATAGTCCAGGTATATTTAAGGGCAGGATGGAAATTGGAGGTGAAGTGTATGAAGTCAGTGAGTTCTGCATGGGTGCAAGAGGTAGCACCAATGCAGTCATCGATGTAGCGGAGGTAGAGTTCGGGGATGGGGCCAGTGTACGTCTGGATCAGGGATTGTTCGACGTACCCGACAAAGAGGCAGGCGTAGCTAGGGCCCATGCGAGTGCCCATAGCTACGCCTCTGGTTTGGAGGAAGTGGGAGGAGTCAAAGGAGAAGTTGTTGAGGGTAAGAACTAGCTCTGCTAGGCGGAGGAGAGTGTTGGTCGATGGGGATTGGCTGGTTCTACGGTCGAGGAAGAAACGAAGGGCACAAAACAAAAAAAACAACAACAAAAAACAAAAAACATCCATCACAGTGAGTCTTCTCCAGTCACCTCCTCACTGTGATGGAAGGACAAAATGTATTTTCTCTTCCCAGCCGTCTTCTCCCACGGTCAGGCTGTTGAAATTGCCATGTCGGGGCGGTCGGGGCTACCGACATTGAAGCCCTCGCCGGGCAGAGAAAATCCCGCGGCCTATTCCAAGCCGCACCGGACGGTGAAAGGTCCGCAGCGGGCCGACCCAAGCCCCGCGATTCGGGGCGGGCGAAGACGCTGCCGCTGCCGGAGCTCCCGAGGTCAGCCCCCACCCAGGGGCCTACGAGCTTCCGACGTCCACGTGGCCCACAGCCCACGGCCGAAGCCTCCGGAGCTTCGAAGGCGAGTCGCAGCCGCACTCGCAGCGCCACCACAGCCTCCGAAAGCAGCCAGCTCCGCAGATGGTAAGTCCGGTCCGTGGGCTCTGCGAACCAGAGCCCCAGGTGGTCCCAGCTGGAGGCCGCCAGCTCCAGGTGTTTGGCCGATAGTAGGCCGCAGGAGGAACGGAGACACGACCTAGAAAAAAGGTTGCGTCTCCGTTCTGAAGAGAGAATTTTTACAGTTTCCCCCCCACACATATTACACAACCACAAAAAAACACTACATCACATCTAAGCAGTACTATTAAGACAAAAACAACAAAAAACACAAAAGACAAAAGGACTGCATGTGAGCCGCAGCTGCTGCGCAGCGCCGCCACTTCCGTGGGATTATTAATCGCCTTATTATTAATGAATAATAAATGATAATTATTAGCATGTCATGAGGTGAGTCTCTGAACTACTATTGCGGCTACAGTACAGGTAAATTTCTTATTCCACTCTCTCCCAGAAAGTCAGTGATGATTATGCCTTGATTGTTAAGTGCAGGCAGTTGGATTCCTTCATTGTACAAAACCATTTCCTAGCACTTATGTGGCACAAACTCAGCCATACTTGGGAGTTATATTTATTTCCAGTCTGCTTCTACATACAAGATACCATTTTTTCATGATTTTAAACACAAAGATATCTGAGGAAAATAGGGTTTATTGTTAGAGAATTTGGGGAAAGGTAGTTCTGGTTAGGATCAGGACAGCCACGTCATGCAATGCTGCTGAAAAGAAAGATTTAGAATGTGCACATTACATTGCTTACCAGAGAGCCAAGCCAGCAGCAGCAGTCATAGGAGCATCAAACAGTTCAAATAAATTGATGGGCCTCAGTGGATCTGAAAGAGGTAAGGGTGTAAGATAAGATGGATTCTGTACATTGTGACTCATAGCTGAAGGCAAGTTTTGGTGAACAAAGATATGGCTATGAAAATGCATCTTAACAATACAGATTCACAGACCCACTGGAAACAGATAACAAGGAAGAGGCGAAACATAATCTAAACGAGGTTCAAATGCCTACACTGCTACAGCAAAAGTGTCAGGATGAGACACACAAAACTGAAATACAAAATGTAAATACAAAAAACTGCAATTATGCAGTGGGCCTGTAAGAAATCACAAAAAAGAAAGCAAATAGGTTATGATGCATCTGATTTGCACCTTTTATCTGATTTCTTTAATTAGCTTTGTTCCGTTAATAGCTGAGTAACAGCTCTCTATTTCCTTTTATTTGTATCATTAAAACCTCAACTGCACAGTCTGAAAGTTTGGAGGCTCCAGGCAATAGACAACAGCCTGAAATGTTTTCTTGTAGTTACTGATCAGATTCCTAACCCCCCTGATGTTACCCTGCTGGCCTACCCATTAAAGATAAAGCAGCCTTTGCAATTACTGAATGCTGCAAAGATTGGATGTTATCACACTTTTCAAGAAAGGAGGGAGAGAGAACGGTGGGGAAGATGCTGGAGTCGATTATCAAAGATGTAATAGCGGTACATTTGGATAGCAGTAACAGGATCAGTCCAAGTCAGCATGGATTTACAAAGGGGAAATCATGCTTGACAAATCTTCTGGAATTTTTTTAAATGGACAAGGGAGAGCCAGTGGATGTAGTGTACCTGAACTTTCAGAAAGCCTTTGATAAGGTCCCACACAGCAGATTAGTGGGCAAAATTAGAGCACATGGTATTGGGGGTAGGGTATTGACATGGATAGCAAATTGGTTCACAGACAGGAAACAAAGAGTAGGGATTAACGGGTCCCTTTCAGAATGGCAGGCAGTGACCAGTGGGGTGCCCCAAGGCTCGGTGCTGGGACCGCAGCTATTTACAATATCCATTAATGATTTAGATGAAGGAATTAAAAGTAACATTAGCAAATTTGCAGATGACACAAAGCTGGGTGGCAGTGTGAACTATGAAGAGGATGCTATGAGGATGCAGTGACTTGGACAGGTTAGGTGAGTGGGCAGACGCATGGCAGATGCAGTATAATGTAGATAAATGTGAAGTTATTCACTTTGGAGGCAAGAATGGGAAGGCAGATTATTATCTGAATGGTGTCAAGTTAGGAAAAGGGGAAGTACAATGAGACCTGGGTGTCCTAGTACATCAGTCATTGAAAGTAAGCATACAGGTACAACAGGCAGTGAAGAAAGCTAATGGCATGTTAGCCCTCATAACAAGAGGAATTGAGTAGGTCCTTCTGCAGTTGTGCAGGGGCCTGGTGAGACCACACCTAGAGTATGGTATGCAGTTTTGGTCTCCTAATTTGAGGAAGGACATTCTTGCCTTTGAGGGAGTGTAGCATAGGTTCATGAGGTTAATTCCCGGGATGGTGGGACTGTCATATGATGAAAGAATGGAGCGACTGGGCTTGTATTCACTGGAATTTGGAAGGATGAGAGGGGATCTTATAGAAACATATAAAATTATTAATGGATTGGGCACGCTAGATGCGTGAAACATGTTCCCAATGTTGGGGGAAGTCCAGAACCAGGGGCCACAGTTTAAGAATAAGGGGTAGGCCATTTAGAACTGAGATGAGGAAAAACTCCTTCACACAGAGAGTTGTGAATTTGTGGAATTCTCCGCCTCAGAAGGCAGTGGAGGCTGATTCACTTGATGCATTCAAAAGAGAGTTAGATAGAGCTCTAAGGGCTAGCGGAATCAAGGGGTATGGGGAAAAGGCAGGTTCAGGGTACTGATTGTGGATGATCAGCCATGATCACATTGAATGGCTCCTGCACCTATTATCTATGTATCTATGTATGTAAAGTCCCTAACCAAGGAAAATATGAAGCAGTCAGAGTGGATCACTCTATCAGTTGGATGTCCTGGCCCAGAGCAAATCTGTCAGCCACGCTGCCAAGGAGAAAGTTCAAGCCAAAAGTGCAATTGTAAGGAAATCTGATTTTGCATGATTCCAGTTTAACTTTTTACTCTCAACTGGGACCAATATGTCTGACTTCAGCGCATTTAGAGGTGGAACCTCTGCCTGGAAATCAATAGGGGCAGGAAAGACTGCTCAGGTTCATGACCTGGCCACATACAGTATACACTGACCACATCCTATACCGAAGGATAGTAGGAGCTAGTTGTCACATATGACAAGTTGAATAAACCATCTGTGTCAGTTGTTTAAGGTCAGGTATACTAAATAAATATTGAACAAGTATTCGAGGTTTATAGGGATATTGTAGACAACAAGAAATAATTTAGGAGGGCAAAAGGGGATATTAAATGACCTTAGCAAGTAGAATGTAGGTGAATCCTAATATCTTGCATTAGTATGTTAGCACCTAAGGAAGGACTATGTCTCCTCAGAGAGCAAAAGAGTAATCTAACGGGTGGAGGCAGGGAATAGGAACAAAATCATGAATGAATGCTTCTCATTGGCATTCACCAGGGAGAAGATCGTGGAGCCTGGAGAATTAAGGGAAGGTTATGTTGATATTTTGGCGCATGTCTATGTCAGGAAGGGGGAAGTCCAGGAAATATTGGAGCATGTAAGGGTAGTTAGATGTCTGTCCTGATCTTGGGGAAGCAAGGGAAAGATTCCTGAGGGTCTAATGAGATCTTTGCTGTTTCATTAGCCATGAAAAAGTTTGGAGAACAGCTAGTGTTGGTCCCTTGTTCAATAAGAGTATGCGGAAACTACATAACTCTAATTATTTATTTGAGGAGGTAAACAGAAAAGTTGATCAAGACAGAGCAGCAGGCTTAGTTTACATCGATTTTAGAAAAGCTTTTGTTAATGTTCCCACATGGTAGGCTATTCCAGGAAGTTAAGGCACAAGGGATCTGAAACATGTCATAATCATAATCATAATCATACTTTATTAGCCAAGTATATTTTGCAACATACGAGGAATCCCATTTGCCATACAGTCATACCAATAAAAAGCAACGGAACACACAAAATACATTTTAACATGAACAGCCACCACAATGACTCCTCTGCATTCCTCACTGTGAAAAAAAGTTCAATCTCTCCCTTCTTTGTCCTCCAACGGTCGGGGGCCTCTAACCTTCCATTGACGGGACGATCTTACTCCCATAACCGATGGCGAACCTTCGGACGATCAAGCTCCTGAATCTCAGCTCCCCCGTGCCGGGTGATCTACCCCGGGTCGGGGCTAGTCGGACGTCGTGCGGCCTTTGGAGCTTCCCGACGTCGGTCTCAACCTGAGACTGCGAGCTCCTTGATGTTAAAGCTCCTTGATATTGACAAAAAGAATCCAAAGTTGGCTTGATGATAATAATGGTCGATAGTGTTTCGTTTCTGACTGGATGTCCAACCAATGGTGTACCGTAGCATTTAGTGCTGTGACTTTTAGTGTTTGTAGTATATATACATGACTTGGATGAAAGTGGAGATGATCTGATTGGTAAGTTTGCAAATGACTCAAAAAATAGTGGAGTCCTAGATGGCGGAATATATGGTCTAAGAATATATTGATCTGCTGGAAAATTCACCAGAGCCATGACAGATGGAACTCAATATAGACAAATGTGAGGTAATGCAATCAGAAAGTCAAATTCTGGAGTGATGTGTACAGTTCCAGTATCCACACTGCAGGAGGAATGTGTACAGTTCCAGTATCCACACTGCAGGAGGAATGTGTACAGTTCCAGTATTCACATTGCAGGAGGGATGTGTACAGTTACAGTATTCACACTGCAGGAGGAATGTGTAAAGTTCCAGTATTCACAATGCAGGATCGATGTGTACAGTTCCAGTATCCACACTGCAGGAGGAATGTGTACAGTTCCAGTATCCACACTGCAGGAGGAATGTGTACAGTTCCAGTATTCATACTGCAGGAGGGATGTGGTAGTAATAGAATGCAGAAGAGATTCACTAAGATGTTGCCTAGAATGAAAGATTGGATAGGCTGTATTCTCACTGTATCGTAGGAGGGGTGGGACCATACATTTTCTAAAATTATGAAGGATATCAGCAGGGGAGATAGTCAGAATCTTTTTTCCAGTGCAGGTGTTTAGAAATAGAGGACAAAGTTTAAGGTGAGAGGGGAAAGATTTTAAAGCGATCTGAAGGGGTGTGTTTTTTTACACGTAGGGTGATGAATGGAATGAGCTGCAGAACAGATAGACAATGGACAATAGACAATAGGTGCAAGAGTAGGCCATTCGGCCCTTCGAGCCAGAACCACCATTCAATGTAATCATGGCTGATCATTCTCAATCCGTACCCCGTTCCTGCCTTCTCCCCATATCCCCACCGACTCCGCTAGGACTCCACTATCCTTAAGAGCTCTATCTAGCTTTCTGTTGAATGCATTCAGAGAATTGGCCTCCTATGCCTTCTGAGGCAGAGAATTCCACAGATTTACAACTCTCTGACTGAAAAAGTTTTTCCTCTTCTCCGTTCTAAATGGCCTATCCATTATTCTTAAACTGTGGCCCCTGGTTCTGGACTCCCCCAACATTGGGAACATGTTTCCTGCCTCTAACGTGTCCAACCCCTTAATAATCTTATATGTTTCGATAAGATCCCCTCTCATCCTTCTAAATTCCTGTGTATACAAGCCTAGTAACTCCAATCTTTCAACATATGGCAGTCCCGCCATTCCGGGAATTAACCTAGTAAACCTACGCTGCACGCCCTCAATAGCAAGAATATCCTTCCTCAAATTTGGTGGAAGTAGATACAATTACAACTTTTACAAAACGTCATTTGGACAGGTACCTTGATAGCAGAGGCACAGAAGGATATGGGACAAAATGTAGACAAATAAGAATAGCGTACTAAGGCATCACAGTCAGTATGAATGAGGTGGGCAAAACCGTCGCTTTCTGTGCTAAATGATCCTTTGAATCCATGATGATTTTTTACATGCTGAAACCACCAAATATGTCAAACTAACTAAAGTCTTCTGGTTCAGACTACATTTAGATCTGCAACCAAAAGTTTCTTCAATTCCATGGCACCTTATTGTCCCGTGTACCTGGGTGCAGTAACATTCCTTTATTGCATACAGTTCGGTAAAAAAATTACTCTACATAGGTACAATTATACTTAATTACAAGAGTGTAAGAATTGCACTTCCATCTATCTTTTCCTGCAACTTCTTTCATTCTCCTTCATTCTGTTTTTACGCGATTGTCCCTGTCACACTGATTTCTTTTCACTCAATTTGTACTGCATTTTTGCTTTTTAATGCTTTGCTTCTACTTCCATTTCCTGTCTCATTTATCTCTCTTATTATTATCTTATTCTTTACTTCTTTCACCCTCCATCTTTTGAGCTTATGCTTTAGTTTGTTTTCACATTTATTTCTTTCCCTGATATGTTTACCTTCCCCAGACCAACTCACCTAATTCATCATCAAGTTTCATATTTTCCTAATTATGAAAAGTATAATTTTGATCATTGTGAGGAAGGCCTAATCTATTTTGGACCCTTTTTTGATGCACCGTTTGACCATTTAACTGGAGGTTTTGACACCTGGAAAGCTTGTAAATAAACGTCAGTTGCCATCAAAGGATGAACCGTCATCGAGTCATACAGCATGGAAACAGGCCCTTTGGCCCAACCTGCCTTGCTAACCAAGGTGCCCCATCTACACTAGTCCCACCTGCCTGATTTTTAACCCATATCCCTCTAATCCTTTCCTAACCATGTACCTATCTAAATGTCTTTTAAATGTTGTTATAGTATCTGGCTCAACGACCTTCTCTGGCAGCTCATTCCAAATACCCACCACCTCTGTGTGAAAAGGTTGCCCCTCAAATTCTTATTAAATCTTTCCCCTCTCACATTAAACCTATGTCCTCTGGTTCTTGATTCCCTTCTCTGGGCAAAAGACTCCATGCAACAAACAATGGTGGAAGAACTCAACAGGTCAGGCAACACTGGAGGAGGAAAAATATGTATGTTGATGTTTAGGATTGAGACTCTGAGTCACGTCTTGCATGTATCCAGCATGCTGATTGTTGTTCCAGATTCCAGCATCTGCAGTCTCTTTTGTCTTCTGTATCCTGTTTAATCCGTTTGCCGCAGTAGGTTGGTTAATATTCTGTGCAATGGTCTGGAGTGATTCAATGGAATAAAAAGTCCGCACGATAATAATAACTGGACAGGTTCCAAAATGGTTGCCAATTTCTTTTGTCTGAACACCAATCAAGCATCACGATTGAAAATTGCTCTCAATATTTTTATTGAGAAACTTTTGGCAGAAAGAAACATGATTTTTATTCATATTATAGATAAGAGAATAATTTAATATCTGCACAAATATTTTGAATACAGCAAACCCTTGTTTTAATAGATCCATTTACAACATATTTCGGTTATAGCGGACGGACATGCCAACATTACACCCAGCTCACACTTCCTCCCCTTTGCTTACAGCCCTTGCTTCTGCTGCCACTCCCACTCACAAGATGCACCAGAAAGCCATTCTTTACCCACGGCATGGTCTGGTTGCGGCTCATGTTGTGGCCCCTGGGGACGGAGCTTTCTTCGGGCCGCTGCCACCAACAGGATGGGCTTGGTTACCTTCTGGCTCCCTTCCCTCTCACTAGCTGCTGCTTCTTCCTATCGGTCGTCACTTTGGCGGAGGGGGGGGAGTGGGAAGTGGCAGAGTGGACAAAGCGTTGGGAGAAGGAGGAGGAGGCGGCAGTGAAGCGGACAATGCGAATGAAGAAGCGGCAGCTGGTGAGCGGGGATGGAGCTCCAGGGTGACCCTGTTGTTGGCAGCGGCCTGAAGAAAGCATTGCCAACCAGGGGCTACAGCGTGAGCCGCTACAACAGCCGCATAAACTGGTGAAGAAGGGCTCACTGGTGGAGGTCAGCGGCATCAGTGCCTAGTTTCAAGGTGAAATGACACCTCGATGCACATGACAATAAACTAAACTGAAAGTGCTGGAGTAACTCAGCAGACTGAATCAATCTAAAGACAGGTCCCGACCAGTGATGGAAATGGGGGGGGTACGTAGGGGGACGGTGTTCCCCTAGTTTTCAATTTCCAGCTGGGGTTTAATGAGTTTAATGAGCACTACAGAAAGATTAGAGTCGTTTATCACTTTATTCAACTCAAACGAAAACGATTTGTTAACTGCTACTGTAAGCACTTGTTAACAGCCAGTAGTTAACCGGTAGTAGTTATTCAATGTGTCATCAATACATCGATCCACATTCCTCAGTAAATGTAATTGTGTTTTGACCATGTATTAATGACACTGCGTTCCTTTGAATAAAATTCAAGGGAGAATTTCTTAAACTCACTGTCAGGGCTACCGGATCGCGAGCACGGGCTCAGGTAAAGTCACACTATTTTATTATTCCATGTTATTTTATTTGCCGCTTTGCCGCTGTGCCTCTGTGCCTCTCTGCCGCTGTGCCTCAGTTGTTTCAGTTAAATTAGAATGGATGGGGAGAAAATGAAATAAGTAGTACCAATAGTGTTTTCCAGCCTAAATCGTGAGTGGTGAATATTTTATTGTGGGTGGTTTTATTTAGCAAAACAATAGTGCAAGCGGATATATTTTATTATATATCACTATCAAATCACTATCAAATATCTATAAATTTCAGATTTGTGTACCCCTGTGAAAATGAGCGTACTGAGATACTTTGAAAGACAGCGTCTTCAGATCGATGAAAAAATAAATGATAATGAAAACACTCAGCCAGAAAAGAAGGCAAAATTACTTGAAACTGATAATGTAACTGATGCAGCTGTTTCGCCTGATGCTGCTGCTGCATGTGAAGACATTTCAAAAGATATTGAAAAATGTGATCTTCCAGACTGTTGGACACAAGAAATGTACTTAAACAAAAAGAAAGAATATCCCTGGCTAATTGTTAAAAACAGAAAACTAGGATGTAGTGTATGCAGCAAGTGTCATCTTGGACTTGAACGAACACAAGGAATTAATTGGTCTTGTGAGTGGTGCAGTGTTAATGTAGTAGGAGTGAGTGATGGCAAAGCAAAACAGTTAATGAGTTTAAGAAAAAAAAATTTTAAGCACAAAAATAGTGAAGCTCATATCAGATGCCAAAAAAATCAATGAAACAGCTGAAAAAAAAAGCAATCGAAAATGTAGTGTATATGTCACTGAAAAAGGACGAAGCAAAAACAGGTCGAGTTTTTAGAACTGTATATAATATTGTACACAAAGGTAGGCCCTACACAGATATGTCTTCTGATATTGAACTGCAAGAAAGAAACGGCATCGACTTAGGGTACGTTCTACACTCTCATAAGTCATGTGCAGATGTTTCTCACCACATAGGGAACCAGATGCGAAGGCAGTGGTGGAAAATATAATTTCAAAACAATCTAAAATGTCTATTATGATTGATAAATCTACTACTATTAATGGGAAAACTGTTCTAGTAGTCTGCTTGAGAGCAGCAGTTGGTGAATCTTCCCAACCTATATCATTCTATTTTGACTTAGAACATATAGAACATATTTGACTGAGAACTTGGTGCAAATGCAAAATCTATATATGATGGGCTTCTAAGTTGCTTACAAAGAGGTGGTTTTTCAATACAGTACCTAAAAGAAAATGTGATATCACTTGTAACTGATGGCGCATCAGTAATGTTAGGACGAAATGCAGGGGTTGCAAAACTATTTCTTGATGATTTCCCTAATGCAACTGTTTGGCACTGTGCCAGTCACAGGCTTGAACTCAGTGTAGGTGATGTTATAAATGAAGTTGCAGGTTTGAATCATTTATTTTGTGATAAATTGTATTCCTTATATCATAGGTCTCCTAAGAATCAGGATGAGTTAACTGCTTGTGCTGAGGCTCTTCACTGTCAACTGTTGAAAATTGGTCGTGTTTTCAGTGTGAGATGGGTTGCTTCGTCTAACCGAACTGTAAAGGCAATGTGGCAGTCTTATAAAGCTATTTGGGAGCATTTTGGAAAAGCAAGCTGTGATGCTTCAAGATCTAGTGCAGAGAGAGCAAAGTACGAGAGGCTGAAAAATGTATTAGAGTCATCAGCTTTCGTAAATAATTTGGTCTTGTTGATGGACAGTTTGCTAGAGTTGTCTGAACTGTCACTTGAACTGTAGAACCGAAATTGTACACTTAGTTCATTTAATTTCCTGATGTGCTTTACTATCAAGGTTTTTGAATATCAAATAGAGAAGCCAGGAAAGTTTTATACTCAAGTGGAGAAAGCAACAAGCCAGATGATATTTAACGGAATAAATTTGAGAGCTGGTAAAGTACCTACAATAAATACATAGACAACAGTTTTTGTGGAGTTTGGTCAATAATATGAAATCCAAGCTGCTTGAATCTACAACAGCTTCCAATAATAAATGTAAAAAGTTAAACAAGTCGTAATATTTAGATATTAACAATATTCCAGAAGATTCACTTTTTACCTTTGGGGATAATGGTGTAGAAGAAATGGCAGAATAATTTGGCTTAAATAGTCGGCTTTGTGTCAGAGCCTTCAGAGAATTCAAGGAATCTAAAGGGAAGATAGTTTCTGCAGATTTTCAGCAGCTGGTAACGGCTGTAAATACAATTCCGGTAACAACAACAGAATGTGAAAGAAGCTTCAGTGGCATGAATTTCTTCATGTCACCACAACATGCAAGACTTCAAACTGATCATCTCTCAACTCTTCTATTTATTAAGTTGGTGGGACCTCCTCCATCAAAATTCAACCCCAAAGAATATCTGAGGACATGGCTTCTTAGTGGCAGAAGGCGTGCTGAAGAAATGGCATGCAGAAAGAAAGAGGAGGTGACAGAAAAAAATGGAGATTATATACCATTATGGAACATTTTGTAATGTAAACAGAGAGAGAGAGATGCCAGAAAGCAGCTATGACATATAATACACAATAAACTATATTATAAATACACAATAAACAAGTTATGCATTCTTGTACTCTTACATGGGTATGACCGCACATAAAAAAATCCCCCCCCCCCCTTCCTTCCCAACATCAGCCTCACGGACCTTAAGAGTACCCCTAGTTCCTAAAACCCATTTCCATCACTGGTCCCGACAACACCTATCCATATATGTATAAGAAAATAACTGCAGATGCTGGTACAAATCGATTTATTCACAAAATGCTGGAGTAACTCAGCAGGTCAGGCAGCATCTCGGGAGAGAAGGAATGGGTGACGTTTCGGGTCGAGACCCTTCTTCAGACTGACATGTTCTCCAAAGATGCTGCCTGACCAGCTAAGTTACTATAGCTCTTTGTATCCTTTTGTGTATTAACCATCATCTGCAGTTCTTTGTTTCAACTACATACAATGATAATACCTAACTCGGTATAGCAGACAATCAGCAATAAAGGACACGGGTTCATCCCCCTATGGTCTGTTATATGCAAGATTTACTGTAGTTGTGACATTCTGGCCAATATCCAGTTCAGCAGCTTGTTACACATGCATCAGACAAGTATAAATATTACATCAACAGTGAGTACAATTCAAATGTCAGAGTTATGCAACACTGAAACAAACCCTTTGGCCCATCCTGTCCATGTTGAGCACCATGTACTTCGCTAGCTTTGGGAAATCCAGAGGTCACGAACACTTGAATAAGCAACATCCCTTGCATTAATGGATGCAATGCTGAAGCTTTATAAGGTGTTGGTCAGACCACATTTGGAGTATTGAGCACAATTTTGTGTCCCATATCTGAGGAAGGATATGCTGGCGCTGGAGACAGTCCAGAGGAGGATTACGAGAATGATCCCAGGAATGAGTGGGTTAACATCTGATGAGCGTTTGACAGCAATGGGCCTGTACTCACTGGAGTTTAGAAGGATGAGTGGGGAACCTCGTTGAAAATTACCAAAGAGTGAGAGGCTTGGATAGAGTGAATGTGGAGAGGATGTTTCCACTAGTGGGAGAGTCTAGGACCAGAGGTCATAGCCTCAGAATAACAGGACATTCATTTAGGAAGGAGTTGAGGAGGAATTTCTTTGGTCAGAGTGTGGTGAATCTGTGGAATTGATTGCCACAGAAGGATGTGAAGGTCAATGGATATTTGTAAGGCAGAGATAGATAGATTCATGATTAGTATGGGTGCCAGGTGTTATGGGGAGAAATCAGGAGAATGTGGTTGAGAGGGAAAGATAGATCAGCCATGATTGAATGGTGGAGTAGACTTAATGGGATGAATGGCCAAATTCTGCTCCCATCACTTATGCTTTAATGATGACTATCCAACTAGTTGTTCAGTTGCGATGGTTGTGACCAAAAAAATAATTCCTAATATGTTGAGGCATTTACTATAACAGCATTTAAAAGACAGCTACACGGATAGGAAACGTTTAGAGGAATATGGGCCAAACACAGGCAATTGGGACTTGCTTACATGGGGCATCTTAATTGGGGGGGAATGGTATGTTCCGTGAGCTGGCAATGGGCTAATGAGGCTTAAAGGCTTAAATTCCTTATGACAGGGCTGAGAAGTAGGATCCTTCCCCTCAACCTTCCTTATGTTGACTTCTTCAGTCAGCAGTTTTAGTGTGTGGTGGTTCTGAGAACATCTGTCCTTCAACCTGCCACTGCATGTTAGCCAGCCCACTCCTCACCTTCAGGATAAATGGGCGAGTGGATTTTGCAAATATCTTGCTTATTTAACGCTTAAGTGATAAAAAAATATATATTTTATTTTACTTCATGGCAAGATCAGTTCATGGTATTGATTGAATTGAATTGATTGAAAAATACAGCATGGAAACTGACTTTCAGCTGGATTCAAACTGGCATACCATCTTTGGAGCTAAAACTGGTACTGTCAGCTTGCCAGTGAATTAAAAGAAGATCCAAGGAGAAATTGTGGAGTATTTTCAGGCATATATAAGATTTGTGGTTTGGCCAAATCTTTCGGGGCCAACCAATTTCTCTCATCATGAATGCTTCTACTGAGGTACTGTATTTTACATCTTAACATTGTAATAACCTGTATAATTTTGGATAATGTCCAAACTGTTCTCTGAGATAATCTAGACTGATGGGGCAATAATTCATGAGATTGGAGCTGTCATGTTTTCTGTGGTCAGAAAGTGCCAGGAAAAATTTGTGCTTTATTAAATAGATGCTGAATTTGGAGTTGTATTTTGTCAATTTGCCAGATGCCTTGCCAATTCTGAAGTACAAGCTTTCACTTCTACACCTCACGAGGGGTACTGGGACAAAGAGATCTTGTACCTCCTTCACACCTTCAGGGGAAGTGGGTGAAACATAGAAACATAGAAACATAGAAATTAGGTGCAGGAGTAGGCCGTTCGGCCCTTCGAGCCTGCACCGCCATTCAATATGATCATGGCTGATCATCCAGCTCAGTAGCCTGTACCTGCCTTCTCTCCTTACCCCCTGATCCCTTTAGCAAAAAGGGCCACATCTAACTCCCTCTTAAATATAGCCAATGAACTGGCCTCAACTACCTTCTGTGGCAGAGAATTCCACAGACTCACCACTCTCTGTGTGAAGAAATGTTTTCTCATCTCGGTCCTAAAAGACTTCCCCCTTATCCTTAAGCTGTGACCCCTGGTTCTGGACTCCCCAAACATCGGGAACAATCTTCCTGCATCTAGCCTCTCCAACCCCTTAAGAATTTTATATGTTTCTATAAGATCCCCCCTCAGTCTTCTAAATTCCAGCGAGTACAAGCCCAGTCTATCCAGTCTTTCCTCATATGAAAGTCCCGCCATCCCAGGGATCAATCTGGTGAACCTTCTCTGTACTCCCTCTAAGGCAAGAACGTCTTTCCTCAGGTTAGGAGACCAAAACTGCACACAATACTCCAGGTGCGGTCTCA
Organism: Rhinoraja longicauda; assembly: GCF_053455715.1. Lineage (NCBI taxonomy): Eukaryota > Metazoa > Chordata > Chondrichthyes > Rajiformes > Arhynchobatidae > Rhinoraja > Rhinoraja longicauda. The sequence continues at coordinate 38,595,524 of NC_135954.1, read as the reverse complement.
CCAAGGCCATGTACAACTGCAACAGAACCACCCTGCTCCTAAACTCAAATCCTCTTGCTATGAATTTGTGGTTTAATAGGGCAGATTAATAGAGAGATTTGGCATGGAAACAGTTCCCTTTGGCCCATCATATCAACACTGATCATCAACCACCCATTTACATTAATCTGACACTAATCCAACTTTATTCTGTCCATATTGTCAGCAATTCCTCCAAGATTCCACCACTCACCAACACACATTGGGAACTTTATAGTGGCAAATTAATCAACCAATGGAATGAAATACTTTAAACTTTATTGTCACATGTGACTAGGCACAATCTTTGCTGTATGCAAGCATATTCTTTGCTTGCATACCCAATGTATACAAATAGCAGCCACCTACGGCGCTGACAAAGTTACAAAGCACGCTGGCTCCTCCTTTTGTTCTCCCAACCCCCCCGCCCCCCCCCCCACCCCCACCCCCACAGCGGTCCCCATTGTCCTTTGTTCTCCCACCCTCCCCAATTGTCCATTGTTCTCCCCCCACTTCCCTCATGGCGGTCCCCCACGTCGGGTCCTCCATTGTTCTTCCTCCCTTCATGCTCCACGCTCTCATCAACCGTCGACCATGGGTCAACACACAATGCAAGGCTTCATCACCACCAAGGCCCCATCGTCGCGAGGCTTCACCGCCACCAAGGCGTGACCATTGTCAATGCCCCACTTCACGCTGTGGTGCCGACCTGTGCCCCAGCCATGGGCTCCGTTGGCCGCTCCACCGACCCGGACTCCGACCCGCGAGGCCCAGCTCCTCCAACCGACCCGCGAGGCCCCGGCGGGCCCCTGACCCGGACTTCTACGCGGCGATCCAGGAGGCATTGAGACCACGGCACCTTGATTAAGGACTCTGGCCACGTTCCCAGTCCCCAGCCACCCCAATCCACATGTTTTTGGGACGTGGGGAGAAATCTGGAGCAGCTAGAGGAAACCCATGCAGTCACAGGCAGAATGTGCAAACTCCACACAGATTGTGCCAGAGGTTGGGCTTGAACCCAGTCTTCCAGCACTGTGAGGCAGAGACTCCAAAAGTTGTGCCATTGTGCCACCTAAATCAAGATCTAAGTAATAATAGGGAGTGTGGGAAACAGCCAACAAGTCAGTCAGAACTGGGAGAAGGGAAAAGAGAGCCAAAACCAGAGTCAGGGGCTTCAAAGCTAAAGTATTAGCTTTGTTATTCCTTCTACAGGGATTGGCTGACCGCTCCATTTACTGATAGAACTCATTGTATAGATATTAAGATGAGGAACTGGATTTTAGATATTAATATGAGAAACTGGAGAAATAAAGAGCAAGGAACTAACAATGAACCATTGTTAAACTCTAGTCTGGCCATAACTATTGTATTATGTCCACTTTAGATCACTGTATTTTAGGAAGGATGTAAAGGTTTTAGAAAGGGTGCAGAAGAGATATATCAGAATGATGCCAGGGACAAGGGACTGCAATCCTAGGGAAAGTCTGGAAAAGCTGTGTTGTCCCCTCAGAATAGAATAGTTGTAAGGAGATCTGATAGGGTTGTTAGGAATCATGAAGGGAATAGACAGTAGATAAGGGGAAACTTTCATATTATTCGAAGAGTGAAGAACCAGGTGACATTGAATGAAGGCTATTGGGTAAAGAACCAAAAGCTCATGAGGAAATACTTTTTTAAAACAGTAAATGATTAGTATCTGGAATGTACAACCAGGGGGGCAGTGTTCAGAAGGGAGCTGAACAAGAATCTGAAAGCTACAACGGTGGCGCAGCGGTAGAGTTGCTGCCTTACAGCGAATGCAGCGCCGGAGACTCAGTTCGATCCTGACTACGGGCGCTGTCTGTACGGAGTTTGTACGTTCTCCCTGTGACCGGCGTGGGTTTTCTCCGAGATCTTCGGTTTCCTCCACACTCCAAAGACGTACAGGTATGTAGGTTAATTGGCTGGGTAAATGTAAAAAATGTTCCTAATGTGTGTAGGATAGTGTTAATGTGCGGGGATCACTGGGCGCTGCGGTCTCGGTGGGCCGAAGGGCCTTTTTCCGCGCTGTATCTCTAAATCTCAATCTAAAATCTAAAAACTTGTTGGTCAATGGTCAGAGGTTAGGTTAGGTTTATTATTGTCATGTGCACCAAGGTACAGTGAAAAGCTTTGTTTTGCTTGCTATTCAATCAGATCAGATGATACTATTCATAAATATAATCAAGTCAAACTCAAGTACAATAAGTAGAACAAAGGGGAAGATACAGAGTGCAGAATATAGTTTTCAGCATTGTTGCACATCAATTCCACAGACAATGTCCAATGTTCTCAAAGGGGTAGAACTGACTCGGACAGTGCACTAGCTTAGGGAAGGACCATTCTGAAGCCTGATTCACAAACTTTCTTTTGATAGAGGTCACTGAATAGGCATCAGGAGCAGGAATTAATTATTCCTAATGCTTTTTCAAACCCAAAAACATTCAGTTTGATTTCCGTACTTCAGGTCATTTTGGTCCACATGAATAATGGAAACCAAGAAAATATGGCGATAGAAGATTAAGTAAATATTCCAGAAATTGTTTGATCGGCTTGAGATAATGATCTCAAGCATGTCAATTTCACTTTTCCCAAAGCCATTGATTGTTGAGCACTAGTTCCAGAGGCTTTCTGGTATTCAGCAGCAGAGATGTGATCAAGCAGTTGAATGGCTAATAATAATGAAGAGAATACAGACAAAGAAGCAAAAAGGCCAATTTTGTTTTGCACAAGCTGAAGATGGGAATATAAGGATGAATTTTACTTTATTATACAAGGGAATGACAATCAACCAACAGAGGAAATTAAAACTATTTTGTTTAAGAGCAGTGTTCCCAAGCAGTAATAATGTCTTTCTTTGTACATCATTAAATTCTTATTTTTGGCCCTCAAATAACAAAGTGTACCATTTTCAGAAGTTTTTTTCAAGCAATAAAAATGTTTCATACATCAGTAAACCAGAAAAGAAATGATGAAGATTTCACTACAGAAAGTTGCAACTATGGAGAAGTAGGATATCACTGGCTTTCTGCATTTAATTGCCTATGTTTCAGAGTTGCTGTCAGTTTTGTGGTGTAACAATGGCAAACGCTGTAGGTTTGCCACCAATACAACTATAAAATTCTTGCTGTTGTGTACACATTGTACATTCCCCGTTTTCAGCAAAGAACAACTGATTCTGAAATGCTAACGAATTTATGCAAATCTAGTGAGATGAGTAACCACAACTGTTGTAAAGCAGTATAAATACCACCATTGTATCAAGTGCCAAGTAACAAATAAGGGGAATGACTTATAAAAATGCAAAAAGAAAATTTACTTTCAAAATGAAATTGATATTTTCATAAATTATTTTTCATCTGCATTCAATGTATTCACAGATAATTGCCAAGAAACTAGATTGCGAAGCACTATTTTTTAAGTCGTCCATACTGTACAATAAAAATGATTTTGCCTGGAGCAAATTGTACTCCGATCATTCTTGGATGAAATTGTGGCATTTGTGAAATTGGATTCAGTACTGCCATATACTATTTATAGTCATATGGCATGGAAACAGGCCATTCAGCCAACTTTATCCACACTGGCAAGTAGTCAGATATCCATTATAATCCCATCCTGCAGCACGTGACCCATAGCTTTCAATGCTCGGTAATTCAAGTGCTCATCTAGATACCTCTTATATGCTGTTATAAATGCTGCTTCCATCACTCTCATTTGCAGTGCATTCCAGGTAGTCAGCACTTTCTGAGTTAAAATGCACTCCATCTAAATCTATGTCTAGCTTCAGTTACCTCACACTTACTTGGATTAATTTCCTTCTTCCATTTTTCAGGCCATTTCACCAATACATCAATAATATGCCTTCCATATTGTCAACAACTCCACCAATTAGGCATCATCTCCAAATATATTGAACATGCCATGTATATCCACATCGAAATCATTCATGTATATTATTAACAGCAAAAGGTCCCAGTATGCCATTAGTCAAAGACATCCAATCATAAAAACAACACTCTCCACTCACCCCCTTTATCTCCTTTAGCCAAGCCTATTTTGGATCCAATTTGCTCATATGCTGGGATCCCATTGACCCTTCCTCTTTGGACCAGTGTCCCATGTGAAACCTTGTGGAAAGCCTCACTGACTTCCAAGTAAATCACTGCACTGTGCTCATCGATACCTTCTCAAAACATTTATGTTGGCCGGATGAACTATCGTCAATATCAGATGTGCATCTGATGATCTATCTTTTTTAGCATCATGCCCATTTAGCACAAATTGGGACTCAAAGCATCACAACACCTATTTAACAAGCTTGGTAGAACAGGAACATTACACTTGTTTGTTGCATTCCTCAATGTTTAAAGGCATATTCTGCAGACATCAGGCGACGTGACAGACCAGCCTCAGAACTCACTGCAGGCTGTTCAAACATCTTTCAAAGTTTACCAGGAGTGTTGCAATGGGTGCATCATTCCATAGATGCTTTATGAGTCACACTGTGGGCAGCATTTCCTAACTGGAGGTTTGATATGGCCATGATTGGCAACACACAGTTGGCTGGGGACCCTGAGGTGTAAAGCAAAGATATGAGGCTACTCCCAGGGAATCTTCAAGCCACCACATTCACCCTCGTCCTCCCAGATCAACAACCATTTTCAGGTTTCCTGAAGCTGTCATCACTGAGCTCTGTAGTGTTCGGCAAAATGACCTTTTGCCATGTTCTAAATGCCTGGACTGTTCTCTCCATCAAGGTTTATGTCACATTGACTCTCACCATTGGACCTTTTCAATCAGCCACAGCTCATCTCCACCATGTCCTTTGAACTGTATCAGACATAGCACTTAGCCAATGTATTCATTAAGAAATATTTTCAACTACTTTAATTTCACTGAAGATAGGTAAAATCTCAGGTGTTGGTATTAACTGGCTTCTGGCCAGTGCACTACTGGCTTCCAGTGCAGAAGACATTGAATGAAATTCCCAAGAACCAAGATCTTTAGTCAATTGGGAAGGTTTCCTTTGCCTCAGTGTGCAGCTTATTGTGGATCATAAGAAGAATTTCATTGTAAATGTCAAGATTTATCCAGACAGCTGGTATTTTACATTTAAGGGCCTGTCCCACTTAGGCGATTGTTTTGGCGACTGCCGGCGACTGTCAAAGTCGTAGCAGATCGCCAACATTTTCTTTTGCCCGACGACAATGACCACGACAATGCCGAGTCAGGTCGAGATTACACCGTCTTCGGAAACATCACGAAATTCCCACGCTGTCAATGCTTCTCCGGCGTCCTAATTTTCACTGAAATCACTGACAAGTCGGTAAATACTTGAGAGTTTTGAACTATAACATCTTGTATGGGTTACTTAAAAACCAAACTTCACTGTAACAAGGCATAAACTGGATTTACTTCCAGTTTACTAATAGCTGTATTAAAAAAAATTTTTTTTAAAGTGGTTAAGTGGATTTTTGTGAAAAATGTGTGGGCATTCGTTGAAAATGTATGGGAGATGCATATTTGGTTTCTGGGTTGCGTATCTGGGTTGGGAGCCCACTTTAAATGTAATGGCTGATGGCCATAAACATCACGAAAATTCCCACGCTTACCTGACCGTCAAACTGTCGCCTCCAATCTACCTGTCAAATGTCCTGACGGTAAATAAATTGGTTAAACACAAGCATTTTATGGTATTTTGAAATGACTTTACTTATTTTAATATTATGTGCTTCAAAATGCATCTAAGAAAACCTATCAAACCTGGGGACAGCATGCGACAGCGCCCGCAATAAACAACGATACCTGGCGACAAGCCAGCTGTCTCCGAGAAATTTCACTCCGGATGATTTCTCAGTGACACGCTGAGATCCACTACGATTTTTGGAAGACTCCTCACGATCATGCCCGCGACACCCCAGCGAACTGTTGGCGACAGCCTAGTCGCCGGCAGTCGCCTTAAAATCGCCTAAGTGGGACAGGCCCTTTAGAGTCACAGAGTCATACAGCATTGAAATGGGCCTTTCAGTCAAACTCATCCATACCAACCAAGATGCACCCTCTAAGCTACTCCTATTTGCCCACATTTGGCTCATATCCTTCTAAACCTTTCCTATCCATGTACCTGTCTAAATGTTTTTTAAATATTGTTATTGTACCTGCCTCAACAGCTTCCTCCAGCAACTCATTCCATATACCCACCACCAACCGTGAGAAAAGGTTGCCTTTCAGGTTCCTGTTAAATCTTTCCCCTCTCACCTTAAATCTATTGCCTCCAGTTCTTGGTTCTCCTACCCTGTGAAAAGAACTGCATTCGACCTATCTATTTCCTTCATGATTTTATACACCTCTATAAAATCACCCCTTAGCCTCTTGCACTCCAAGAAATAAAGTCTCAGCCTGCCCCACCTCTTCCTGTAGCTGAAGCCCTCGAGTCCTGGGAACATCTCATAAATCTCTCCTGTACTCCTTTCAACATAATGATATTTTTCCTATAGCAGGTTGACCAAGGCTGAACACAGTACTCAAAGGTTGACCTCACTTAAGTCTTGAACAAATGTAACATTACATCCCAACTTCCAAACTCAATTCTATGACTAATCAAGGCCGGCACGCCATAAGCTTTCTTTACCACCCTATCTACCTGCAATGCCACTTTAAGGAAACTATGCACTTGTATTCTAGATCTGTTTTTTGTAGCCAAGATATCACAGAAGGATTGATCTTGGTGGGCTAACTTTATTCCTCTGGCTATTCAGATTAATGCACATTCAAACTGCTATACCTGCTCTCAGCTGCTACAAGAAATACTCAAGCACAGGAACATTGTCGGCACTAATTGTCATACTTGGGATGAGATTTCATTGAAAATTTGGATGAGCAATATTAACAATTTGGATGAGAATTACAAGGCATGATTTGGAAATTTGTACATAACACGAAAGTGAATGTTATGGTAGATAATGAAGAAAGATATCAAAAAATACAACAGGATATTGATTGACTGGGCAAGTGTACTGAGGAATGGCGAATGCAGGTACGTGGGAGGTGTTGCAATTTGGGAAGTCAAACCAGGTCAGGACCTTCATAGTGGGACTGGGGAGCATTATAGAGCAGAGGAATCTAGGAGTTCAGATACATACTTCAGTGAATGTGGCATTCATTGGGTATTGAGAATAGAGGTTGGGATGTTAAGCTACAGATGTACAGGATGTTGGTGAGGTCGCATTTTAATTATTGTGCTCAGTTTTGGTCACCCTGCTATAGGAAGGCTGTCGTTAAGTTGGAAAGAGTGCAGAGAAGATTTACGAGGATGTTGCCAGGACTTGAAGGCCTGTGCTACAGGGATTCTGATATTGGCCAAACGCGAGCAGGTGGGACTATCGTAGATGGGCATCTTAGTTGGCATGGGCAAGTTGAGCAAAAGGGCCTGTTTTCTGTTATCTGACTCTATGATTGTGTCAGTCAAGGGAAACTACATGATAAGCAGAATGCAGGCTTGTGAGCCGCGTGCTGAACAATTTTGCAAACCAAAAGTATCAGCTGCCTGAAGAGGGAGAGCAGCAATGAGGCCATGGGTGTGGGGGCATGAGGCTATACCTGGGAAGCAGTAGGATGAGGAGGACTCAATGTCCACAGCCTCATCTCAGATGAGCAGTGGAGAGAAGCATTGTTAGCACGGGCTAAGAAGGAATTTGAAAGAGAGATGCTTCTGAGGAAACTGAAAATCAGAGTCTCCAAGTGACCAACAAGGAACTGCAGATGTTAGTTTACAAAAAAAACACAAAGTGCTAGAGTAACTCAGTGGGTCATGGAGCATCTCTAGATAACATGGATAGATGAAGTTTCAGGTTAGGTCCCTTCGTCAGACACAGTCCAAGGATCCCTACTGAAACGTCACCTATCCTTTTTCTCCAGAGGTGCTGCCTGAGTTATTCCAGCACTGTGTCTATCTCTGGTGTAAACCTGCGTCTGCAGTTCTTTGTTTCTACAGTACACCATTACATAGGTTAGACAACTCAGTTTACACATTCTCATCTTGCTCTGTTTACATTTTATTCTTCAGATCCTCCTGCAATGACTGTAACTCATGACTACTGAATCCCTTTTCCAATACACGGTTCAACCAAAAAAGCACACCCACACCTTTACCTCCTCGGAAAACCAATGAGATTTGTCATGCATCCAATTAATCTTGCCAATTTATTCAGATGCACCACAGCTTGGTTTGGGAACAGCTCTGCCCAAGACCACAAGAAATTGCACCAGCCCAGTCCATCACACAAACCAATCTCTCCCCACCATTGACTCCATCTACACCTCACGCCCCCTTGGAAAAGCAGCCAAAATAATTAAGGACTATGCCTACCAGTCATTGCTTCTTCTCCCATCTCCTGTCAGACAGATACAAAAGCAGGAAAAGCACCTATCACCAGATTCAAGAACAGCTTCTTCCCTACTGTTATCAGAATCTTGAAAAGATCTCATCAGATAAGGATATGTTACCAAACTCCCAAACTACCTCCTTGCAGCTCTTGCATTTTTTAATATGCATTTTCCCTGTTGCTGCAACACTATATTGTGTATAACGTGTATTGTTTCTTTTTGCACTGCCTTTGATTTTACTCTTGTATGGTATGATTTGATTAAAAAGCTACCCTGGAAAGTATGGTTTTAAAGGATTGGCACACTTCTCTAATTGATGTGCTGCAAAGTGTTGGAGCCTGAGCTAAGCAAAGCGAGGTTCCAATAAGGTTCACATAATATTCATTTTAGCATTACATTTGGGTGTATAAAACCCTCACACTTTTTACCCTGATTTAGGTTAATTTCTTAATTTTTCTCCTGGGAAGTCAAATTAGCATCAGCATTCAATGCAACAAATTACTATTGCACTGAAAAGAGATGCTATTCAAAGATGCCTACAGTATTGATAAAACGTATTTGGTGAGGTTCCTATCGATCTGGTTTGGTTTTGTAAAATTAGTTCACGACAGAAAGTCCTGCTCTCCAGATGAGCGTCAAGATTCAATTACAAAGGGCATAATCCTTCAAACTGGAATGGATTAGAAGAACTCTCACGTCAATACCTTTCATTGCCATCAGTAGAAAGGCTATCAACTGCATTTACTCCTCAAACATGCATTATTGGTGGTCACTTGAGGCATTAGATTGAAATGGTTTCCCTGAACATGAAGGAACTACAATTGTGATACACGACATGCCTAATGAGAGTTCTGACTTTCTTTGAGTGCTGCTTCTTTTGGAGAAGCAATTGATCCTCGAAAATCTTCTAATATAATGATATTGCATGTTAAAAAAGAATTAACTGCATTAGCCTTTCAGTGGGGATTATTTTCTAATTGCTTCTGATGACACTAGTTGTCAGGACATCTGAAGGGTTATGACTCGCTCACTCTGAAAAATTGGTTTACTTCCTGAATTAATTTCATAGTCTACTAGAAATTGGTTAATTGGAATGTCATGGTGACAAAATAGTCTGTAAATGGATGCTTTGCAAAAAAACAAGTCTGCACTAACTGGAATTAAATGTGCCTAAAAACCCAGTGCATTTGAAACCCGCTGATTAGGTGTCATATTAAAATTTAAATTGCATCATTAATCAGATCACCGTTAATAAAGAATACCCATCAACGGGATCAATGGGAAATACAGGCAGATTTATTTCCCAGGACCCTGCAGAAATTCATTATTCTTAAATTTCAATTTTCAAAATTGAAAATCCTATGATTAATAGTGTTCAATGCTCTTAAATTGCTCTGTTGAAAATAGTCATCAATTTGTCCTTAACTTATTGAATATCTCGGATATTTCTCAAGCCGTCTCCAATCTGTCCATGCACATGGAAATTTAAAAATAAACAAAAAAAGAGGGGTTTGAGAGAGGAAGCCTAAACCGCCATTTTCTGCATGAAGTGTCCACAAACAACTCAGATTCAGTCATAAGGCGATACAGCATGGAGACAGGCCCTTCAACGCTCATCCAATTAGTTTTTAGTTTAGCTTAGTTTAGAGATACAGCATGGAAACAGGCCCTTTGGCCCACCGAGTTTGTGCTGCCCAGCGATCTCCGCACATTAACACTATCCTACACACACTAGGGACAATTTACATTTATACCAAGCCAATTAACCAACAAATGTCTTTGGAGTGTGGGAGGAAACCGAAGATCTCGGAGAAAACCCACGTGGTCACTGGGAGAACATATAAACTCCTTACAGACAACACCCGAAGTCGAGTTCAAACCCGTTTTTTCGGCGCTGTAAGTGCTGTAAGGCTGTAACACCATGCCATGCTGCCAATAAACAAAACGATCCAATAAACAAAATGCCTTTTCACTAATTCACTGTCAGTTGATTTGAGTACAGGAGTAAAGAAGTCCTTTTGCAGTTGTATAGGGCCCTGGTGAGACCACATCTGGAGTATTGTGTGCAGTTTTGGTCTCCTAATTTGAGGAAGGACATCCTTGCTATAGGGGCAGTGCAGCATAGGTTCACAAGGTTAATCCCCGGGATGGCAGGACTGTTAAATGAGGAAAGATTGGAAAGACTGAGCTTGTATTCATTGGAGTTTAGAAGGATGAGAGTGGATCTTATAGAAGCGTATAAAATAATAAAAGGACTGGACAAGCTAGATGCAGGAAAAATGTTCCCAATATTGGGGGAATCCAGAACCAGGGGTCACAGTCTAAGAATAAAGGGGAGGCAATGGAGGTCAATTCACTGGATGAATTTAAAAGAGAGTTAGATAGAGCTCTCTGGGCTCAAGGGATATGGGGAGAAGGCAGGCATGGGTTACTGATTGTGGATGATCAACCATGATCACAATGAATGGCGGTGCTGGCTCACAGGGCCTAATGGCCTCCTCCTGCACCTATTTTCTATGTTTCAAAGTTTCTACCAAATTTTACATTCCTTCTGTTAATAGCATGAGAACATCTTCTTGGCCAAAATTCAAAACCAAAACACCAAAATGAGATAAATAGTCCAAACCAAATTTTATGTTGAATAATTGTGCTGGGAACTAAGGACCAAGTTTAGATTTAGATTTTAGATTTAGAGACACAGCGCGGAAACAGGCCCTTCGGCCAACCGGGTCCGCGCCGTCCAGCGATCCCCGCACACTAACACTATCCTACACACACTAGGGACAATTTTTACATTTGCTCAGCCAATTAACCTACATACCTGTATGTCTTTGGAGTGTGGGAGGAAACCGAAGATCTCGGAGAAAACCCACGCAGGTCACGGGGAGAACGTACAGACGGCGCCCGTGGTCAGGATCGAACCTGAGTCTCCGGCGCTGTATTCGCTGTAAGGCAGCAACTCTACCGCTGCACCACCGTGCAGTTAATAGTGGTGAAATATGGCATTTATGGACATTGACCACGAGTGTGGTCTATTTCTGGTGGCATTGCATCAGCTGCTCTAGGCTTTATTCGTGGCACTGGTGAGCACAGCCATGTTCTTCCACCACTTTTGCATTGAATGTTTGGAAGGTCTTCTGACTCCATGTGGGAAGATCCACCTCTCCCCCGTCATCATGTTGTCGTATGTTGAAAGGCTGGAGCAATTAGGCTTGTATACACTGGAATTTAGAAGGATGAGGGGGGATCTTATTGAAACATATAAGATAATTAGGGGATTGGACACAGTAGAGGCAGGAAACATGTTCCCAATGTTGGGGGAGTCCAGAACAAGGGGCCACAGTTTAAGAATAAGGGGTAGGCCATTTAGAACGGAGATGAGGAAGAACTTTTTCAGTCAGAGAGTGGTGAAGGTGTGGAATTCTCTGCTTCAGAAGGCAGTGGAGGCCAGTTCGTTGGATGCTTTCAAGAGAGAGCTGGATAGAGCTCTTAAGGATAGCGGAGTGAGGGGGTATGGGGAGAAGGCAGGAACGGGGTACTGATTGAGAGTGATCAGCCATGATCGCATTGAATGGCGGTGCTGGCTCGAAGGGCTGAATGGCCTACTCCTGCACCTATTGTCTATTGTCTATTGTCTATTGTCATCATTATGGCCTCCTGTGTAGGCTAAGAAAACCATGGAACCTGCTGCTTCCTGTGTTGCACCTGATTTAATGCCTTTCAAATCAGAATGAATTCCAGCACTCCTTCTACAGCTACTGCAGACATAGCTTACATCCTCTTTAAGAAATATTGGCTGATGCAAAGTAGTGAATGCCAGCTTTAAATAGTACTCACCATTCACTAAAGCAGGCACCTTGGTGAGATGAAAAGGTGATGAATAGCATGCTGGCTGATTCAGCAGCCTTATAATGAGCAGCATGAACTTGATTGCTATCTTCACCTGCAGCAGTGGATATTTAATCATCCATCAAAATCCCCATGCTCAATTTATTTCACCATCTCAACTCACAGCATTTGTATCAAAACTATTTTATTCATCCAAGGCCAAAGGTTAATCAGCATGCCTACTTCCACCGGATAGGAAAGAGACAAAAGTCAAAATCTTTGATGGAAAGCATCTTAAATACCAAATGTATATAAGGAATAAAATACTCGAAATGATTTTCTGAGAACATCACGTTCTGGCTGATCATAGAAACAGAGAAACAGAAACATAGAAAATGGGTGCAGGAGGAATAGGTGCATTTGATCCTTCGAGCCAGCACCGCCATTCATTGTGATCATGGCTGATCATTCACAATCAGTAACCTGTGCCTGCATTCTCCCCATATCCCTTGATTCCAGTAGCCCCTAGAGCTCTATCTAACTCTCTTTTAAAATCATCCAGTGAATTGGCCCCCACTGCCTTCTGTGGCAGAGAATTCCATAAATTCACAACTCTCTGGGTGAAAAAGTTTCTTCTCATCTCAGTTTTAAATGGCCTCCCCTTTATTCGTAGACTGTGGCCCCTGGTTCTGGACTCCCCCTGATATTGATCTTATTGTACCCAACTCAAAGAAGTATTTCCCAAATCAAACAATGATGATGAGAAAGTGGAAGGATTTTTTTTCCATGTTACTTCTCCATTTCTCTTCATGTTTAGATCAGGAATAGTATTATTTCAGTTTAAAGATACATTGTGGAAGTGGACCCTTCGGCCCACCGAGTCCGTGCCGACCAACGAACCCCGCACACCTACACTATCCTACCCACACTGGGGACAATTTACAATTTTACCAAGCCAATTAACCTACAAACCTGCTTGTCTTTGGAGTGTGGGAGGAAACCAGAGCTTGTGGAGAAAACCCACGCAGGTCACGGGGAGAACGTACAAACTCCATACAGGCAGTACCTGTAGTCAGGATCGAACCTGGGTCTCTGGCGCTGTAAGGCAGTAACTCTACAGCTGCACCCCCAGAATTAGCAAAGCTACATGAGTGTCCTAGGAAGTGGTAAGATGGAGAACTCAAAATGTGAAACACACATATTTCCCACAATCTGCAAATAGTTGTATGCAAGCTGCAATTATATCGATTGAAACCTATGTGGATCTCCCCATCGGTTAGCAAGCTCATGAAAATTCAAGTAAGGTCAAGAGGAAATCAATGAATAGCGAGTCAATTTAAAGAATCCTAAAAGTCTTGCTGCTTAACAAAAGAGCCAGGATCTTGTGTTATTTGCTCTTTGCTTTTCACAAAGGAATTGAAAATTTAGATAAATGTATTATGCATGCAGTTCTGATGAAAAGCCATCGACCAGAAACTTTAATTCAGTTTGTCCACAGATGCTTCTCAACCTGCAAAGTTTATCCAGCAGTTGGAAAATGAAATTTCTGGAATATAGAATACTTCGTTTTACAATGAAATGTCTATGTAATATCATGTAATGTCAGAAGATTTCAAACAGGTTCTTGAATTATTTCCTAAAAATGTTTTTAAAATTCCTTTTTATTGAAACAGACTTTTGTTGCTGAATTGCTCTTATCCCAAGTATATTTTTATAATGACCAATCTTTGAAGTAACATTCTCCAATTGATAAGGCACCATTTCTCTCACTGCTATTCCGGTTTCTAAAATGCACTTCATTCAGTTGTTTGAAAGAAAATAAATGGATTTGATGAACCCTGCCTTTTGAGCAAATCAATTTGCCTGACCTGTGCAACTTAGTCTTCAGAATGACATATTTCAGATCCTGAAGTACCCATAATGATAGCTGCAACTGTGAGTGTCCTCTTTTTGCAACACCAGTACATCAGCAAGCTATTTTCTGCCTGTGTTATCAAAAGTACCTGTAAGTTTTTTCCAGACAAATGACAAATTAGTCATATCCCAAGGAAGTATAATTAATGGTTTGTCAAAATGTGGCTTAATAAGGAAGTCTGCCAAGTCAAGAGCAGCTCTTTGATTGTCTCCTTTATCCATTATATTAAAATAGTGGAATCATTAATTTTACTCACTTTGTCAAAAAGTAATTATTATTATCATCTATTGTTAAACTATAAATTAGGACGAAGCGAGTCAGAAGATTATGGTATCATTTCAAGTGATAACACCAATTGCATTATGCAAATAGAATTCAGCTGCTAGTATATGATACTTGTAATTAAGAGCAGATTTTTCTTTAAAGGCACTGAAAATATGAAGGGCTTTTGCTTGCTGTAATCTTCGAAGTAAAGCAAAGATACCAACTAATTAAAACAAGTTCTGTTATTTTGTCAAAAATTAAACTAGATATGGAACATAAAGCGGAAAGTCTATGAACTTGAAAATCAGCTTACGATAATTAAATGATTTCATGTATTCGTCATATATTCACACTCAAATTGGTTGATAAAATAATTGAACTAAATTGCAGTATAGAAATTATCAATCCGGACGTCCTTTTTTAATATATAGTGGACCCGTTGGGCCCAAACCTTTCTTGCATTGGTGCAGCACCCTCCCCTCCCCTCCCCTCCCCCCTCCCCCTCCCCCTTCCCCTCCACTCCATCCCCCTCAACCCCCCTTATCCTCCTCCCTCCCTCCCTCCCTCCCTCCCTTCTTCCCTCCCCCCTCCCTCCCGAGGAGATAGATTTAAACTTTAAAATGTGAATAACTTTAAAAATATAACACCAATTTCAATGAAACTTCTTCCATTAGCACCAAAGGGATGACGGTGAGTAAGGTGGGCCTAAAATTGTCGTGCTATCGAGTACCATTTTGGCTGCAGTTCAGGAACAAACAAACAAATAAACGAGAGTTTTAGTATATAGATGGGAAAAATACATCTAGCAATCACTTATGATGCAAGCTGGAAAGGTTGAACTTGAAGAATCAACATTATTCAATTGAAAGTGTTTCAGAAACATATTGAAGTGAATAATGTCATATCTTGATTCCGGTCCTGAAGTATTTACATAGCTTTAGTTTGTAATTTGGTTAAATATATATTCCACATTAATGTTGCTTTTAAATATAGTTAAATAGATCATTAAATCCAAAATGTCATAAACAGATTTGCATTTTGTTTTAACCTCTTAACAGTTTTTTTTAACTTTGTATTTATTTACCTTGTCTACATGTTCTGAAATCTAGGTGGATAACAGAAATATTTCAAGATGTCTCTAAAGAGTTTGCATGTTTTGTGATAATGAGGGTTCCTGATATGTTTATTTTCCTTCACAGTGGACAGACTTTCCCGAACACATCATAGCATTAGCTTAATTTGGAAGTGATGGATAAATGCTGAAAGGACCATTTTGTCAGATTAAAGAATAAACGGCAATGCTGCAACTGTCAGTGCAGTCAGGGTTATTCACTGACAACTGCCCTTACAGCCATCTAGAGATTTATTGGCTCTGTGTATTAACATTCAAATGAGCAGTTTTTCAAATGGCACATTGAATTTAATTCTCTGAATAACAAAGGTTCAAACTGAAATGAATCCCTTAGGAGAGCTTTATTTTCATTCAAATCACAAATTTTGCTTAAGAACTTCAATGAGTATTTGTTTTCAAAAAATCCTTTGCCATGCTTGACTGTTGCACTGTATCATCATGTTGCACTGTAATTTGTGTACAGTGAATTGAGGTTATAATTAGCAACCTTCAATTCTTCTGTGGCTTCTCCCCTTAAAGAGGGAACTTTAGCATGGAAAATAAAATGCAAATTCTTCTAAAATTTGCCAATATGTCAAAACATCCGAGCTTCATTGCAGTTTATTTATATTGCTAAACCAGAATAGGTTTCTGTTATGATAAAGAAGTTGGCTCGCCTATTTTCAGAATCCATTCTGGTAGATTCTCAGGTTGTACAGTTTATTATTTAAAGCTCAATTTCACAGATATAAAGCTTCAAAGAACGGGTATTCAGCCAAAATCAGGTAGTCTTAATTCAAATCACAAAGCACATTATATGGAGTGGAAAATATCATGCAGCAATGGCAGTTCTCATAATATTGAACATAGAAAATGTAATTCTAACTATTTTGTCCTCCCCATTTGGACATAATGATTCAGGCCTCTTTAAATCAATTTTTTTTAAATGTCTACTTTACATGATACCCAAATTACTTAAAACAAGAATATCATATTGGTTATACAAAGACCTAAAACAAGGAGATATTTTTTGTTTATCCTGCACAAATTACATCTTTAACATTATTGTCTTTGGGTATTTGACAGCATTTATCACCGCAATCGATTTTTTAATAATGTTAGAAATTGTTGCTGTCAATCCTGCTTTTCACCCAGAGCTGGGGTCAAAGACGTACAGGTATGTAGGTTAATTGGCTGGGTAAATGTAAAAAATTGTCCCTAGTGGGTGTAGGATAGTGTTAATGTACGGGGATCACTGGGCGGCACGGACTTGGAGGGCCGAAAAGGCCTGTTTCCGGCTGTATATATATGATGAAAACAACAAATTTAAACCACAAACCCTGCTCTTAATTTATCTAATTTTCAGGGATTCTCAAACTTCCCCCAACCAAAGCAGAAATGCATAAAATGCCAACTGTTCATATGGTACCAACGGGAGAAAAAACAAAGTCAAATTTCCAAGGCGAAGACAATCAATAGGGGAGTGGGAGGGGATAGTAAGGCAAATTGGTGTTTAACCCTTGCATTCAAAAATAAAGGGGCAAATGACTGTTTGAGATAATCTGCATACAACTTTGTTTTCATTAGCTGCAAGCATTAGTAGGCACTGCTTATGGCAAATGAACAGTGCTGCTTAAATGTACCTCTCATCTTTTTATGCTGTAGTGGGGCAGATGGTACAGGTTTGCACACTGTTATTGGGACAATACCTAAATGTCATTATAGGTGATGATACTTTGAGCAAGTTAGAGTAGGCACCAACATTTAGATCTTTGTCTCTATTTTTTAGCTAGTACATGGATATGCTGGGAATGGTGGGGTATTGGTCATGTGCAAGCAGATGACATTAG
Source organism: Rhinoraja longicauda (assembly GCF_053455715.1). Classification (NCBI taxonomy): domain Eukaryota; kingdom Metazoa; phylum Chordata; class Chondrichthyes; order Rajiformes; family Arhynchobatidae; genus Rhinoraja; species Rhinoraja longicauda. Next base: position 38,578,132 of record NC_135954.1, on the reverse strand, counting down.
TTTATCTTGGCATTATGTTTGGCACCGACATTGTGGGTCAAAGAGCCTATTCCTGTGCTGTACTTATCTATGGTCTATGTTCAAGGTTCTTCCTGAAAGAAGTGAAGGAAAGGGAAAGGGAAAGCATCTTGTACCAGCTGAGGTCCAGCGTTGACAAAGGATTCTTCACAGTGAAGGCCTTGTTCACAGTGGAAAATGACGTAATGGAATTGGTCACTAAACAGAATGGCTGGTATTGGTCTCTCACCGATCCCACTATCGTACAATAGATAGAGCAAAGGGGAAGATATGTAGTTCCGAGTATAGTTCTCAGCCTCATAGTGCACCAGTTCTATGGACAAAGTCCAATATCCACAATGCGATAGAGGTGAATCGGACAGTATACTAGTTTACAGAAGGATCATTCAGAAGCCTCATAACTGAGGGGAAGAAGCCGTTCCTGAGACTGGTTGTGCATACTTTCTGTACCCTCTACCAGATGGGGCCAGGGAGAACAAGAAAAGTCTTTGATTCTGTTGGCTGCTATTCTGCAGCAGTGTGAAGTGTAGATAAAGGAGGGGAGTCTGGTCTGTGTATAGTCACAAAATGCTGGAGTAACTCAGCGGGACAGGCAGCATCTCTGGAGAGAAGGAATGGGTGATGTTTCGGGTCGAGATCCTTCTTCAGACTCACGTTTCGCGTCGAGACACTTCGTCAGACTCAGTCTGGTCTATGTGATGGACCGAGCTACATCTCCAACTCTCTACAATGTTTTGCGGTCTTAGACAGAGCTGTTCCCAAAATAAGCTATGATGCAACCCGATATAATATCTACAAAGGTAATTCGGCAGTTGGTTTGATCATTAGGTTTTATCATATCATATCATATATATACAGCCGGAAACAGGCCTTTTCAGCCCTCCAAGTCCGTGCCGCCCAGCGATCCCCGCACATTAACACTATCCTACACCCACTAGGGACAATTTTTACATTTACCCAGCCAATTAACCTACATACCTGTACGTCTTTCTAAAGTTTTCTGTTGAGTGTGATTATGTAGGGGTATGGATGCATGATGCATCAGCCAGCCCTCCAGGCTTAGCTGCCAGAATCAAAATGCAGGAATGCATTTGAAACTAAAATCCTTTCTTTACTGATTTCTCCAACAGGGAATATATTTTTTTTACAGAATTTTGAGAACTTATACACCTTCTCTTTTCCTTTTCTGATACATCTATATGACTAAAACTCTCATTTGTTATCTGGTTTGTGACTGAACTTCAGCCAAAACGGTACACGATAGCGCGACAATTTTAGGTCCACCTTACTCACCATTGTCACTTTAGTGATAATGCAAGTAGTTTTATTGAAATCGGTGTTATATTTTTAAAGTTATTCACATTTTAAAGTTTAAAGTTTGGGGGGCGTGGCTGCGCCCTGCAGCTGCGACTCACCGGCAGTCTCTCTGTCTTTTTTTGTTTTTGTCTATTGTTATCGTTTAAATGTATGTTCTGATTTATTTTTAGCTCTGTATATGTGGGGGGTGGTGGGGGGGGGGGTGGGGGAAACCTTTTTTTCCAATCTCCTCCTCAACGGAGATGCAACCTTTATCGTGTCGTATCTCCGTTCGCGCTACGGCCTAACACCGTGGAGTCGGTGGCCTCCAGCTGGGATCGACCTTGAAGACTCCGGTCGCAGGGCCTGGACTTACCATCTCGGACGCTTCGGCCGTGGGCCCTGCAGACCGCAACATCGGGAGCTCGCAGGTCCCTGGCTGGCGACCGGTTTTCGGGAGCTCCAGCCGTAGCAGCTTCGACCACCGCGAATCGCGAGGCTCGATCGACCCGCTCGCAGGACCTTCACCGCCCGTGTGGCTCGGCCGTAGCACTTTCCATCGCCCGGTGGGGGCTTAGGACCTTCATCGGCCTGCTCGGCTCGGCCTGGGACTTTCTATCGCCCGGTGGGGGCTTCAAAAGTCGGGAGCCTCGATCGCCTCCAGGCAGCAGTTTGACTGCCTGACCGCGGGAGAAGACTGAGGAGGAGATAAGACTTTTCTTTGCCTTCCATCACAGTGAGGGTGTGCCTGGTGCAATCACTGTGATGGTTGTTTGTGCTAAATTGTAATTGTGTTCTTTATTGTTTACTGTCGGACCCTGACGTGAGAGGACGCTGGCGCTGTTTGTTTGCCGCTTCTCCGTCAGGACAAATCTTTTGTTTGTTTGTTTGTTTTTATGTCTTGTTGCTCTGTAAAGCGTCTTTGAGTATCCTGAAAAGCGCTATATAAAATATATGTATTATTATTATTATTATTATTATTATTATTATTAAAAGGAGGGGAGGGGGAGGGGGAGGGGAGGAGGGAGGGGGAAAGGGCGGAGTGGTGGAGAAGGGAGAGGGGGGTTGAGGAGAGAGGGGAGAGAGGAGAGGGGTGGGGGGGAAGGCAGGGTGCTGCACCAATGCAGAAGAGGTTTGGGCCCAACGGGTCCACTTTGTCTAGTTTGATATAAACTCAATAGTTCATAACCGTACTTTCCGTTCTCTAGCATCAGCTTCATGAATGGTCCCTGTGGCTTTAATATCCTTCCTAACTGTAGGTGAAACTACATTTTGAACAAACCCATTATCCAACATGCTCCTTTTTATAAGCAGAGATAGTCTTGATTTATAGCTTTATTTACTTGCATTGTATGTTTTATTCCCCAAGTATCACTATTCATGCACACATGTGTTAGTGGTTTTTAAAAATTATTATTAAGGTTACGTTGCCTTTGCTTGTGTTTCTCCAAAAATGTATTACATTGCACATGAGCATGTTAAAGTGTGGCTGACATCTTCCTGACAGTCCATTAACCTGTTTATATGTGCCTTATATCAGCTATATCCTCTCATATTACAACACTGTTTACACTTTAAGAACGCACAATTGGCTTAAAGTAGTTTGGAATGTTACAAAGCAAAACATGCATGTCAAACTTTCTTTTTTCATTTTAAGTTTCCTTGTTACTTAACAAGGAATGTTCCAGTAGGGAACTTCAATTAACATGATAACGTCCCAGTAGGGAATTTCAATATTCTGTTCCCTATTCCCAAAATTCCTTGTAGTCCTCCACGTTTAATCTTTGCACCAATCTAAAGCAGTCAAAACAGTCCTCTCGAACAAACAAATTTCCATCTGGCGATTTTCCTTTTACCATTTTGAATGCTTTTTGAAACTCCTTGTGAAACCCCTCTGCAAAATCGAATGTATTCATTTTGTATTACTTAAGGTTGCTCCTTGAAAAAAGGTCAGTATCTTAGAGGAATAGAGTCATGCTGCATGGAAACAGGCCCTTCGGCCCAACTTGTCCGTGCTGACCAAGATTCCCTACCTGCCTGCATTTTGGCCCATAACCCTCCAAACATTTCCTATTAAGATCTTGCTGGAATTTTTTAATAACTATTTTTACTATCGACGATACTATCTGCTTTAGTGTAATCTGCAAATTTACTAATCATGCTTTGTACATTCTCATCCAGATTGTTGATATAAACCACAAACAGCAATGTACCTTGAGACATGGCACTGGTTACAGACCTCCATTCCAAAACAAAATATAATTGGGTTTATCCAACTCTTTTGATTTTACCTGGCATAAAGATCAATTTAATGTGATTTTTCATATTTCCAGGAAATATTCAAACAAACACCAATGAAAATATCTGACATTTACCTACGCATCAAGCCTTGATCAAAGGTGCATCATTAAGAACATTCAACATCCTGGAGTTGGAACATTCCATCAATTAGATGTATATTGTCACAAAATTATTTTATTAAAACTATTGGAAAAATGGCCAATAAAACCCTGAGTGTCTATCTTTGGTATACAATCCCTTTTGCAGTTCCTTCCTACACATGTTAAACTGAATGTCAGGAATAGAAAGCGCTAATGTTAATAGACCCATAAGAACTTGAACAACTTGCTAATGTCCAGGTGCTAGTATTCACTAGAACAGAAATGAAGCATGTCCACCATTCAAAGAGATCATGTACAATCTGTGACCAACATTCATCTGCCTCCCCTGCCCCATTCCCCTAATATCATTAGTTAATATAAACCTAATCAATTAAGAGTCAAACAAACATAATAATTGAACTGTTATTTTCAGAGATGAGTTCCATACCTATATCATTTTTTGTCCAGAATTATTTCCTAATTTCACTCTGAAAATCTGAACCAAACAAGAACATAAAAAAACATAAGATGCAGGAATGAGTCCTATGGTCTTCAAGTCACTTCTACTACTCAATATGATCATAGTTAATTTTGTGTCCTAAGATCACTCTTCCCCCTGAACCCAGATCCCCAATTTCCTGGTTTGACAAAATTAATGTTCAAATATCAAGACACCTAAGGCAAGTTTAACTTGCAATTCATGATAAAAAAAATTGTGTTTATTGGTAAATAAACTTACGTTTGGCTGTGAGACTGAACACCCATTACCAATTGAGATTTGGAAATGTATGCATGCCGGGAATGCGGCACATATAGTAGTCACCCTTAATTATATTGTCGAAACAAATGTTTGTCTTTTAGGACCGAGATGAGAACGTTTTTTTTCACACAGAGAGTGGTGAGTCTGTGGAATTCTCTGCCACAGAGGTAGTTGAGGCCAGTTCATTGGCTATATTTAAGAGGGAGTTAGATGTGGCCCTTGTGGCTAAAGGGATCAGGGGGTATGGAGAGAAGGCAGGTACAGGATACTGAGTTGGATGATCAGCCATGATCATATTGAATGGCGGTGCAGGCTCGAAGGGCCGAATGGCCTACTCCTGCACCTATTTTCTATGTTTTCTATGTTTCTATGTTTATTGGTCAGATACTGGTTAATACACAAAAGGACAAGTTGGCCAGTGTGGGCAAGTTGGTCTGAAGGACCTGTTTCCACACTATATCACTTTATGACTCTAGGACACAAACTGTTGGAGGAGCTCAGCAGGTCAGGCAGCATCCCGAGAGAACATGGATAGGTGACGTTTTCATTTGAGACCCTTCTTCAGACTATATTATAGCTTAGGGGAGTCTCTTTGATATGGTTGAAATATGAAAGGTTGTCAAAAATAATACTGTTGGACCGACGTGTGCAATAAGCAATCATCAAGTTAATCAACAAATGTAATTGCAATCAAGATAGTTATACAGAATCAGAAAAGCATTTCAAGATAATATGAAAGCTTGGAGAGTAATAATTGTTGAAATCAGTCTCCATGAATTTAAGTATCTTTTTCAGGGTGTGTTTATTATATTGTCCTATAAACCAGCAACACTCGTTGAAAAAAAAAAAGTCTTCTGCAGCCTCTATAACTGGGTCAGGTACCATTTCTGCCCAATGCAAATTCTAGACCTATACTTACGAGTCTCAAGAAGGGTCTCGACCCGAAACGTCACCCATTCCTTTTCTCCCGAGATGCTGCCTGACCTGCTGAGTTACTCCAGCACTTTGTGAATAAATACCTTCGATTTGTACCAGCATCTGCAGTTATTTTCTTATACTATACTTACAGTCCACTGACTGAAGATGAGTTGCAATGACAGTATCTTTGTCTCAAAAAAACCTTTCAAAATACTGTACAAAACTGACGACAATAAAATTGAAAACCAAGGTTTCCACTGAATAATATTTCTCGAAAAACTAGATATAACTCAATTTAACAAATTCGTAGATGACACCACCGTAGAGGGCCAGATATCTAATAATGACGAGAAAGAGTGCAGGAAGGAGATTGAGAAACTCATAACCTGGTGCCAAGACAACAACCTCTTCCTCAATGTCAACGAGACAAAGGAGATTGTGATCAGCTTCAGGAAGCAAAGCGGTACACACATCCATGTACACATTGATGGCGCTGAAGTAGAGATGGTTGGAAGCTTCAACTTCCCAGGAATAAATATCAGTAGTAATTTATCTTGGATCAGCCACATCGAAGCCAAGAAAGCACACCAACACCTCTACTTCCTAAGGAAGTTCATCATGTCTCCAACAACCCTCACCAACTTTTACAGAAGCGCCATAGAAAGCATTTTATCGGGATGCATCACAGCATTGTTTGAAAATAGCTCCATCCAAGACTGCAAAAAAATTGCAGAAAGTTGTGGACAAAGCCCAGACGATTATGCAAACCAACCTCTCTTCCATTGACTTTTTCCACACTTGATACTGCCTTGGCAAGACCACTAAAATAATCAAGGACCAGTCTCACCCAGGTCACTCCCTCTTTGCACCTCTCCCATCAGGCAAGAGGTACAGAAGTCTGAAAATGCATAATTTCAAATTCAGGAACAATTTCGTCCCAACTGTTATCAGGCGATTAACTGTCCTCTCACCAGCTAGAATGTGGGCTTGACCTCCTTCCTACTTCATTAGATACCATCAAACTATCTTTAATTGGACTTTATCTTACATTAAGTGTTATTCCCTTTACCCTGTATGTGTACACTGTGGACCACGATTGTGATCATATACAGTCTTTTCGCTGACTGGATAGCATGCAAGAAAAAGTGTGACAATAATAAACTACACTGGACGAAAAACTAAACTATATATATATCTGGGCTTTGGTGGAACATGATTAGAAGTATTATGAGCAGGTTTGGAATTCATATTTAAAGGATATATTTGACTCAAAATAGATGCAGCATAATTTGCAGAATGAGAGGGTTATCCTGGAGGAGAGATTGAATGAGATTAGTTTATGCTCATTGATATTTTGAGGAACGAGATGTGATCTTATTGAGCCATTGAAGACTCTGTCCACCACCCCTGGCAGCATGTTCGAGGCACCCACCACTTCCTGCATAAAAATACTTGCCCCGCACATCTCCTTTAAACTTTGTGCTTCTCACCTTAAAGCTACGCCTTTTAATTTTGGACATTTCAACCTTCATTTTAGTTTAGTTTAGAGATACAGCGCGGAACGGTGGCGCTGCGGTAGAGTTACTGCCTTACAGTGAATGCAGCGCCGGAGACTCAGGTTCGATCCTGACTATGGGCGCCATCTGTACGGAGTTTGTACGTTCTCCCCATGACCTGCGTGGGTTTTCTCCGAGATCTTCGGTTTCCTCCCATACTCCAAAGACGTACAGGTATGTAGGTTAATTGGCTGGGCAAATGTAAAAATGATCCCTAGTGGGTGTAGGATAGTGTTAGTGTGCGGGGATAGCTGGGCGGTTTGGACCCGGTGGGCCGAAGGGCCTGTTTCTGCGCTGTATCTCTAAATCTAAATCTAAATCTAAATTTAGAAACAGGCCCTTTTGGCCCACGCCTACCAGCGATCCTCGCACATTAACACTATCCTATACCCACTAGGGGCAATTTTTACATTTACCAAGCCAATTAACCTACATACATGTAGCATGTCTTTGGAGTGTGGGAGGAAACCGAAGATCTTGGAGAAAACCCATGCAGGTCACGGGGAGAACGTACAAACTCCGTACAGACAACACCCGTAGTTGGGATCGAACCTGGTTCTCCGGCGCTGCATTCGCTGCAAGGCAGCAACTCTACTGCTGCGCCACCGTGCCGCACAACTCTGGGAAAAACGATTCTGACTGCCTACCCTATCTATGTCTCTCATAATTTTATATACCGTATTTCCATCAGGTCTTCCCCAACCTCCAGCATTCTTGTGAAAAGTTTCTGAACAAAAATTTAAGTTTCTGAATAAAAAGTTTCATATAAAACATTACTTTAATAGTACAATGACATTATTTCACCCTGTGAGCCTCTGCACTCCTTTTTCCACATCACTCATTTTGTTGATTAGATTTGCTGTGATGAGTTGCTGGTATGCTAGGTTTAATTCCCATAGCTTAAGGCTTAAAACTGTGTTGCCAAAACAATCAGTGCAACTCATTCACTTCATGAATCTAGCACACAATTACGTTAATTTGAAAAGTAGGATAAATTGTAGAAACAATTGTATCCATTACAAAAGTACATTTTTGTGCCAGTTGTTGAAAATGCTTTCTTATTATCACATAAAATACAAGCAATGCCACAGTATAGTTTGTATTAGATTTTTCTGACATCTTACTTTTCGATGATAATCTTACTTAGTCCCTGATGATATATTATGCGGCACACATGTATGATTCTGATACTTTGCAAAGTAATGTGATAGATTTGGTATTCATTCTTCTTCAATTTCCATTGCTCCTGCTGTGTTTTCATTAGTGAATTTATGTGCTTCATTTCACATCTATGACAAACAAATTATAATTTCCCCAAACATTCCCCCATCAGGATACTGATCCTAAAGGTCCACCAGGCAAGAGGTTTCCTCTCCACCATAGTTGACAGGTCTCTCAACTACTTCAACATTTTCTTAATCTTGTTCAAGAATAGGATTTCACATACCTATATTCTTTTTTTATAAAGTACTCCATAGGAATAGGCTCCAAGGCCCACTATATCTGTGCCGATCCATAATCATAATCGTAATTTATTAGCCAAGTATGTTTTGCAACATACGAGTTGCATATAGTCATACCAAAAAAGCAACAAGACACAACTTCATATAAATTTAACATAAACATCCACCACAACGGCTCCTCCACATTCCCCACTATGATGGAAAGCAATAAAGTCTTATCTTCTTTCCTCCTTTCCTCCTGCGGTCGGGGGAGTCGAACCATCCACAGCTGGAGATCGAACTCCCACGTCGCAGCGGTCTAAGCTCCCGCATCGGGACGGCCGAAATTCTTGCGGCTTGGAGTCCCCAAAATTAGTCCCTAACCAGGGACTGCGAGCCTCACGATGTTAAAGTCTGCAGCTCCTGCAGGTTGGAGCACCATAGGCCGACCCCTGGCAAAGGGATCACCCGCTCCAAGATGTTAAAGTCCGCAGGCTCCGCGGTTTTGGAGCTCTAGAAGCCCCAAACAAGAGGCCGCCAGCTCCACAATGTTAGATGTTAGGCGGCAGTACGGACGGAGATACGACACAGAAAAAAGTCGCATCTCCGTTGAGGAAAGTGATTAAAAAAGTTTCCACCACCCTCCACAAATACAAAAACTAAACATAAACTAAAACAAACATTTTACAACAAACTAAAAACACAAAGAATGAAAAAGACGAAGACAGACAGTTGGCGAGGCAAATTAACTAAACTCACCTGGTTGCACATAGTCTGTATCCCTCTGTTCTTCAAGTGAAACACAGTGCTGGAGTAAGTCAATGGGGCGGGCACTATCTTGGAAGGAATATCCATTCCCCCACTCCATAGGCTGACCCCGGAAGTTAATGAATTGAGCTGCGAGGAGTCTAGAGAAACCCTGGATGGGGAACTCAATGAATGGGGAACTCTGGATGGTACCCAAACACAGATTGACAATTAACGCTACTGCAGACCCCATACAATAATAGTTGTCTGCTCATTTAATTGCTGCCAGCACCAATCTTCTGCAACTCAGCTGAAAGTCCCTTCTCATCTTATGCAGAAGTTCCAGGCTCAAGTGGCACTCAAGAGACAGCCTTAAAAAGTCCAGCTAATACTCCAAGGAGGGAATGTGGCAGTATCTAAAATGTAGCATTTCAAGTAGGACTTTAGTTTGAGACTTTCTGTGACACTATTTTGAGGAGGTACATGGGTATCCTACCCAATGGTTACCACTTAACTAGTGTCAACATCATATTCACCATAAAGTCCCTGTTTGGGGTACAGATCTTTTTAAGATGCGAGAGATCTTGTTCAGGAAAGATCAATTGTTTAGTAACAGATCTTGTTCAAGTGGAGACATAACTTGGGGGAAATAATTTGTTCATGGAAAGATCTCACTTAGTGAAAAAGATTTGGTTCTCTCAACAGATTTTTGTTCAAGGGGGAGAGCCCTCATTTGCAGTAGAGATTTAACTTATGCTAATAATTTTGTTTTTGTTTGTGATTGGAGTGGAGAGGCGATGGGCCGGTAGGGAAAAGGCATCATGGTCAAGAGATGGTGAAAATGTTCAGGGGCGCAGAATGCACAGAGAGGGAAAGTGGAAATGTTGGAAGATCAGTAGAGTCGCTGATCATTGAGGCCGGGGGAGGGGGGGGGGTAGGGTCAGCAGAGGCTGGGAGGATGGTCACTGGAGTCTGGGGAGAATGTGACAGGATGATCGGACAATCACAAATGAGTGTAATTGTAAGCTTGTTAGCCCTGGAAGAAGCTCCCTTACACTTCCTGGATCACAAGCAAATCTGTGAAACTACGTAATTTTATGAATGTCTTCGTTCTGCCCTTTTAATGCTTGCCTGTCTTACCAAGTCCCAAGAAACAAAATGAAAACTAAAAACCTTTTTACCGAGTCATTTCCAAAGAACAGATCACTCATCTCCTGGTATACCACAAGTAAAACTGCAACTGGACAATTTGGGATCAAGTGTGTAAATTTTAATAACTCATGTGACCCAAAACAACTACTCTTACATTTCACCCATGATCTCTACATTATTGAATTCCAACTTTTTTTGGAAGTAGACCACATACATCAGAGAATGAAAGTAAATATACAGCAACAAACTTTAGACATTTTTACAACTTATCTTTTAACCTGCAATTCAGCCTTCACAAGAAATCACAACTGATCATATGGAGGTTTGCTGTGCACCTTTGATTTTACTGCAGTTTAAATGGAAAAAAAGAGCAATTTCAAATAGTTTTAGTAAAGCTTCTGTAAAAAGAAAATACCCATTTTACTTGCACTGAAGTTCAAACCAAAAGACCAGGACTCCAATGGGACTGAAAATATGTACAGTGCATTCATAAAATATTCAGACCCCTTCACTTTTTCCACATTATGTTACATTACAGCCTTATTTTAAAATTGATTAAATTCTTTTTTTTAAATCATCCACCTACACACAATACCCCATAATAAAAACAGGTGTTTAAAATTTTTTGCAATGTAATTAAAAACAAATAACTGAAATATTATATTTAGATAAGATTACATTCAGACCCTTTACTCAGTACTTTGTTGAGGCACCTTTGGCAACAATTACAGCCTCAAGTCTTCTTGGGTATGAGGCCACAAGCTTGGCACACCTGTATTTGACAAATTTCTCCCATTCTTCTCTGCAGATCCTCTCAAGCTCTGTCAGGTTGGATGGGGAGCGTTGATGCACAGCTATTTTCAGGTTCCTCCAGAGATGTTCGATCAGGTTCAAGTCCAGTCTCTGGCTGGGCCACTCAAGGACATTCACAGACTTGTCACAAAGCCATTCCTGCATTGTCTTGGCTGTGTGCTTAGGGTCGTTGTCCTGTTGGAAGGTGAACCTCCGCCCTAGTCTGAGGTCCAGAAAGCTCTGGAGCAGGTTTTCATCAAAGATCTCTCTGCACTTTGCTCCGTTCACCTTTCCCTCGATCCTGACTAGTCTCCCAGTTCCTGCCACTGAAAAACATCCCCACAGCATGATGCTGCCACCACCATGCTTCACCTTAGGTCTGGTATTGGCCAGGTGATGAGCGGTGCCTGGTTTCTTCCAGACTGCTTGGCATTCAGGCCAAAAGTTCAATCTTGGTTTCATCAGACCAGAGAATCTTGTTTCTCACCTTTTACTGAGGAGTGGCTTCCGTCTGGCCACTCTACCATAAAGGCCTGATTGGTGGAGTGCTGTAGATATAGTTGTCCTTCTGAAAAGTTCTCCCATATTCATAGAGGAACTCTGGAGCTCTGTCAGAGTGTCCACCAGGTGTATGGTCACCTCCCTGTCCAAGGCCCTTCTCCCCCGATTGCTCAGTTTGGCTGGGCAGCCAGCTCTATGAACAGTCCTGGTGTTTCCAAAGTTCTTCCATTTAAAATTGACAGAGGGCACTGCTCTTCAGGACCTGCAATGCTGCAGAAATTGTTTTATACCCTTCCCCAGATCTGTGTCTCAACACAATCGTGTCTCGGAGGTCTATGGACAATTCCTTCATCTTCACGGCTTGGTTTTTGCTCTGATGTGCACTGTCAACTGTGGGATTTTATATAGACAGATGTGTGCCTTTCCAAATCACATCCAATCAATTTAATTTTTAAATTGACTCCAATCAAGTTGTAGAAACATCTCAAGGATAATCAATGGAAACAGGATGGACCTAAGCTCAATTTTGAGTGTCATAGCAAAGGGTCTGAATACTTATGTAAATGTGATATTTCAGTTATTTCTTTTTAATTACTTTGCAAAAATTTCTAAACACCTGTTATTGCTTTTTTTATTATGGGGTATTATGGGGTATCAATTTATTATGTAGATTGATGATAAAAAAATGAATTTAATCCATTTTAAAATAAGGCTGTAACATAACAAAATGTGGAAAAAGTGAAGGGGTCTGAATACTTTCTGAATGCACTGTAGAAGCACTATGGAAAATCATTCTGCTGATATTGAGCCTCAGTTATAATTGTGCATTGCATAGCTGAAAACTAAACTTTGGTATTTAAACTGCTGCGATGGCTCATTAGCTGCTTGAGAATCAGGATGATTATTGCAAGTGCTTCATGATTAGTTGAAACTTTCTCTCACAAATAAAAAACATTCCATTGGAACTTATTTACATAAGACAAATACCTCTCAACTCTGGATTCTGGAGGGAAACCAGGTATTTTGGCTCATGGATTTTTCAATAAATGTGGACAAACTTGAGAAGACTGAAGGCTTTTACAGTGGGGTAGATTTTCCAGCAGAAGTATTGAGTTTGATTTTAATGCTAACACAAAATCTGAGCATCAGACAGGGGGGTGAAAATGGTTTGCATGGGGGGGGGGGGGGGGGGAGAGGGGCAAAATGTGGAATGGGTGAGACATGCATTTTCAATAGGGATGCACCATTTTAATTTTGCATCTGGATTTCACAACGCAATGTACCCAAGCAGACATGATGCACTCTTGAACGATGCTCTTCCTTATCAATTACATGACAACTGCTGGGTGCAGATGTCTTCTTGACACACAAATGTTTAAAATGGTGCCTTGTATATGAAAGGAGCAGAAAAAACCCCAAGTGTGAGGGGCAAGGCTGGAGGTGATGCCCTACAGATTGTACACTGTCACCTGGGGAGTAGAAGGCCAACAATCCCAGAAGTTGATGATATGATTTGGACTTCATTGCACCCAGTAACATTATTTCATAGTCTGGTTTGCATTTCTTACAAAACAAAATCATTTAGATCATCTCTGAATTCAATTAAGAATACATTCTTTAACAACATTGAATTTTACACTTTTGTGAAATAACTATCCCTCCTCTCCCCTAGAACTATGGATTTCAGGGATGATGTTTACTTAGCGAAGATGATTTTATTTGAAAGTATGCAATCTGTGGTGCAGATATGTATATTTCAGAGGATTAGTGGATCAGGATGATTGATATTCTACCAGGTGAATCACGGTGCACACATGATCATGAACAGCGTGTGTACGGCCAACTGTAGGAGTTTGCAATGGATATTATTGGACATTGTTGCTGAGCATAGGTGGTTATCAATGAAGAACAGAAAATTAGAAAAACAGATGTTAAAGGTACCCACAGATGTACTTCAATAGCAGAGGATGGAATTAACTACAACCATTCATAGAATGGTGTCTTGTTCAATTGCAAGCTTGTCCTCTATGAATAAAGCGCAACTTGATTTGTGAAGGTCATAACTGTGCAAGCTACAGATGTTTGTTTCATCCATGTTGAACAGGATGCCAGATAGCTTAGTCTTAACCTTACCATCTGTCACTGATATGGTCCAATCTGCTCTCTCACACATTGAAGCACTGGCCAAGGGCAGGAAAAAAGTGACAAGGAACTCTGAGCAAGGTGTTTCCAAGTCTTGCCTGTTGAGAGACAGAGTCAAACCCAGCCCCCAAACAGTACCTGAAATACACTAGGGCCCAGTCTGCCTCTGTACAACTACAACTGCAGCAGTCTTCGGTGATACCCTCACAGGTTCCAATACCTAAAACTGACTGGCTAAGAGTATCACAGCAGTCTTTTGCTATTGAAAAATATCAAAGTAGATTACATCTCATTATGGAAATGTCATTTTAGAAATATTATTCTGTAATGTATTCACATATATCTTAATTCTTACCGCTCTCCCCAGAGAGATGGGCGGCACGGTGGCGCACAGGTAGAGTTGCTGCCTCACAGTGCCAGACTCCCGGATGTGATCCTGTCTATGGGTCTGTACCCTGTCTGTACGTTCACCCCATGATCTGTGTGGGTTTCCTCCCACACTCCAAAGAAATCCAAGTTTGTAGGGGAATTGGCTTGGTTAAACAGTAAAATGTCCCTAGTGTACGTAGGATAGTGTTAGTGTGCAGGGATCGCTGATCGGCGCGGATTCAGTGGGCCAAAGGGCCTGATTCCGCGCTGTGTCTCTAAACTAAACGAAAATGAGGCACCATTTTTGCCTTTTGCAATGATTGTTGCCATTAAAAATAATTTTTTCGACTTCACTGACATTGGAACAAGTCATTGGGCCCTGTCCAAGGGCAGTTAAAGGTGTACAGCATGTGTAACACCATTTAGCAGCTTCCTTCCCTTTTGCGAAGAAGTCACCCTGGAGGTGGGTAGAGATCAGTGCCAGATCCCAATGTCACTGTGTAACATACAAATACTGCAATCTCAGTTCTCTCTGAGGAATTGCAGAAGAAAAAAATAAAATGTTCAATAAAGGCATCTTGCGATCAATTGTAATGGCCTTTGGACCCATTAAATTTTAAATATCCATTTCTGCTGTCATGCTGGCATTGATGCCTGTGCCAAATAGGTATCCCTTGCATCCAGCAGAGGTGGTAACAATGATTACAAAACACGTAGAGAAGTGATTTTATTTTAGTCCTATTCCATAAAACAGAAAAGGTTTCCATGAAGGCTCTTAAAGAGTGAACAAGATTTTTATCCTTTAACATTACCAGATGAAAAATCACCAGAGCACAGTTATTGAAACAAACTGTTCGAAAGCCAACTCTGTGAACTGTACATCTCTCAGTTTGCACCAGCTAACCTCCACTTAGTTTGGAGCTGCCCATTGCTATGAGATGCGAGTCATGGAGTCACAGTTCTACATCACAGAACTGGGCCCTTCGGCGCATCTACACTACACTATCTACACTAATTCCATTTGCCCACATCAGGCCCGTAGATATTGATTTATCTAAGCAGCACTCCTTTCCTATCCAAATACCTGCCCAAATGTCTGTTACCTGTTGCATTGTATCTGCCTCCACCATGTCCTCTGGCAGTTTGTTCAATGTATCTGCAGCCACTTTGTGAAACGTATAGGAAGGAACTGCAGATGCTGGTTTACACCAAAGATAGACACAAAAAGCTGGAGTAACTCAGCGGGTCAGACAGCATCTCTGGAGAAAAGGAATAGGTACGTTTCGGGTTGGGACCCTTCTTCAGTCTGAGAGTCAGGGAAAAGGGAAACACGAGATACAGACGGTGACGATGTAGAGAGTTATTGAACAAATGAATGAAACATATGCAAAAAAGTAACGATGATAAAGGAAACAGGCCATTGTTAGCTGTGGCCCAGATTAAAACAAGTATAGACAATCAGATTCAACAAGCCGACTTTGAAGCCGGCACAACTTTGGTAGGGGAGGGATGGAGAGAGGGGGGATGCAAGGAAGGACTCTTGGGGTCCCTGGACAGAGTTGAGGGAGGAGGAGACCATTCCATTCGCAACTCCCTGGTTAACATCACTTCCTACCCAAACCACCCCCTCCCCAGGTACCTTCCCCTGCAACTGCAGGAGATGCAACACCTGTCCCTATACCTCCTCCCTCGACTCTGTCCAGGGACCCTGACACTTCTATAAGGTTAGGCAGAGGTTCACTTGCACCTCCTCCAACTTCATCTACTGTATCCGTTGTTCAAGATGTGGACTCTTATACATCGGCGAGACCAAACGTAGACTGGACAATCATTTCGCTGAAAACCTTCGTTCAGTCCGCCTTGACCTACCTGATCTCCCGGTTGCTAAACACTTTAATTCCCCATCCCATTCCCACACTGACTTTTCTACCCTAGGCCTCCTCCATTGTCAGAGCCCAAATTGGAGGAACAGCATCTCATATTTTGCTTGGGCAGCTTACAGCCCAGTGGTGTGAATATTGATTTATCTAACTTCAAGTAACCCTTGCATCCCCTCTCTCTCCAGCCCTTCTCCACAAAAGTCATACCAGCTTCAAAGTTGTTTTGTTGAATCTCACAGTTTATACTCTTTTTCACCTAAGCCACAGTTAACAATGGCCTGTTTCCTTTATGCAACTTTTTTGCATATCTTTCCTTCATTTGATCGGTATCTCTCTGCATCACCGTCTATATCTCTCATTTCCCTTTCCCCTGACTCTGAGTCTGAAGAAGGGTCTCGATCCAAAACATCACCTATTCCTTTTTGCAGAGATGCTGTCTGTTCTGCTGAGTTACTCCAGCGTTTTGTGTCTATCCCCACTTTGTGAAAGACATGACTTTACCTCTTCAAATTTTCTCTTTCTTCTCTTAAACCTATGCCTTCCACTTTTAAACTCTACCCTCCTTGGAAAAAGACTGCCTATTATCTTTGCTCCTCATAATTTTATTAACCTCTGTAAGGTCACCCCACCACTTCCCTTGTTCCAGTGAGAATAAATCCAGCCTATCCAATCACTCACTATAAGTAAAGCTCTCCATTACAGGCAATCTCACTTGTACAAGACATGCCATCAAGACATGCCATCAAGCTGGATAGATTGCAGAGAAGATTTACAAGGAGGTTGCCAGGGCTTGAGGGCCTGGGATATAGGCAGAGGTTGGGCAGACTTGGACTTTATTCCTTGGAGATTGAGGTGTGATCTTATAGAGGTGTGTAAAATCATGTGGGGAATAGATAGTGTGAATGCACCTTGTGATTTCCCCGGCATAAGGGAATCAAGAACTAGAGGGCATAGATTTAAGTTAAGAGGGGAACATTTTAATATTAAACTTAGGGACAACCTTTTCACACGGACTATGGTGTGTATATGGAATGAGGTGCCATAGGAAGTGGTTGAGGCAGGTAAGAACATTTAAAAGATGTCTGAATGGGTGCATAGATAGGAAAGAGTTAGAGGGATATGGGCCAAGTGTAGACACAAGGGTATCTTGGTTGGCATGGATGCGTTGCCTTGTTGCATTCCTCTATAACCCAGTCACAGTGCCACCCATATGGCTGCTGCTGCAACTTTCCCCCGAGAGGCAATCTGCACTTCTCCCCTCCCCCCTCCCCCCTCCCCCCACCCCAGCCGACAATGATTTCCAAAACAGCACACCTATAAAAGAGGGGAATATCCATAGGTTCTGACCAGGTACATTCTTGATGAAAACATACACCTCAAATTTGCTAAAACTTCTCTTGCCATAGACATATGGACTTTTCCTGATGTGCACATGACAGTGTATCACTTACAGAACTTAAGACATTTGGGAAATCAGCAGGAGCATTAAAAAAATATTTATATTCTCGGTTGCTGCAGTGCGCGGGGAACAAATCTACTACAGTGAATGTGAACATTCTCCCACAATGTGATTTTGGTGAGATCTACAGTAATGCACTGATGTAATGAATGAGAAGTATACAAGCTCAAGACAATATTTCTGATCATATTTCTGATCATATGATTAAATGTGCACATGTCAAAATGTGACAACATCGTTGAATGTGCAGTTATGTCTTGAATATTATTGGAACCTGATGCAATATCTGATTGTCTTATTCTGGAGAAATAAGTTCCAACAGCAGTGAGAATAGGAGGTTTTTACAAGCATGCCCGAAAGCACAAAATAGCTATTTACACTGTTACACTCTGATGCCTTGGGAGGCTAATTGTACCAGCAGTCTTTATTTTTATGTGACGGGGAAGCATTGTTGGATAACATTGAACTTTATCGACTGAAGGGTAGAAATTCTAGTTAACAGAAATGACAATGGGATCAAGGACTGGAAATAATAAATCTGTAAACTCGTAGTTTATCAGCTCATAATGTACATCACAGAGTAGGATGCATGACTTCCTAATGCTGGTCTTTGCATTTGGACTGCATAAAAGGACCTTGAAAGGCCTCATGAATTAGACTGTTCTGATGCAGGCTTTCAATTATTTGGTATTTCATGAATGAACATAAGTATCCAATAAAAATATTTTTCACTGGGTATGGAGGTTATACATGATATTTTGCTATATTCAGTTGTTATTTTATTGAAAGGTCTTGAAGAGGAGGTTGCAAACACCGACATAAGGAACAGGACCTTATATTTTATATATAAAAGTATGTACCTTTAGAATGGAGATGACAAGGAATTTCTTTAGCCAGAGGGTGAAGAATCTGTGGAATTCATTGCCACAGATGGCTGTGGAGGCCAAGTCATTGGGTATTTCTAAAGCAGAGATTGAAAGGTTCTTGACTAGCAAGGGTGTCAAAGGTTACGGGGAGAAGGCAGGAGAATGGGATTGAAAGGGAAAAGTGTATCAGTCATGATCAAATGGCAGAGCAGACATGATGGAATGAATGGCCTAATTCTGCTCCGATGACTTATGAGGGACTGGACAAGCTAGATGCAGGAAAAACGTTCCCAATATTGGGGGAGACAAGAACCAGGGGCCACAGTCTCAGAATAAAGGGGAGGCCATTTAAAACTGAGGTGAGAAGAAACTTTTTCACCCAGAGAGTTGTGAATTTGTGGAATTCTCTGCCACAGAGGGCAGTGGAGGCCAATTCACTGGATGAATTTAAAAGAGAGTTAGAAAGAGCTCTAGGAGCTAGTGGAATCAAGGGATATGGGGAGAAGGCAGGCACATGTTACTGATTGTGGATGATCAGCCATGATCACAATGAATAGTGGTGCTGGCTCAAAGGCTCTAATGGCCTCCTCCTGCACCTATTTTCTATGTTTCTTTATTTCTATCCTTTGTGGGCATGTTGCAGCTTCCAGGCTCAATATTGAATTCAACAAGTTCAGATAGCTTGCTGTCTCTGTCCACATCCTTGTTAAAAGCAGTGATTTTCCTTCTGCAACATTGAACCAAAACTACATGTAACATTTCAAATGTTAAAACCAATGCCTGTACAAGTTCAATGTCGCATCCTGAGATGTGTTATATTTATCTGATCCTATTTGTCTCGTACACCACTGAAATAAACCATTTGAATAGTTTCAACAGTCTCTCCACCAGCTTGCTGAAAATTCATTTTGCATTTGTGTGCTGTAATCTAACACCATTTATTTCCAATATTTATTTTCATTTCTTCATCATTGTACAATTGTTGACAATAAATCATATTTCCAATATTGTCAAGCAACTCTAATATTCTTGTTTAAACATTACGTTTTGAGGACATCAGTCGGGGGATTGCTGGGGATGAATGATTGAACCTGGTGACATGAGGGAGTAACACATTCATACAGAAATGAAAAGATAGTGGGATAGTGGAATTCTCTGCCTCGGAAGGCAGTGGAGGCCAATTCTCTGAATGCATTCAAGAGAGAGCTGGATAGAGCTCTTAAGGATAGCGGAGTCAGGGGGTATGGGGAGAAGGCAGGAACGGGGTACTGATTGAGAATGATCAGCCATGATCACATTGAATGGCGGTGCTGGCTCGAAGGGCCGAATGGCCTCCTCCTGCACCTATTGTCTATTGTCTCTTGTCTATAGTGGTTGGAAGAGGATAGAGGGAGAGGAAAAAGAGGGAGGAAAGAAGGAAAATGCAGGTGGAAGATGAGCAGACAGGTGGAAGATAGGCGGAAGAATGAGGAGAAATGAACAGGGTGATTGGTTAATGGGAGAATGTTGTGCGCCTGGGGGAGAGGGGATGACGACAACAAATGTTGACGTCCAGGGATTCAGGGGTTTTCCCTAAAATTGGAGAATTCAATGTTTTTGCTGTTGGGTTATCGGCTCCCCAAGCAGAATATGAGGTGTTATTCTTGCAGGGTTACTCTCCCCATCCATCTGAAATCACCCCTCCTCACTGCTGTCCTCACTGCTGTCCACAGATCACATGTTAGTTTCGACCCACCCCTTCCCCTCACCAGTCTTCCAGCTTCATTCCCTCTACTCCACTGCGTTAAAGGGTCTTGATGAGCTGGGTTCCTCCAGTACTTTGCTTTCTTTTTGCGTTTTGCTCAAGAATCCAGCATTTACAGTTTCTTTTACGGTTTAAGTTTATTATCGTCACATATACAGAGGTACAGTGAAAAGCTTTGTTTTGCATTTGTTATCCAATCAAATCAAATACCTAAATACAATCAAGCCAAACTCAATTACCACAGGTCGAGCAAAGCCAAACAGACAGAATGAAGAATATAGTTCTCAGCATTGTAGCACAGTGGTTCCAGAGACAAAGTCCAATGTCCACAATGGGATAGAGGTGATTCATACTGTATCCTAGCTTGTGGAAGGTTGTTGAGAAGCCTGATAACAGAGGGGAAGAAATCATTCCTGAGTGTGGTGGTGCACATTTTCATGCTTCTGTATCTTCTACTTGATTGGAGTAGGGGGAAGAAGGAAAGATGGGGTGGGAAAGGACTTTAAATATCTTGACTACTCTCCTGAGACAACATGAAGTGTAGATGGAGTCAATGGTAATGTATTCAACAGAGATTTGGATATAGTTCTTAGGGCTAATGGAATCAAGGGACATGGGGAGAAAGCAGGAACGGGGTACCGATTCTGAATGATCAGCCATGATCATATTGAATGGTGGTGCTGGCTCGAAGAGCTGAATGGCCTACTCCTGCACCTATTTTCTATGTTTTTATGGTGAGGATCCTTGAATGTGTGATGGACTGGGCTACATCCACAACTCTTTGCAATTCCTTTGTGGTCTTGGGCAGAACTGTTCCCAAAATAAGCCATGATACAACCCAATGGGATGCTTTCTATGGTGCTTAATAGTATGAGCAATGAATTCTCCAATTTAAATAACTCCTCCCCCCCCCTCTCTATCCTGTGTCCCAACCCTGGTTTGTACCCATTTCTTCCACTATTCCACCACTATTAGTCCCAATCACCCCTCCCCACCCTATCCTTCTGTCCCCTTCCACCTATATCCCTCCTGCTGCCTTCACATTTCACTCTTTTTGTCTCCTGACCCAAAACGTTGCCTATCCATTTCCTCCACAGATGTTGCCTGGCCCACTGGGTTACTCCAGTACTTTGTGCTTTGCTCAACATTCCAGCATCTGCAGTTCCTTCTGAACCATTTACTTAATTACATCAACTTAAATTCCCCAGCTGCATTGTTTGGATTTAAGCTCAAATCACAGGATCAATATTGCCGATATCTAATGCCGTGATCCTGTAACTTAACCAATTCACCATCGCATGCTTCATTGATTTCTGTGTGGAAGGGTCACAAAAATCGCAAACAAAAGGCCACTGGCATGGAACATGAGGCTTTAGGGAAATCCTGGGACCCTGGAGGTCTAGGCTGAGCCAAAGAATTTATAGTTAGCGATTTTTTTTCTAAAACATTCTTGTAAAAATAAGATACTGACTGGAGCGGATTTCTCAAGGAGAGCCCTAAAATCCGTCTTTACCACATGACCTGACTAAAATTACATTAGTTTGAGGTTTGAGGAAATGATTAAACTTCTTAGAATATTGTGAGAAATCTGTATTTGAGCTTGCTGCAGTTGATAAAATAATTTACCACAGTATTTGTGCATCTATTATTTCTCATTCATGTTCTCACTTCCAAGGTTCATATTTTATGACAGATTTATTACACCGTTTTGGTAATAAGGAAAGATTAAAAAAACAAGAGCAAATATCTGCGTAAGTGTCATTCTCTATTTGGCTTTACTTTGGCATTATGTCCTCCAGACATTTGAGTCTACAGACCCTGTCTTCCCTGTTCTTCCTTAACGAGTGGTTATTTTCTCTCATTTTACAGAAACAACACTTCACTCCCAGACATAAGAGGAACATTTTGTTTCATTGCTGTTATGCAGCAATTATTCGGTTTTCTCTGGTCACGTTGGAATGGTCGGCACATCCCTCAATTGAAATAATGGCCTGAGAGCAAGTTCAACCTCAGACTCTGCCTCTTTCATGCAGGGCCGGATTAAGCTAGTGTTATAAAGTGTTGTGCTGCAGATGGCTACTGTGATGAAATCCCTATCATGTCTCTTTTGATTCTGTTGATTCACCATCTCCATAGAGCATCTTCCAGCTGCCTCCAGTGTAGTCGTGTACATGAAAGGTTGGGCAGTGATGCGCCAGCTGCCCATTGGTCCGTGCAGCCCCGCCAAAACATTCAAACTGCGGAGGTTAGGGAGCGGCGTGTGCAACATAGCAGCCCTCAGTGGGATGCCGATTTCAAGCATTTAGCTTGCAAGCATTTCATGTCTGTATCACTCGCCTCAGGCACTGCATCCAGGAGGCTCCTGTCTAGTAATCATCTGAACCTCCTAAATGACCTGTCATTTTGATAGCCCAAGTTCAGGATCCTTGGCACTTCTGTATTCTTGTGATAGGCATCTGAGACTGAATGGCTGAAGAGATTATTTGCATGGAATCAATCTTCATCATACTGTCACTGTGTACTTTTCACAATCCCTTCAGCTGTGCAGTACCATGGCTGGCTACTGTGCTGAAATTGGTATCATGTCTCTTTTGATTCTGTGGATTCACCATCTCCATGGAGCATCTTCCAGCTGGCTCCAGTGTAGTCGTGTACATGAAAGGCACATTACTTGTGTCGGAAAGAACTGCAGCTGCTGCAGAGTCTGAAGAAAGGTCTCGACCCAAAACATCACCGATTCCTTCTCTCCAGAGATGCTGCCTGTCCCGCTGAGTTACTCCAGCATTTGGTGTCAAAAGCACATCACTTGTTCACTTCAACAGCACAACTTTGAATTTATCGGTAGCTTTGGAATGACATTATACATTGTACCATAGTCAAGTTGATATATCATTGGACATCTTTGAATCAATATTATCACATATATTTCTACTTATTCATTTCAGGACCTGTGTCATAGAGTCATAGAGTGATACTGTGTGGAAACAGGCCCACGGCCCAACTTGCCCTCACCGGCCAACATGTCCCAGCTATGCTAGTTCCACCTGCCTGCTTTTGGTCCAAATCCCTCCAAACCTGTCTTATCCATGTACCTGTCTAACTGTCTCATAAACATTGGTATAGTCCCAGCCTCACCTACCTCCTCTGGCAGGTTGTTCCATACACCCACCACCCTTTGTGTGAAAAAGTTACCCTTCGGATTCCTATTAAATATTTTCCCCTTCACCTTAAACCTATGTCCTCTGGTCCTCGATTCACCTACTCTGGGCAAGAAATTCTGTGCATCTACCCAATCTATTCCTCTCACAATTCCATCTTTATTTTCTTCTATTCTGACCTACCTGCCAGCTCAATACACAGTGTAAATAGTTCCTTCCACTCTTTGATTCTTGAAGCAAGGTTCTTGCCTGGTAATCCAGCAATTTGGGCAGCTTTATTTGTTTTGGCAAGATCAGCATATATCACATCAAGATGGTGGCAGTGGAATGGGGCTGGGGAAAGGTAGTGGCTATGAACAGTCTGCAAGCTCACCTCCTGCCTTCTCGATAAGCACCCAAACGTTTTGTGTTCAATTCAGGATGTGCGGCATGGCCTCCTCCATGCACAGACACAGAAGAGTGGCTGTGGGAGGCAACAGATAGCACAGTTGCAGTGGCCATGGTGTTGGTGGAAACGGCCGCTGGAGGCACTATGGCAATCGGGTAAACGAGCAGATTAAGTGCAGTCTGCACAGAGTGGCAGTGAAAGAAACCAGCAGCATTGCGTTGGGCCAGGCCAACCCCCACATCATCGATCCAGTGGCACCCGATAACAAATGCACGAGACTAGGATTAGTCTAGATTTCAGAAATTTGCTATTTGAATGTTGCAAGTTGGGCTGCCAAGTGTGCTACCAAGAAGAATATCTATTCTTACCCATTACAATCATTTAATTCTGTTTCCTATGTTTGATTATACTCATTATAGTATGATTTAACTGGATAGCATGGTTTTCACCTTACCTTGCCACACGTAACACTAATAAACTCAATTAAATTTATTGCCCACCTCAAATCTACTAGCGAAGATATTGGTGAGCTGCCCTCTATCCAAGGAGTTCCAGGATTTAGATTCAGTGATGATAAACGTCCGCAATATATTTGTGACACAAATGCTACTTGTCACATCAGTAGATGGCTGAATATTATCTTAGTCTTGCTGCATGCAGGCATGGAGTGCTTTATTTGCTGAGAAGTTGCAATTGGAATCAAACTTTGTGTAGTCAACAGTGATTATCCCTACTTTTGACCTGCGGGTATTGATGAAGAAGCTGAGACTGTCAGGGTCCAGCACACTGTCCAAGGTGGCGTAATGCCTCTTGGCCATTTCCAGGTTTCTCCCCCCATACTATGATCAGTCTGAAGAAGGGTCCCAACCCAAAACATTGTCTATCCATTCCCTCCACAGATGCTGTCTGACCAGCTGAGTTACTCCAACAATGTGTGTGTTTGCTTATAATTCCACCATCTGCAGTTCCTTGTGCCTCTTGGTCTTCCTTTCAGAAGATTTACATCGTTTGACACCCAGGCCATGGGATTCAACTGGTAATCTGAATGTCACCTTTGTCTGTTGGGGCATGGCTCCAATCATTCACTTCATGGACTTTCGGTGTCTTCTTCATTGTGTACGATATGTAGAGATGATTTACCAATTCAATTAGGCAAACACTTTCTTACGAAAACTGGCCATAACCACTCAAGTTGTTGCTGTCTACAATATTTCCATCCTCTATACAACGCCAGCTACACATTCTCCGTTTCTCATTTCATTGCACATCTCATTTCATGTACTTTGCTCCACTGACAATCCGACAATTTTTACTCCAGCATTGGGTAATTCTGTATGCACTTTCTCCTGTCTTCCCTCCGACTGGTCTCAGGGATTCCACAAACAACCTGAACTCTGATGAGGAGGTCTTAATTTTTAAAACTGCAATTCTCTAAGAACAATCTTACTTCCATTGAGAAAGTATTTTTCCTACCTGTAGTTTCATGTAAAGAACTAGTAATGGTTAACTGTTTCATTTCTAGGTAGGTTTCAGGATACATCTGATGCATATAAAGTATTTGCCCAGATCTCATTTCAGGCTTCAGGCTTCTCCTCATATGAGCAGCGCATTACAATTCCATCTTTATTTTCTACTATTCGGACCTTCCTGCCGGCTCAATACACAGCGTAAATAGTTCTTTCCATTCTTTAATTCTTGAAGCAAGGTTCTTGCCTGGTAATCCAGCAGTTTGGGCAGCTTTATTTGTTATGTCAATTGAATCATTTGGATCCTAATACTCTTCCTTTGTTCTCACTGTCTTTCAATTGATGCTTTGCATTGTTTTCTTTTTTCAAATGCTAATAGTGTGTTCCTGGTTGATTTAATGTACTCAATCTGTGTCAGATCCAATGTCTACTATCTAATCTGTCTAATTCCAACATGACACAGATTAACCACCCTCTGACTAAAGAAATTCCTCCTCATCTTCCTAAAGGAGCATCCTTTTATTCTGAGACTATGACATCTAGTCCTATATGCTCCTACTAGTGGAAACATCCTCTCCACATCCACTCTATCCAAGCCTTTCACTATTCGGTATCACTTCCGCATTGGCCTTCATCAGTCAGAGTATTGAGTATAGAAGTTGGGAGGTCATGCAGTTATATAAGACGTTGGTGAGGTCGCATTTATAGTATTGTGTTCAGTTCTGAGCACCATGTTATAGGAAAGATGTTGTCAAGCTGGAAAGGGTACAGAGAAGATTTACGAGGATGTTGCCAGGACTAGAGGGTGTGAGCTATAGGGAGACGTTGAGTAGGCTGGGACTCTATTCCTTGGAGTGCAGGTGGATGAGGGTTAATCTTATAGAGGTGTGTAATATTATGAGAGGAATAGATCGGGTAGATGCACAGGGTCCCTTGCCCAGAGTAGGTGAATCGAGGACCAGAGGACAGAGGTTTAAGGTGAAGGGGAAAAGATTTAATAGGAATCTGAGGGGTTAACCTTTTTCACACAAAGGGTGGTGGGTATATGGAACAAGTTGCCAGAGAAGGTAGTTGAGGCAGGGACTTTCGCAATGTTTAAGAAACAGTCTGGCAGGTACATGGATAGGACAGGTTTGGAAGGGCATGGACCAATTGTGGCCAGATGGGACATGTTAGCCGGTGGGCAAGATGTGCCAAAGGGCCTGTTTCCATACTGTATCACTCTATGACTCTGTGACTCTAGTTAGTATCTTCTTTCGGTTCAACTGACCATCATGATTTTCTTCTTAACCTTTTAACATGTTAATACATGTCGAAATAAAAAAAGAACTGCAGATGCCGGTTTATAAGAAAAAGACACAAAGTGCTGGAGTAACTCAGTGGGTCAGGCAGCATCTCTGGAGAACATGGATTGATGACGTTTCAGGTCGGGTCTCCTCTTCAGATTGATTGTACAAGGCGGGGGGAGAAAGCTGGAAGACAGGAGGACAAAGCCTGGGATGTAATAGTTTATAAAGGTATGGGAGGGTTTTTGATAGGCAGAAGGTTGGACAAAGGTCAGAGATGAATAAGGTGTGAGACAAAAGTATTGAAGAATTGCAAATTGTGAAGCTGGAGGAAGGAATGAAAGTGGAAGGGGAGAAGAGAGAAATAGGTGTGAGTCCAGGTAGGACACGGGGGAGAGGTGATGAAGGGGAGGAGGGGTTGGTGGAAGCAATTTGTATTTCTTAGTGTCATTTCTTACAGCACAATTCATCACCTTGAGGCGCACAATCATGTGTCGTTTCAGTTGCGTGGGTACTGTGGCCGGTATTCCAAATCAGGCAAGGCATCTAAATGTCATAGCTTCATCAGCCAGCACATTTGACGACAGATCTCCCTCATTTACTCTCTAAGATGTTTGTAAATAGTCAGTAATTTAAACTAACCATCTGTGTACTTAATTAAATGAAAGAGCAGGCAGCATGTGGCTTTCTTCCACAGTGGCTGCCTCTGAAACTGTCAAGTGTAGGAAGTAACTGCAGATGCTGGTTTAAACCGAAGATAGACACAAAATGCTGGAGTAACTCAGCGGGACAGGCAGCATCTCTGGAGAGAAGGAATGGGTGAGGTTTCGTGTCGCGACCCTTCTGTGGATTGTCGCAGCTCAGAGAGCAGGGTTAGTCTCATGGCTCGATCCTTAGAGGGTGACACCATTAAAGCAGATATTATTGTCTACAGATTGATATTATTTGTGATAATATATCCCATTAAATTGCTTGTTTTAAAAATTCACTTCCAAGTTTGCATGTTATCAGAGTTTGAACCAAAGAATCACCCTCAATTGCTTCAATTTGTGCATTTGGATTATTACCACTGGGAACCCCTGAGAATCTACCCTTGCCCATCACCCCTATTTCTCCTCCTCAATAACATCATCCATAAATTAAGTATTGGTCTCCGTATATACACTAGCAAAGCTGGGCTGAATTTAACACTGGAGGTACAAAGAATGGAGATGCTGCAATCTTGAGCAAAACACAAAATGCTGGAGGAGCTCAGTGGGTCCGGCAGCATCTGCGGAGGGAATGGACAGGTGACATTTTGGGTCGAGACCCTTCTTTATATCGGTCCTGACCCAAAATGCCACCTGTTCATACCTCAAGCAAGCATGACCTTCTGACTTCTTCCCACTTTGTGTTTTCTACTCAACATTGCCTCCCTCAAGACATTCCTGAACAAAAATGTCTGGCTTATGGTATAGGATGAACAACAATTCAGTCAACCTAAATATTGGGAAAACCAAAATCATTGTTGTCATTCCTATCATAAATTTGGTATCTCAGCAATGGAAACCATTTCTCAAGCAGACACAAAGTGGTGGAATAACTCAATGGGTCAGGCAGCATCTCAGGAGAAAAAGACTGGACCAGACTGAAACATAACCACTGTATCACTGAGGACAGCTTTCTCCAACCGTAATCAACTCCACCTCCCATCAGCCCATTTGTTGTTTACCCATGTCTTTACTTTCTATAGATGATTGTTCCAATACTTGTACCACTCTGTTGCCTATGTCTAATCACACAACATCCCATTCATCGATTAACCCTGTGCTCATTAGTATGTTCTGAACCCTGGTTAAAGAACACAGCAATTTAAAAATATTTATTGACAAATCTCTCCAATGGCCCCACCAAGTTTTTCTCCCCTTATAATCTTCCATGGAATGTGTGTCTCTCCAATACTGAGTACCCTCCATTTCAAAATATTCTAGCCTTACTTGTGTGAAGGCTGTTTAAATTATCCTGCTGCGCGGAATACGTACAAATTGAAGAAGCGTAGGCAGAATTTGGACTGGCACTGCAAATGCTGAAGATGGTGATTTATTGCTGGGAGGAGTGTTAGTGGAAGGCACCCATGGACTGGTTAGAAAACAGTCACATATGTTCAACTCCTTGGGTTAATTGAGTGGCTCAGAATCACCCTCAGCTGTTCATCGGATGCCTTCTGCTCCATCTACACCATACAGACAGCTCTGAACTCCAACCTCATAGAGAATGCAGCAAGCATTACTTACCTTGAAAGCTACATATGGAATGCACTGAAAGATAACTTTGAACAATCACACCATTACAACTTCCAATTCTCATTATCTTTGTCATATCTGATGATGATTTGGTGCGCATCATATTTTCCTATTATCAATTCCACGCTGTTAGACAGGGATGACATAAACTGATTAAGTTCCACATGAAGGCTCATGAAGAAACCACAAACTTATCTCTTCTAATCCTTGATCCTGGTGGGTTTATCCTCCTGATGCAGGACTGAGATTATTATTGCAATATCAGTGCCAATGGAAATATTGAGAACCGATTTATAAAAATAAACAAGGATGCAGCCAGATTCAGGGTGGTGGTTATGGGCCTGTCCCACAGGTGATTTTTTGGGCAACGGCTGGCAACTGTCATAGTCGTAGGAGGTCGCCGAAAAACTGGCGACTGGACCCCCCCTACGACAAGGTCTACGACAAGGTCTACGACAACCTACAACAACCTACCACCTAGTTGACGTCAAGCTATTGCAAGCTACCGACAACCAGCGACCCAATTGTCGCGAGTAGGATGTCCACCTACGACCGCACCTATGACAACCTACGACCACACAGGCGACAACCTACGACAACCGACGTCAACCTACATCTACCCATGACAAGCTACGACAATCTACGACCCTGTCGGCGACAACTGAAGACAACTGAAGACAATTCACGTCATTTTATCCTCCGGTTTTGACTCCTGTACCTGTCGCCGGCTGACGTAGGTTGACGTAGGTAGTCGCCAATGGAATTCACCAGTCAGCACCGGTGACAACCTACGTCAACTGGCGACAACCTACGACAGCACCTACGTCAGGAGACGTCAAGCTACGCTCATTGGCGTCAAACCCACAGTCGCTGAAAATGTTTCAACATTCTGAAAATCCAGCGGCGATCAGAAAGACGCTACGACTCTTTGGAGACCACTCACGACCGTACAGGCGACACCCTGGCGACCGTGTGGCAACAGCTTAGTCGCCTGTAGTCGCCTAAAAAATCGCCTAAGTGGGACAGAGGTTTTAGGGGCTGCAATTTATAGTCCCAGTTAGCAAACTGGGGTACAAGACCAGTGGATGCCCTCATTTTAACGACCACCCCAATCTTTCACATCACACCTTCCTTCAGTTTCTGTCAGGCAGACTGATTATTTTGTAGCTAGCGTTCTTTTTCAATTCTTACTTTGTCAGAATTGCCAACTGATGAAAAATTATGAACAAACACAAGCTCTGGAAATATTTGATTAAAGTAGTGCATAGCTGCCAAGAATTCTATGCAATTCTGCAGGAGCTCTGACCTCCAATCACCTCATTCTATTTCGTCCTTGCAATATTTATTGAAGTCTTGCGAATCTTTAACCATTGTGAACTTTCTTCAATTTTCATTTTTTTCTCCTGAAAGTTCACATTTGAGTTTGAAGTGAAATGATGTCTTATTTTTTTCATCTTTGATTTACTTTATGGGCTGGAGAAAGAGTGAATCGAATATGGAATGCATACTGAAGTGAATGTCAAGCCCATCTAAAGAACTGCCAAGTTTTAAGATTTATATTCCTATGGAACTGGAATACTGTGGTATCAGAAGGTACAATAAAAAATACCATGTAAAGTTTCCATAAGGCCTCAAACATGTATAGATTGAAACATTTTTTTTTTAATTATGAAAAGATACTTTATTCAAGAAATAAATATATACAAAACATGTTCCTGCCAAAACTCCATCCGACATTCTCGGTTGAGCTTATTCAAGATTCAAGATTCAAGATTCAAGATTCAAGATTCAAGATTCAAGATAGCTTTATTTGTCATCCAAAAAAACGATTTTTTTGGACGAAAGTCAGTCACCCACAGTCCAACAATAAAACATTAAATTAGGCAGATTACATAATAAAGCATTAAAATAGGCAAATTACACAACCCCAAAAACACACACAAAAAAAAACATCCATCACAGTGAGTCTCCTCCAGTCCTCTCCTCACTGTGATGGAAGGCCACAATGTCTTTTCCCTTCCCCTGCCGTCTTCTCCCACGGTCAGGTTGTTGTGGTT
Source organism: Rhinoraja longicauda (assembly GCF_053455715.1). Lineage (NCBI taxonomy): Eukaryota > Metazoa > Chordata > Chondrichthyes > Rajiformes > Arhynchobatidae > Rhinoraja > Rhinoraja longicauda. Next base: position 38,547,472 of record NC_135954.1, on the reverse strand, counting down.
GCAGGCCGCGCCGGACGGTGAAAGGTCCGCAGCGGGCCGACCCAAGCCCCGCGATCCGGGGAGGGCGAACACGCTGTCGCTGCCGCTGCTGCTGCATGTCAGGGCGGTCGTGGCTCCCGACATTGAAGCCCCCGCCCAGCAGACAGAAATCCCACGGCCTATTTTAGGCCGCGCCGGACGGTGAAATGTCCGGACTTGGTATTACAATCCCTACTGTAATCGGCACCTTCCTAATCCCTTGAGTGGGGGTAGGGGTAAAGACTTCATTGGGGTCATCAGGTGGGCACCCTCCTTCCTTGGTGTTTCGTTGATAGGCCCATGACACCTCCAGAGGGCTCAACAGCGATACCTGGCGTCCCAGGTGCGCTCCCCTCCGTTTTTACCCCTGTTGCTGGTCATTTTGCAGCCCAGTTGGAGTCTTTCCTCTTCAGCCACAGCCAGTTGCTGCTTCGCTCGGCAGCCTCTGGCAGTGACCTGACGGCTTGCCGGAAGGCCTGTCCTCGGACTCCCATTCCCTTCAGGAGCCTGGTTGTTGACATGGCTACAAGCCCTCTACAACCAACCTCTACAGAGAGCACCTGGGCACGCCAGCCGCGTTGTTTTGCCTCGGCTGCTAAGTCTGAATACTTCAGGCATTTCCGTTCATGCGCTTCACCAACTGCAGCCTCCCAAGGCACAGTGAACTCCACGATGTACAGGGACTTCTGTGAGGTTGACCACAAGATCAGGTCCGGCCTGAGATTAGATGTGATGACCTCTGGTGGAAATATGAGCTTCTGATCTAGATCAGCCTGCATTTTCCAGTCCCAGGCAGTGTCCAGTAGGGTCGGTTCCTTTCTTGCAAATGGCTATACATACATTTAATACATATATTCAATACACCAATTACATAAAATTTCCCCCCACCCTTGCCACTCAATGTGGTCCACTGGCGTGGAATCCTTTCCCTTATTTTGAGGGGCGTCTCCACCACACCCATGTCCAGCAGCGGAAGGACCCTAGACTACGGTCCTCCTTCACAGGGCCTTGGCGTTGGCTGCACCAAGCTTCAGTGCGTCCCTCAGCACGTACTCCTGCAGTCTGCAGCGGGCCAGTCGGCAACAATCCCCGACTAACAGCTCGCTCCGTTGGGAGGTCAACAAAGCTCAGACAGACCAAAGAGCATCTTTCACCGAGTTGATGACCTTCCAGCAGCACTCGATGTCAGTCACTTAATGCGTCCCTGGGAACAATCCGTAAATCACAGAATCCTCTGTGATGGAGCTGTTCGGAATCAATCATGTCAGGGACCCTTACAACCCTCTCCAGATGCTCTTTGCAAATCCACACTCTGCGAAGAGGTGGGCAATCGTCTCATCTCCATAGCAGCCGTCCCGAGGGTAGCATGCGCTGGTAGTGAGGTTCCGGCGGTGCAGGAAGGATCTGACTGGGAGGGCTCCCTTCACCGCCAGCCAAGCCAGGTCTTGGTGCTTGTTGGTGAGTTCTGGCGATGAGGCATTTCGCCAGACAAGCTGGGCAGTCTGCTCTGGGAACCACGCCACAGGATCTATGGAGTCATTTTCCTGCAGGACGTTCCGTGCTGACCACTGCCCGATGGACTTGTGGTCAAAGGTGTTGGTCCAGAAGAACCTTTCCACGAACGACAGATAGTGCGGCAATGTCCAGCCGACTGGCACATTGCGTGGCAACAGCACCAGGTCCATCCTCTCGCAACACCGGGACAGGTGGAACCTCAGCAGGCAATGGCACTTGGTGCCCACGTGCCTTGGCTCTATGCTCCCCCTGATGCAGCCACACACGAAGGTGCCCATCAGGATGAGGGCGACGTTGGGCACGTTTTTACCCCCGTTGTCTGCCGACTTGTGCATTGTGGCCCGTCGCACCCGGTCCATCCTCGACCCCCAGATGAAGCGGAAGACGGCCCGGGTAATCCCTGTGGTGTAGGAGAGAGGGACAGGCCACACTTGCGCCATGTACAGCAGCCCTGAGAGCACCTCACACCTGATGACCAGATTTTTCCTCGTGATAGAGGGGGAGTATTGCTTCCCCAGCTCCAGTTTCTTCCCCACCCTGGCTACCCGCTCCAGCCAATTCTTGACACATGCCTCAGCCTCCCCCGAATCAGATCCCCAGCACCTTCAAGAAGTCCGGCTTGATGGTGAAGGGGATGGAAGATCGGTTGGGCCAGTTGCCAAAGAGCATGGCCTCGCTCTTCCTGCAGTTCACCCTGGCTCCCGTAGCCAACTCAAACTGGTCGCAGAATGTAGATTACAAGATCCTGTCTAAGGCCATCGCCAACCGGGTCAAGTCTGCTCTGGGACAGGTGATCCACCCGGATCAAACCTGTGCTGTACCTGGCAGGAAAATGTCAGACAGCCTGGCGCTGCTGAGAGATACCATTGCGTACGTACAGGACAGACGGGTGAATGCCTGCCTGGTCAGCTTGGACCAGGAGAAGGCCTTCGACAGGACTTCGCACACGTACATGAGGGATGTGCTCTCCACCACCAGGAGGCGCCTCTCAACCACCTCCCTGACCTCCCTGATGGCGATGCTCCCTCCCCGCAGCAAGATCCCCAAACCGGAAGCGCGACAGTCATTGCCCCCCGACTATACCGACATTCCGTGGGACCACCATCGCGACCACCTCCGGTAGCAGCGGAGGTGCGGCAGCCCGCACTCCTGCAGAAAAGTCACGTCCGCCTTGACCTTGGCCAGGTACTGCAAGGCGTTTACACATCGTGCAGTGTTTTTCACACTGGGCACGTTTAGAGATGCCAGTTTTAGCTCCATTGTCCGTTAGAGTCACTGACCATCGTTCTGTCCCATCATGCACACCACTTTGGTGAATTGCAGCACCAATTCGGGGCTTAGGAACTGGGTGCTGGCTTCCTCAGGGAGGGAGGTGTTCTCTGGCATAGCTGGAGTTGTTGTCGGAGGGGCCCTCCTTCTTCTAGCCTCTTCTGGGCGTACCGCCGCCTCCGTCTCCTGTAGCTGGGATACGGTGGCTGATTTCTTGCTCCCGGTCTCCCGCAGCTGGGGCCCATTGGCCACAGCACTGCTCCTGGTCTCCCGGTCTCCCGCAGCTGGGGCCCATTGGCCACTGCACTGCTCCTGGTCTCCCGGTCTCCCGGAGCTGGGGCCCATTGGCCACTGCACTGCTCCTGGTCTTCCGGTCTCCCGGAGCTGGGGCCCATTGGCCACTGCACTGCTCCTGGTCTCCCGGTCTACCGGAGCTGGGGCCCATTGGCCGCTGCACTGCTCGCAGTCTCCCGCAGCTGGGACACAACGGTCGCTGCGCAGCTCCCGGTCTCCTGGAGCTGGGGGACAACAGGCGTGTCCTTTCCCGTTCCGTTGTCCTCCCCCGTTTTCTTCCTCTGCCTCCGTTGTTGGGTCCTCGATGTCACCTCATCCTCCGACGAGGAGAGGTTGCCGGCGTCGGTCTGGGAGGGGACTCTTTTCTTCGACTTGCCTGCTCCCTCCGGCCTTGGCTCTTTGGGCAGTCCACTGGTGTTTCTTCCTTTTCACCACCACCCATGCCTCCTCCTGTTCCCCCTCTTCCATCGACTCTCCCTCCTGGACAGGGGGCTGGGGGTCTCTGTCCGGTGGTTGGGGGCTCGAGGTGGTCGGGTTGTCATCACACCTGTTCTCCCTTTCTGTTGGGGGTCTTGGCAGTGGAGGGAGGCGTCTCGACCACCCTGGGGGTGTTGGCAGCAGCCCCTCTTATCGCCTGTGCGTAGGTGCAGGCTGTTTTAGGGCAGGCCCTGTGGAGGTGGCCTACCTCCCCGCTCAGGTTGCAGCCCTTGCTCTCCTTAAAGTCCTTCATCTCGTGGCCTTCCACCTTGCAGTTCTTGCAGACAACTGCCTTGCATTCGACCGCCACGTGCCCAGGTATGTTGCATTCCTGCACACCCTGGGTTGCCCAGCGTAGGACATGTAGCCTCGGTTCCCACCGATAGCGATCACCGAGGGAGGGTGGATGATGGCTCCCTTCCCGTCCACCCTCAGCTTCACCTTCACTTGCCGCTTGCTCGTCCAGATCCTGAACAAGTCCTTCACATCCACAGACTGAAACATCAATAACAGTTTCTCATGGCGAACAACTTGCATTAATTTACACATGCAGCCCAAAGTTACACACCAGTGCCAACACACCTTTGGCCCAGGAATGGTGATGTACTATCTGATGCCTGTAAATTGGGATGGAAGACATTTATGTTAATGTTTTAATCTAAGAATGGCTGTATTTCTGTCTCGAAGCTGCGTTTCTGCCCGGAGCTATTTGTAAAAAATGCAAATGGGGATAATCAGCCTTGGAGAGGTTAAACCTGTATTCCCCACACACCCGTCTTAATTTAGAATGCAATTCATGATAATGATCAAAGTGCATTTCTGTGGAACCTTACACTTAAAAATCCCTAAGGTGTGATCAGTTTAAGGGCCTGTCCCACTTAGGCGATTTTTTAGGCGAATGCCGGCAACTGTCAAACTCGTAGCAGATCGCCAAAAAAATTAACCCTACGACAATGTCCACGACGATAACCACGTCAATGCCCGTGACAAGCTAAGACAACCTACCACATAGGCGACGGCAAGCTGACGACAACCGGCGACTCAGTCTTCGCTACCTAGGACGTCCACTACGACAGGGAGCACGGCAAGCAAGACAACCAACGAAAACCTGCACTTATGTGGAGGTGTCACAAACACAACTCACACGTGAACAAACCGATAGCAAGGTCCGTCCAGTGAAATTTCCAGGTATATTTTGCATTCGTGTGAAGTGTCCGTTTAAAAAAAAAGATTTTGGTATGCAGTTATCCATCTTTCATAGGAATATATTATTTTTGAATAAAATTGATTTTGGTGATTATTAAAAAAATAGGTGTCGGAATTTATTGAATTTCTAAGTACTTTATCATGACATCTCATTCAAAGATTCTAGTCGCATTCATTTTGACCATTAAAATCAAACGCTGACACACGCGCTGCGCTATGAGAACACTTTTCATTCATTTATTTAGTTCAATGAGGCAAACACATACACAGGCATTTCACTACTTTTATGAAAGGCCAAAGCTCACACATAGACAGACACTACTAACACAAAGATAAACGGAGTTTTACTGCTGTGCTGTTTGTAGGGGGTATGCACACCTGACCATAATGGACAGTGACGTGTGAAATGACATCTCATTCAAAGATTCTAGTGGAGGCCAATTCTCTGAATGCATTCAAGAGAGAGCTAGATAGAGCTCTTAAGGATAGCGGAGTTAGGGGGTATCGGGAGAAGGCAGGAACGGGGTACTGATTGAGAATGATCACATTGAATGGCAGTGCTGGCTCGAAGGGCCGAATGGCCTCCTCCTGCACCTATTGTCTATTGTCTATCTGTAGTGCCTTGTTTCTATATCTAGGTAGAATTGAATTTGTCTAAATGTCAAAGTCCAACTGGATATCCTGTACCAGCCACCCCATTCCAGCCTCCCTTCCCCACATAGTTTTGAGGTAAAGTGACCAGATCCCCAATGGACATGCCCTTACTCTCTAATACAGATGGGGCAGCACAGAGTGGAGAAAAGGACATTTAAAGATGCATTAAGAGCACTTTGCTCTGTCAAATTCCCAAAAGAATTCCAGGCTATGGTTGTCGTATGATCTCAGAGTAGAATACTCGTGTAGGAAAATAACTGCAGATGCTGGTACAAATCAAAGGTATCAAAAAATGCTGGAGTAACTCAGCAGGTCAGGCAGCATCTCGGAGAGAGGGAATGGGTGACCTTTCGGGTCGAGACCCTTCTTCAGACTGATGTCAGGGGGGGCGGGACAAAGAAGGGATATAGGTGGAGACAGGAAGACAGTGGGAGAAATGGGAAGGGGAGGGGAAGAGAGGGACAGAGGAACTATCTAAAGTTAGAGAAGTCAATGTTCATACCGCTGGGCTGTAAGCTGCCCAAGCGAAATATGAGGTGCTGTTCCTCCAATTTGCGGTGGGCCTCACTATGACACTGGAAGAGGCCCACGACAGAAAGGTCAGACTGGGAGTGGGAGGGGGAGTTGAAGTGCCCAGCCACCGGGAGATCAGGTTGGTTAAGGCGGACTGAGCGAAGGTGTTGAGCCTGCAGGAGCTTCAATCGCAGGCTTCGGATGGTTTGACTGTCCCGACTGCAGGAGAATAAATGAGGAAGAAGATTGGACTTTATTGGCTTCCATCACAGTGAGGAATGTGGGGAATCTGCTGTGGTGGATGTTTATGATACCTTTTATGCAGTTGTGTGTCTTGTTAACTTTTTTTTTTAGGATGGCTATATGGTAAATCGAATTTCACTGTACCTTAATTGGTCCATGTGACAATAAATTGACCTTTGAACATTTGGACCTTTGAACCTTCGGACCTCTCAACTATCATAGCAGGTGTAATCTATTCTTTATCAACTACTCCCTTTCATCAATTAATTATCTATATGCACCAAATTCATGTGGTGTATTTATTTGAAAACTGCCTTTTCACTGGCAGCACTCTGGTTCCTTCACCTACAATTAGGACATGGAGACAGAACATAGAAGTAAAAGGCTCTTCAGCCCACCATGACCGAGCATGATGCCAATCTAAAGAAATCCCACCTGGCTGCACATGATCTATATCGCCCTCCACCTTCCTGATCTCCTGTCTGTTCCTGTGGCTGCCGAATTACTTCTTAAACACTACTAACAAACCACTTCTATCACCTCAACTAACCATGCATACCAGGCCCCTATCTACTTTGTGGAAAATACTTGCCTCGCACATCTGCTTTAAACTTCCTTCCTCTCGCTTTAAATCTATGCCTAGTCTTTGACATTTCCACACTACAATAAAGACTATCTGCGCTATCAATAACACATAATTTTATGTATTCTCATAATTTTAACTATCAGGTTGCCCCTCTGCATCCAAAACTGCAGCAAAGGCAATCCGTTTTTCCTAACCTCTCCTCATGCACGTCAATCCAGGCTACATCCTGCTCAATCTCTGCTGCATCCTTGCCAAAGACATAGGAGCAGAATGTAGGAGCAGGCTCAGTAGAGAATCTCCACATCATTCTTATAGAGTGGTAATCAGATCTGCACAGAAGAGAAGTTGAGGCCAACATAGATTAACCATGATCATATTGAATGGCAAGAGGCTTGATGTGTCTTTTTGTGTCTATCTAGAAGATTAATGAACTAATTCCAATTGTTTATCTGATACATAGATTTACTACCAAGATACACAACACCCACATATCGATGCTTCATGTTGACTTAATTTCAGTTTGATGTTTTCCCTTAGGATGAAAATAAAGGAAGTAAAGAGATAGAGATGTGAATATATGAGGGAAAATGTGTTTTTCATATTGCTACAGTTTACCAATTTAGTTGGCAGTTACAATTAGAAGTAGTACATCATCAGGAAAGTATTACTTTCTGCAGGCATGGGAGTCTGGACTGGTACCGGAACAACCACGGTGCAGGATCATTAAATCAATAATGCACAGAAGGAGGCCATTCAGCCCATCAAGGCCACTCCAGCTTTTCGGAAGGCAATCCAGTCGACCCATTTCTCCAGCTCATTCCCATTAACAGGTATGAGGCTTTTGGAAGTGAAATAGGGAGAGTTCAGGGCCAGTGCATTCCTGGTAGAGTGAAGGGCAAGGCAGACAGGATTAGACAACCCTGTTTGACCAGGGATATTGAGGCCCCAATCAGAATAAAGAAGGAAGTATATGTCAAGTATAGGCAAATGCGATCAAGCAGTTTCTTGAGGAGTATCAGGAATATAGGGTATACCCAAAAGGAAAAGTGTCTTCTTTTTGCTCCTCTAATTTCCTTGACAGGAGATATCCTTGACAGATGTAAAGGAAAATGTTCAGAAATTGTTCGAAATTTTATTTATAGAAAGCAAACTAGGAAGTAACTAAAAAAGTAACTATGGAAAGAATAGGACCCTTTAGAGATCTATGTGTTGGCTATGTGTGGAGCCACAGGAGACTGGTAAGGTCTTAAATGGTATCTCTCACCTATATTTATTCTGGAGAAGGACATAGAAGCCAAGGGATTCAGAGAAGAGAATATTAATGTTTTGAAACATATGCACATTACAAAAGAGGAGGTGCATGTGGTCTTAAAGCTTATGGTCATAAAGGTAGATAAATCCCCAGGCTGGTGAGCGTAACATAGGTGATGAGAAAGTTACTGAAGGAAATTCTGAAGGGCAGGATGGTCCAGGTTTTTTCCCCCAGGATAAGGGTGTTTAAGACGAGAGAGCATAGATTTAATATGAGAAAGAAAAGATTTGAAGATAATCTTGTTACACTTAGTGCAGTGGGTACATGGAACAAGATGCCAGAAGAGGTAATAGAAGTAGATACAATCACAACATTTAAAAGTCATTTAAACAGATATTTTGACAGGAAATAAATAGAGGGTCCAAGAACATGCTTCTGGGCTGAATAACTCTATAATTCTTTGTTAACCCTGCATTTCTTTTCCATTAAGTATCTAACAAATTATTTTTAGAAATCTAGGATTGAATCTGCTCCCTGCTTCCTTTCAGCTACAATGATGCAGCCCATAACATCTTACAGCATAAGAATAGCCTTCTGTCACTGAATGTTTTGAATTCTAAAAGTTTTTTCTAATTACAATAAAGTTATGTCCTTTTATGACTGATATTTCCACCATAAGTACAACTTTTCTTTATATACTTTCTCTCGGCCTTTCTCCAATTTTGAATGTCTATCAAAACGTTGGAGAAGTACCTCAGCTTTATTACATCTATGTGATCAAGATCCCTTCTCCCTGGTGTTGTGCTATTAAATCCTATCTGCATCCTCTCTAAACGCTCCACCTATCTTCTACTCATCTTCCAACTTGGCCAAAAAGCCAACAATTCCGTCATCTAGATTATTAACATATAGCGTGAAAAGTAGCAGACACAACAGTAACTCCTGCGGAACACCACTAGTCAACGGCAGCCAACCAGGAAAGGCCCGCTTTATTCCCACACTTTGTCTTCTGCCAGTCAGCCAATCTTCCAAACCAGAACTTAGCACAGATCCATGTGGGACATCATTGTTTAGTTTAGTTTAGTTTAGTTTAGAGGTACAGTGCGGAAGCAGGCCCTTCGGCCCACCAAGTCCATGTCAACCAGCGATCCCCGCACATTAACACTATCCCACAGACATTAGGGGCAATTTACACATACACTAAGCCAATTAACCTACAACCCTTTATGTCTTTCGAGTGTGGGAGGAAACTGAAGATCTCGAAGAAAATCCAAGCGGTCATGGGAAAAACGTACAAACTCCGTACAGACAGCACCCATAGTCGGGATCGAAGCCGTGTCTCCGGCGCTGCAAGTGCTGTAAGGCAGCAACTTTAGTTTAGTTTAGTTTAGTCCCTTTGGGATTGGTTACAGACCTCCAGCCAGAATAACACCCTTCAACCACAACCCTCTGTCTTCTATTGGTAAGCCAGTTCTAAAGCCATATGACCAAGTCACTGTTAATCCGGTACATCTTAATCTTCTTGATCATCCTACCATGGGGGACTTTATCAAATGCCTTACTAAAATCCATGTAGACAACATCCACTTTGACAGCCTTCCTCACAGTCTGCAACTCCAGCAATTTTTGAATCATCTGCAAACGTTCTAACCAACCCATCTACATTCATGCCCAAGTCATATATGTATTTTACAAACAAGAGGTTGCAGCACAGATCTCTGCGGAACTCCACTGGTCACAAACATCCAGCCTGAATATTGTTCTTCCACCACAACCTTCTGTCTTCTATATGAAAGTCAATTCTGAATCCATACAATCAAGTTACTGTGAACCCTGTACATCTTAATCTTCTGTATCAGCATATCACGGGGGACTTTATCAAATGCCTTACTACAATCCAGGTAGACAACATCCATCCCCCAACCCTCATCTATCACCTTTGTTCTTTCTAATAATGCGTTCTTCTGTCCATTCACCTATAACATCAGCTGACATCCACTCCTAGAATGCTCAAGAACTCATTTCTATGAGCATTGGCCCAGATATAGTGAGATTCAACTTGTCTGGCCTATGTTGCAAGAACCTGATGCCACCTCTCCTGCTTCTAGCAAGTCTTCCCTCCTGCCCTCCAAATTCTGCATTCTGAAACAACTTGGTTTTAAAGGTCTCCTCATTAACCTCCCTTTCTTAACATTTGGATTAGACGCAGTTTGGAAAATCAATTCTTGATGCTTGAATTAGATACCATGTATAATGTATGAAAGATATCTTTTTCATATCTGTCTAAAATCTAGTTAAAAGGCTTCATTCATTTTTCTATTCATGTTATTTTGATATGGACCACTGTCACTGGCTTCCCCATAAAAACTATTCTGTAGTTTAAGTGACCCTTAATTGATATCCTTGTCCTTGGAGTTGCTTGCCATCATCAAGTTATGAACTACTAACATTTTTATAGACATCGATAAGTCAATTTTGTCCATAAGTTGGAATTATACTAAAATTAACCAAAATATACTTGATACCGCAAGCATATCTCCACAGTAGTGAAATGAATGGTGGTGATGGGGGTCAATTAACATGAAGGGTTATCTATTGCCTTCTCCTACCTAGTTACAAAGACATGGAATCAGGATGTCCCAGGTTAAATGCCTGATTTCACTGGCCTTGAAGTATGCAAGTGTTATGTTGTTTAACAAAGTACAGTTACATTTATCAATAAATGCTTGTTAATTTCCAAAGGAACTCTCTCAAGTGGACGCTCATGGTGAAACTAGCAGCCTGCGTTCGTAAGAGATAACGGACTGATTGCTGCAGGGAGGATACATGTAAACAGGTGTATTTTTTGAGACAGGTTCTAGTTTAAATTTAATAATATTTATGGGAGCTCGCGCATATATGTGGGGTGCCCATAAGTCAAGTGTTCATCGGCTTGGGAACAGCCCACCTGTTCTACTGTCTATTCAGGATGGAGAGGATTCCAGGGGAAGAAGGGATCATGATACCTTGAAGGAGCAGGAAAGCCTCCAGTAAGTTCTGGATGTCTGCATTTAACGGGCCATGTGTTTGCTCCTGAAATTACTATCAGTTTCATTTCATAATTATCATGAAATGGGACAGTTTCATTGCAACCACAAAATTCTGACCTTTATTTCCTCTGGTCCTCGTAAAGGGACTTATATTCCCAAAAGGTTGGACCACAAACCTCCATGATATTGTGCACTTAATATTAGTTATGCAATTGACTTTATGTTGGCAATGATCAACGTACTTTTGCCCTTGGTGCTGAAAGAAAGACATCAAATATTTTTCAATGATCTAATACTGAAGAATAATTTTAATATACCCATTGCTGTAATAATAAAGGACCAATAAATCAAAGAGACCAAATGACACAATCAATAAATCTAAGCATCTTTCTTCCTGCTTTTACATTGATAATTGCATGATAAAAACAACACAATGTCATTGATACCCAACAAGGTGTTAATCTGATTTGTGCTGATCAACACACTGATAAATGCCAGTATGATGAATGTTATTATGCAAGGAAATATTTACCTGAAGTAAGCCAATGAATCATTTTATATTCAGACATATATGTTGCACATTAATAAGATTATATGGTCATTTAATTAATTATTTCAAGATTGTTGAATGTGAGGCATTTATAGAAACATAGAAACATAGAAAATAGGTGCAGGAGTAGGCCATTCGGCCCTTCGAGCCTGCACCGCCATTCAATATGATCATGGCTGATCATCCAGCTCAGTAGCCTGTACCTGCCTTCTCTCCATACCCCCTGATCCCTTTAGCAAAAAGGGCCACATCTGACTCCCTCTTAAATATAGCCAATGAACTGGCCTCAACTACCTTCTGTGGCAGAGAATTCCACAGACTCACCACTCTCTGTGTGAAGAAATGTTTTCTCATCTCGATCCTAAAAGACTTCCCCCTTATCCTTAAGCTGTGACCCCTGGTTCTGGACTCCCCCAACATCGGGAACAATCTTCCCGCATCTAGCCTCTCCAACCCCTTAAGAATTTTACATGTTTCTATAAGATCCCCCCTCAGTCTTCTAAATTCCAGCGAGTACAAGCCCAGTCTATCCAGTCTTTCCTCATATGAAAGTCCCGCCATCCCAGGGATCAATCTGGTGAACCTTCTCTGTACTCCCTCTAAGGCAAGAACGTCTTTCCTCAGGTTAGGAGACCAAAACTGCACACAATACTCCAGGTGCGGTCTCACCAAGGCCATGTACAACTGCAGCAGATCCTCCCTGCTCCTAAACTCAAATCCTCTTGCTATGAATGCCAACATACCATTCGCTTTCTTCACTGCCTGCTGCACCTGCATGCTTGCTTTCAATGACTGGTGCACCATGACACCCAGGTCACGTTGCATCTCCCCTTCTCCCAATCGGTCACCATTCAGGTAATAATCTGCTTTCCTGTTCTTGCCGCCAAAGTGGATAACCTCACATTTATCCACATTATATTGCATCTGCCATGCATTTGCCCACTCGCCTAATCTATCCAAGTCACTCTGCAGCCTCCTAGCATCCTCCTCGCAGCTAACACTGCCACCCAGCTTCGTGTCATCCGCAAACTTAGAGATGTTGCATTCAATTCCCTCGTCCAAATCATTAATATACACTGTAAATAACTGGGGTCCCAGCACTGAGCCTTGCGGTACCCCACTAGTCACTGCCTGCCATTCCGAAAAGGACCCGTTTATTCCTATTTGCTTCCTGTCCGCCAACCAATTTTCTATCCACCTCAACACTGAACCCTCAATACCATGTCCTTTAAGTTTGTACACCAATCTCCTATGTGGGACCTTGTCGAAGACCTTCTGAAAGTCCAGATATAACACATCGACTGGTTCTCCCTTATCCACTCTACTAGTTACATCCTCGAAAAATTCTATAAGATTCGTCAGACATGATTTGCCTTTGGTAAATCCATGCTGACTTTGTCCGATGATTTCACCACTTTCCAAATGTGATGCTATCACATCTTTAATAACTGACTCTAGCATTTTCCCCACTACCGATGTTAGGCTAATTGGTCTATAATTCCCCGTTTTCTCTCTGCCTCCCTTTTTAAAAAGTGGGGTTACATTAGCTACCCTCCAGTCCTCAGGAACTACTCCAGAATCTAAAGAGTTTTGAAAAATTATCACTAATGCATCCACTATTTCTGAGGCTACTACCTTAAGCACTCTGGGATGCAACCTATCTGGCCCTGGGGATTTATCTGCCTTTAATCCAATTAATTTACCTAACACCACTTCCTGACTAACCTGGATTTCCCTCAGTTCCTCCATCTCATTAGACCCCCGGTCCCCCGCTATTTCCGGCAGACGGTTTATGTCTTCCTTAGTGAAGACAGAACCAAAGTATTTGTTCAATTGGTCTGCCATCTCCTTGTTCCCTATGATCAATTCACCTGTTTCCGACTGCAAGGGACCTACATTTGTCTTAACTAATCTTTTTCTCTTGACATATCTATAAAAGCTTTTGCAGTCAGTTTTTATGTTCCTTGCCAGTTTTCCCTCATAATCTATTTTCCCTTTCCTAATTAAGCCCTTTGTCCTCCTCTGCTGGACTCTGAATTTCTCCCAGTCCTCTGGTATGCTACTTTTTCTGGCTAATCTGTATGCTTCATCTTTTGTTTTAATACTATCCTTGATTTCCCTTGTTAGCCACGGATGCACTACCTTTCCTGGTTTGTTCTTTTGCCAAACTGGGATAAACACTTGTTGTAGTTCATCCATGCGACCTTTAAATGCCTTCCATTGCATGTCCACCGTCAACCCTTTCAGCATCAATCGCCAGTCTATCTTGGACAATTCACGCCTCATACCCTCAAAGTTACCTTTCTTTAAGTTCAGAACACTTGTTTCTGTATTGACTTTGTCACTCTCCATCCTAATGAAGAACTCTACCATATTATGATCATTCTTGCCCAAGGGGCCTCGCACAACAAGACTGCTAACTAACCCTTCCTCATTACTCAATACCCAGTCTAGAATGGCCTGTTCTCTCATTGGTTCCTCGACATGTTGGTTTAGAAAACCATCTCTCAAACATTCCAAGAAATCCTCTTCCTCAGCACCCCTGCCAGTTTGGTTCACCCAATCTATATGTAGATTGAAGTCACCCATTATAACTGCTGTACCTTTAGTGCACGCATTTCTAATTTCCTGCTTGATGCCATCCCCAACCTCACTACTGCTGTTAGGTGGCCTGTACACAACTCCCACTAGCGTTTTCTGCCCCTTAGTGTTTCGTAGCTCTACCCATATCGATTCCACTTCCTCCAAGCTAATGTCCTTCCTTTCCACTGCTTTAATCTCCTCTCTAACCAGTAACGCTACCCCACCTCCTTTTCCTTTCTGTCTATCCCGCCTGAATATAGAATATCCCTGGATGTTGAGCTCCCAGCCTTGGTCACCCTGGAGCCATGTCTCCGTAATCCCAACTATATCATAATCATTAATAACTATCTCCACATTTAATTCATCCACCTTATTACGTATACTCCTTGCATTGAGACACAAAGCCTTCAGGCTTGTTTTTACAACTCTCTTACCCCTTATACAATTATGTTGAAAAGTGGCCCTTTTTGATTTTTGCCTTTTTGATATTACATCACACGATGTTAGTTTATTATAGATTGCACCTGAAAATATTAGAAAATAATCATTTGCATCCCTCAGATACCAGTAATTACAACACCAACTAACTTCCCTTGTGTTGGAAGTTCTTTGATTTCATAACTCTCTATTATGTCTTGACTACATTTCCTGCTAATTTTAGGAACATGCAGCCTGAACAGTTTGCACAATGGTGAATTGGGTAAACCTTCTTATGACACTCTTTCCTCCCTACCTCCCTCCATTCTCTATGTAATGGAGTGTCCCTAGGCAGAATAAATAGAAAATATACCCAAAATACAAACAAAGAACTACAGATGTTAGTTCACAAAATAGGACAGAGTGCTGGAGTAACTCAGTGGGTCAGGCAGCATCTCTGGAGAACACGGATAGGTTTTTGGGCCATGACCCTTCTTCGGATCTTTAAACTATGTCCAGTTTTCTTTCAGCAAGCCAATTAGTTCCAATTTTTCAGTCAGTGGAAGGAACTAATTGAGGATTTCTGGAGCTGACAAACTGGTAGGTAAACACAAAATGCTGGAGCAACTCAGGCAGCATCTCTGGATAGAAGGAATGGGTGATGTTTCGGGGCAAGACCCTTCTTCAGATTGATGTCAGGTGAGTGGGCAGGACAGAGATAGAAGGCTCGTGGGAGAACTGGGAAGGAGGAGGGGATGGAGAGAGTGGGAAAGCAAGGGCTATTTGAAGTTAAAGAAGGCAATGTTCATAGCACTGGGGTGTAAGCTACCCAAACAAAATATGAGGTGCTGTTCCTCCAATTTGTGCTGGGCCTCACTCTGACAATGGAGGAGGCCCAGGACAGAAAGGTCAGATTGGGTATGGGAGTGCTGAGTGCTAAAGTGCTGAGCAACTAGGAGATCAGGTAGGTTAAGGCGGACTGAGCGGAGGTGTTCAGCGAAACGATCGCCGAGCCTGCGTTTGGTCTCACTGATGTACAGGAGTTGACACCAGGAACAGCGGATACAGTAGATGAGGTTGCAGGAAGTGCAAGTGAACCTCTGCCTCACCTGAAAGACTTTCGGGGTCCTTGGATGGAGTCAAGAGGGGAGGTAAAGGGATGTTCCTCCAATTTGCGCTGGGTCTAAATTTGACAATGGAGGAGGCCCAGGACAGAAAGGTCTGATTGAGAATGGGAGGGGGAGTTAAAGTGGTGAGCAACTGGGAGATCAGGTAGGTTAAGGCAGACTGAGTGGAGGTGTTCAGCGAAACGATCGCCGAGCCTGCGCTTGGTCTCACCTGAAAGACTTTTGGGGTCCTTGGATAGAGTCTAGGGGGGAGCTGGAATGTAAGACAGTGCTCATAACAACTGATGAGCATCTCTTTTACACAAATTACATTGTCTGAAGAAGGGTCCCGACTCGAAACCTCACCCATTCCTTCTCTCCCAAGATGTTGCCTGACCCGCTGAGTGACTCCAGCATTTTGTGTCTACCTTCGATTTAAACCAGCATCCACAGGTTTTTTTCCCTACACATCGACCTTTTCGATCAGGCAGCAAAACGTTAATAATTAAGAGAGAAAAATTCTGAATGTTTCAAAATAGAAATTAAATGCCTATATAAGAAAGCATGTCTAATCCCGCAAGCTCGGTAAAAATAAAACCATCGCAAAATGGTTTACTAACTAAATTAAGAATGAAATGAGCAATAACAAAATAACCTCTATTAAACTTAGGGCAGAAGCTATTCGCTTAGATAAATATTAGGCAAGCAGAAAAAGGTTAATAGATTTCTCTATTCTCTGCCTCAGAAGGCGGTGGAGGCCAATTCTCTGAATGCATTCAAGAGAGAGCTAGATAGAGCTCTTAAGGATAGTGGGGTCAGGGGGTATGGGGAGAAGACAGGAACGGGGTACTGATTGAGAATGATCAGCCATGATCACATTGAGTGGTGGTGCTGGCTCAAAGGGCCGAATGGCCTACTCCTGCACCTATTGTCTATTGTCTATTGATTCACAAGACAATCCATGAATAAGGAACTGCACAGAGGTAAAACGTAATGGTAAAACAAGCTGCAGTATTGCAAACGGCTACCAGATAAAGGATGAACAAAATGGGCTTGAAACAGTCGACAAGAACTAACTAATAAATAGCCTGAGCAATTATGTTCTCAAAGTGAGACATAGTATGCTTTGCCTCCTCAAAAAATCAAAGGTCAATACATGAGGAGAAAGCTAAAAAATGCTTGAAAAAATGAAATTAATCAAATAAATAAAATACCAGTGTTGTGTTTGTGTTGAGAAATAGGTTGAGGGGATTTGTGGCTGGCTGCTAATCAATGTGATGCAGCTAATTGATATTTGGGGCATTTATATAGATCGGAAACAGGCTCATGCGGAACTGATGATCAGAAAGAGAACAAAACAGATTGAGACAATGACACATCCACTGGTTTCATTTCATTTCCATATAAGATAATGGAATCATTTAGACAATAGACAATAGGTGCAGGAGGAGGCCATTCGGCCCTTCGAGCCAGCACCGCCATTCAATGTGATCATGGCTGATCATTCTCAATCAGTACCCCGTTCCTGCCTTCTCCCCATACCCCCTGACTCCGCTATCCTTAAGAGCTCTATCTAGCTCTCTCTTGAATGCATTCAGAGAATTGGCCTCCACTGCCTTCTGAGGCAGAGAATTCCCCAGATTCACAACTCTCTGACTGAAAAGGTTTTTCCTCATCTCAGTTCTAAATGGCCTGCCCCTTATTCTTAAACTGTGGCCCCTTGTTCTGGACTCCCCCAACATTGGGAACATGTTTCCTGCCTCTAACGTGTCCAGGAGAGATGCTGAGGCTTATCTATATAGCAATGATCTAGTGAAGAGTTGAACTTGGGAAGAGTTTGCCCTTTCTCACGCCCCATTTATTTGAGGAAGTGACATTCCATGCTAATCCAATGAAATTAAGCACAGAAAAATAGGAGCAGGAGCAGGCCAACATGTTCCTCTAGGCTCCCAAACCCTCACCCCCACCACCCAAATTATTCAATATGATCATGGCTGCTCAATGTTGGCCTCAACTCTTCCCATGCGCCAGTTCTGCAGAGCACTTCCATGATCATTCAAATATTTATCTATAGCCACCTTAAATATATCTAATGATCCACCAACCTTGGGGGCAGAGAATTCCAGACATTTACGACCCTTCAAGAGAAGACGTTTCTATGCACCTCAGTTTTAAGGTCAACCCCATGTCTTGTACCAACGTCCCATTCATGAAAACATTAGTTTAAGTTTAGTTTAGTTTATTATTATCACATGTACCAAGGATCAGTGAAAAGCTTTTTGTGCTGTCCACTCAAAGAAAAGTCTTTACATGATTACAATCAAGTCATCCACAGTGTACAGATACAGGATAATAAGAAAACATTTTGTGCAAGATAAAGTGTAGTAAATTCCGATTAAAGATAGTGTGAGGGTCTCCAATGAGGTAGATGGTAGGTCAGGACCACCCTCCAGTTGGTGATAGGATGGTTTAGTTGCCTGATAACAACTGAAAAGAAACTGTCCCTGAACCTGAATGTATGCATTTTCACATTTCTGTACCTCGTGGCTGACGGGAGAGGGAGAAGAGGGAGTGACCGGGGGTGAGACTCATTTTTGATTATGCTGGTGGCTGAGGCAGTGTGAAGTGTAGATGGAGTCAATGGAAGGGAGGTTGGTTTGCATGGTGGGCTGGACTATGTCCACATCTCTGCAATTTCTTGCGGTCTTGGATGGAGCTGTTCTCAAACCATGCTGTGATGCATCCCGATAAAATGCTTTCTATGATGCATCTGTAGAAGTTGCTGAGAGTTGTTATTTAAACTTAGCTTAACTACTATCTTAAGAATATTTGCATTGTCCTCAACGATGAAATCTGATGCAAAAAGGATTATTTAACATATTTGCCATTTCTTTGTTTACTGTTATGAATTCATCAACTTCATTCTCTGGAAGTACCACAATTGTCTTAACCATTTTACTCATATTTATATATCCATAGCAAATCTTACTGTCCGTTTTGATATTATATAAAATGTTTCTCTCTTAATCAATGTTCTCCCTTCTTATGAGATTTTTAATCTTTTCCTCCTGGATCGTAAAAATGTTCCTGTCCTCTGGTCTATTATTTGCCTTTGCCATTTTGTATGTCCTACTTTTGAATTTAACATTATCGTCGACATTGTTTGATAAGCTGGCTTATGCTCCTTTCTCATGGATCCCTCCTTTTAATTGCAATAAATTCCCGCTGAGTGTTATGAACCTCCTGTTTGAATATCTACCACTGTTCACCTACTAACCTGTCTTCTTGACTTATTTTCCCAGTCCACCTTGGTGAAGGAAAGGTCAGTGCCAGGGAGAAGTGATGGTGAGGAGGATGAAACCAGGTGAGATGTGGGGGAGGATCAAAGCCTTTATTTAATAACCTCCGTACGATCAGAGGATCAAGCCTTGAGGTTGGGATTTGGAGTTTGTAGTTGGGGCAGACTCACAGGTTGAGGTGGTACCATTCGATGACAGGAGGGGAAGGAGGAAGGTAATTATGGGCTTAGATTGCTGGTGTTCCAGACCAGCATTGTACAATGAGAACGTGACTTATCCAGGACTGTGTGGACTACTTACATTAGTAGTGTTCTAACAGGAGCATTGTACAGGGAATGTCAATGCTTAATGTGCATCTGACACCGAAGGACTCTTAGCAGTGGTGCTCAGTCCAATTTAGGAGCTGGAAATGGCTGTTATCATGTTTCACTCCATCCAAAGTGCATTTCAAATCATACAATGTTGAAATAAATAGCAGTATATGACAGAATTTATTTTCTTTTTTGGTGTTATACAAGGCAGGAATCATAAAAGGCCTTTAAAATCTGCGGTTAATTGCTTGAAGTTTGGGTTGAGCATTCTCGTGTACTCCGATGAAATGCATATCTGGATGTTAAGATTACACCCTTTGTTAGAACAAGTTCCTTTTCCTAAGCAATGCCCATGTGGCTCACTCTCTTCTTTAGTTGCATCTCTCTGCACGTGAATCAGATTGTGGGGATAACACCAGTTGCCTGGGCCCATAGACAGGAGTAGATTCAGATCTCTGCAAGCTCAGTTCTTATGTGCACCTCAAGCAATATAAGTGTGGATAAATAGCCCCACTGAATACAGTACTGAAAAGTATTAATTTTATGGTGTTTTTTGTGGGTGATAAATTGGCAAATGAATAATTGATAATGTAATTCCATATCAGTATAAATGTACAAAATCGGTATAAAATAAACATAATAAATGCAATTCCCTATCGGTTAGGCATTTGTTTTCTTAATTATCCCATCTTTTCCAATGTTTCATGATCAACTGTCCATAACAGAAGTTTACACATGAACAATTTGTTAAGGAACAGGAATATGTCTGATCTGCTATTTAATGAGATTGTGACGGATTCTCCCACAAGATAGAACATCCTTTCCACTTCCATCTTATATATACCTCATAGGATCTTGTATGTTCCAATTAAGTTATCCCCTCACTCTTCCAAACTCCAGCAGATTAAGTCTAGCACGTGCAACCTTTTCTCAAATGACAACATGCGCAGGTATCAGTCTGATCATTCTTGACCAGATTCATTGATCACATGAGCTTAGCAGTATTTTCCAGCAGTTTATTTCTTTGCAACAATCTGATAAACCTACTCTGAACTGCTCTCAATGTATTGAAGCTTTGAACTATAACTTAAATATAGACAAAAAATGCTGGAATAACTCAGCGTGTCAAGCAGCATTTCTGGAGAAAAGAAATAGATGACGTTTCTGGTCGAGACCCTTCTTCAGACTGAAGAAGGGTCTCAACCTGAAACATCACCTAATCCTTTTCTCCTGAGCTGCTGCCTGACCCACTGAGTTATTCCAGCATTTTGTGTTTATCTTCAGTGTAAACCAGCATCTGCAGTTCCTTCCTACATAACTATAACTTCAATGCTGAATTTCCAGATGACTGAATATGCAATGGTTACATTCTTGGAACCTGATTTGTATAAAGCTGTTCTGAATGTTGATTTAATCAAGCTTCTATTTAAATCATGCCCACAGGTGAAACAAGCAAATGATTCTGACTGAAGGACACCATTCCGTTTTGCCTCACTGCACCTGGCATATTGAACACAATGTAGAGGGCATTGATTCACTAGTATTCCAGTCCTTCACTTGCAAACTCTCACCAATGCAAAACGCATCATTGCTATTCAGGTAGTTTTGGACATTGATTAACAAAAGATTGCTTCAAACAGGCAGTACCTCAGATGAGTATGAGTTGAATAGGGGCCCCTTTTATCTCAATTGAGATGGTAAATAATTGAGTACAATTTCCCTGCAAGATGGTACACGGAAAGAATATTTGATTGCATTAACTAAAAATTCAAAAGGCAAAACAGTAATATCTGTTGAGCATTATCCAGAACATGTGTTTTAAAGCTTGGTTTCAATTGATTTCAAGATATAAATTTCAGCAATCGATCTGTGCCACCCCGTCACTGCGATTTAACGATAGTATAATTTTAGCAGCGTGTTTTGTTTCTATAACAGCAAAAATCAAAGCACTAGCTTATACTACAAGTTGTAAGAGCATTCCTGTAGTTAATTAATATTAATTCTATCATTCATTTTTAATAAAGTGTCTGTAGGCCTTTAGAAAATGGTGTGCCCTTTTTTGTAGTACAAGAATTTAGAATTTCAGCCTCTCCTCCTGCAAAATTCCAGGATTCACCAATTTGCCCTTAAGCTTTCCATAACAGATTATCCCAATAACCCTGAAAGCATTTCCATGAGGACAATTCAAGATCCTCAGACATATTCTCAGCATTTTATATTCTGTTTGGGTACTTTACAACCCAACAATATGAATATTGAATTCTCCAGCATCAGATAATATCCCCCCCCCTCCCTCCCCCCTCCCCCCCAGACCCTTTTTCTTTCCTGTGCCCCTACCCCCACCCTGGTGCGCTCCCATTTCTCCATGTATCTCTCTCCCAACCCAGTCACTCTGTTCCTTTGCCATCTTTCGTATACTCCTCTCCCACCCCGAGTCCCCCATTTCCTTTTCATTTCCCTTCTTTGCCCTCCCTCATCTCCTTCCACCCATACCCCTCCCTTTGGTTTTACATTATGTTCCTCCTCTCCTCTCCTTATCTAACACCTTTTTACTTTGAGCCTTTGTCCACCCATTGGCCAATCCAACCCCCCTCACCTATATAACATCACTGCCAGGCTTTGTTGTGCCCCCACCTCTCTTTTCCAACTTTCACCTCCGTCTCCAATCAGTCTAAAGAAGTGTCCTGACCCCCTCCCCTCCCCTCCGCCCCCCCCCCCCCCCCCCCACCCATCTCCTCCCCAGATGCTGCCTAACCTGTTGAACTCCCTTTCTTGGAACATAGAAACGTACAGCACAGGAATCACATACCCATTCTGGCCCACATGCCTGTGCTGAAAATGATGCCAAGCCAAACTAATTTCATCTGCCTGCACATGATTCGCATCTCTCCATTTGCCAATCCAAAAATCTCTTAAATGCCACCACCATATCTGCCTCCACCACCATTTCTGGCAGCATGTTCCAGGCATAAATTACTCTTTGTGTAAAAAAAAACTTGGCCTGCACATCTCCTTTAAATGTTGCCCCATTCACCTTAAACCTATGCCCTCTAGTATTTGACATTTCCACCCTGAGAAAAAAAAAGTTTTGACTCTCTCCCCTAACTATCCCCCTCATAATATTGTATACTTCTATCAGGTCTCACCTCAGCCACCGACACTTCAGAGAAAACAATCCAGGGTTGTCCAACCTTTCCTTATAGCTCTAGTCCATGCAGCATTCAGGTAAATCTATTCTGCACCTTAACCAAAGTCTCCACATTCTTCCTGTATTGGGGTGACCAAAACTGTATACAATGTATCAAACACAGCCTGATCGAAATCCTATAAAGTTGAACGAATGAATGAATGAATGAATGAATGAATGAATGAATAAGTTTATTTGCCAAGTATGCATATACAAGGAATGTGCCTTGGTGCTCCGCTCACAAATGACAACGCAAACATACAGTTAACAATTAAGAATAAAGCATAAACACATCAAAACAATAAGGATACACCATTACAGTCTAAACATGTGGGTGAAAATAAACCAGAGCAAAAGAGAAACTACAGACTTAGGTTATTGAGTAGAACTATCACTCGTGGTAAATCATGACCTCCTGACTCTTACACTAAGTGCCCCGACCAATGAAAGCAAGCATGCCATATGCCTTCTTCAACACTCTATCTATTTGTGTTTCCATTTTCAGGGAGCTATGAACTGTATAGCTCATATACGGTCCCTTACCTTAGACCGCTCAAAGTGTAACCCCTTACACATAGCTGATTGCCAAGCCTATCAAAACCTTTGAATATTTCTACCTATAAGGGATATAACATCTGAGTACAGTTTGTAAATTAAAGGCCTGATAGTTTGGGCCCCAATGTTTGATCTTCATTTGGATATGGTGGAAAACCCAATTTACTGCATGGACTGGCAGCAAAATCTAGGTTATTCATTTATTACAGCCCTTAACTTTCCCTTCCATCTATCTCACTGTCCCTTGCCTTTTGGGCCATGCATTCTGATTTGGCCAATTTTTAATGTGTCACTTTATCAGTTATTTCCACGGTCCATGAAAACTGTGTAGAATGCATCTCATTAATCGTTGTAAAATCCTGTTAATTTAATTATACATGATCAACATTACACAGATCAATGAATAACAATGTCTGATTAGACCATACTCTTTCAGTAATCAAATACTTTATCTCTAATGACTGTCTTCCTCAGTATTTGCACCACTGATGCAAGGCCATTCACAAATAATTTCCCCTTATAACAGACGTGTAATATTTGCCATTCTAAACTGGACAAGTAATCTTGTCTGGGCTCTTCTAACCGGATGCTGACCTCTGTGTGATTATCCAGTGGGTGCTGATCCAGGTAATCTGCCATGCCCAAACGCATTAACAGGAAATCCAAACCACAATGCCCAAGTTTACATTTCTAGACAACAGCAAATTTACTTTCTCTTTCCCGGCACTTTTTTTGTGATGACACATGCCGGCACAGTATGCCGGCACAGTATACCAGCACCTGTAAAACATTAAAAACTCAATTGGCGTGCAGCAGCAAATAACATCACATGAACTGTTATATCCGCACTGGTACCTTTTTGCCTCACAAATACACATATATACATACTGAACTTTTAAATTATATTGTTTACAGAGTACTGTGTAGTACATAGTACTCTCCGTGACATCTGCATCTACACATACATCTGCATTACAGAGTACGTTTAGCCAAAAACACATCTGTCTAATTCATTTCTCTGCACTTGTGATGCTGTATCATGTGTACCAGGAGAATGTAATCTTCATGTAACATGACATAAGTTAATACTATATCTGTGTGGTGCTTTGGGAGGCACGGTGGCACAGCAGTCGAGTTGCTGCCCTACAGTGCTTGCACCACCGGATACCCGGGTTTGATCCGACTGCGGGTGCTTATCTGTACGGAGTTTGTACGTTCTCCCCGTGACCATGTGGGTTTTCTCCGAGATCTTCGGTTTCCTCCCACACTCCAAAGACGTACATGTTTGTAGGTTAATTTGATTGGTATAAGTGTAAATTGTCCCTAGTGTGTGTAGGATAATGTTAATAGGGCCTGTTTCCGCATTGTGTCTCTAAATTAAACTAAACTTTCTACGGATTGTGCAATCATGAATGAATTAATTAATTAATTAATAAGTTTATTGGCCAAGTATGTGCATATACAAGGAATGTGCCTTGATGCTCCGCTCACAAATGACAACATAAACATATAGTTAACAATTACGAATAAAGCATAAACACATCAAAACAATAAGGATACAACATTACGGTCTAAACATGTGGGTGAAAATAAACCAAAGCAAAAAAGAAACTACAGACTTTGAATGTTGAGTAGAACTCCCACTCGTGGGGAAAAAAAGCTGTTTTTATGTCTGGCTGTGGCTGCTTTGACAGTTCGGAGTCGTCTTCCAGAGGGAAGTGCTTCAAAGAGTTTGTGGCCAGGGTGAGATGGGTCAGAGATGATCTTGCCCGCTCACTTCCTGGCCCTTGCAGTGTACAATAGGGGGAAGGTTCCAGCCAACAACCTTCTCAGCTGTGCGAACGATCCGTTGCAGCCTCCAGATTTCGTGCTTGGTGGCTGAGCCAAACCAGACCATGATGGAGAAGGTGAGGACGGACTCAATGATAGCAGTTTAGAATTGGACCATCATTGCCTGTGGCAGATTGTGTTTCCTCAGTTGCCGCAAGAAATTATTAAAGAGGTAATAACGGTGCATTTGGATAGCAGTAAAAGGATAAGTCCAAGTCAGCATGGATTTATGAAAGGGAAATCATGCTTGACTAATCTTCTGGAATTTGTTGAGGACGTGACAAGTAAAATGGATGAAGGGGAGCCAGTGCATGTAGTGTATCTAGACTTTCAGAAAGACTTGGATAAGGTCCCGAACGGGAGATTGGTGACTAAAATTAGAGCACATGGTATTGGGGGTAGTGTGTTGACATGGATAGAAAATTGATGGCAGACAGGAAGCAAAGAGTAGGAGTAAACGGGTCCTTTTCAGAATGGCAGGCAGTGGCGAGTGGAGTGCCGCAAGGCTCGGTGTTGGGGCCACAAATGTTTACCATATATATTAATGATTTGGAAGAGGGAATTAGAAGCAACACTAGCAAGTTTGCGGATGACACAAAGCTGGGTGGCAGTGTAAACTGTGAAGAGGATGTTACGAGGTTGCAGGGTGACCTGGACAGGTTGAGTTAGTGGGCAGATGCGTGGCAGATGCAGTATAATATAGATAAATGTGAGGTTATCCACTTTGGTGGCAGAAACAAGGAGGCAGATTATTATCTCAATGGTGTCAGGTTAGGTAAGGTGGAGGTCCAGCGAGACCTGGGTGTCCTTGTACACCAGTTACTGAAAGTTGGCGTGCAGGTACAGCAGGCAGTGAAGAAAGCTAGTGGAATGTTGGCCTTCATAACAAGAGGATTTCAGTATAGGAGTAAAGAGGTTCTTCTGCAGTTGTGTAAGGCCCTGGTAAGACCACATCTGGAGTATTGTGTACAGTTTTGGTCTCCTAATTTGAGGAAGGACATCCTTGTAATTGAGGTAGTGCAGCGTAGGTTCACGAAATTGATCCCTGGGATGGCGGGACTGACATACGAGGAAAGATTGAAAAGACTAGGCTTGTATTCACTGGAATTTAGAAGGATGAGAGGGGATCTTATAGAAACATAAAATTATAAAAGGACTGGACAAGCTAGATGCAGGAAAAAATGTTCGCAATGTTGGGCGAGTCCAGAACCAGGGGCCACAGTCTTTGAATAAAGGGGAGGCCATTAAAACTGAGGTGAGAAAAACTTTTTCACCCAAAGAGTTGTGAATTTGTGGAATTCTCTGCCACAGAGGGCATTGGAAGCCAAATCACTGGATGGATTTAAGAGAGAGTTAGATAGAGCTCTAGGGGCTAGTGTAATCAAGGGATATGGGGAGAAGGCAGGCATGGGGTATTAATTGGGGACAATTAGCCATGATCACAATGAATGGCGGTGCTGGCTCAAAGGGCCGAATGGCCTCCTCCTGCACCTATTTTCTATGTTTCTATGTTTCTAAGTACATCCTCTGTTGGGCCTTTTTGACTGTGGAGTCAATGGTGGCCC
This sequence comes from Rhinoraja longicauda, assembly GCF_053455715.1. Classification (NCBI taxonomy): domain Eukaryota; kingdom Metazoa; phylum Chordata; class Chondrichthyes; order Rajiformes; family Arhynchobatidae; genus Rhinoraja; species Rhinoraja longicauda. The sequence goes on along the minus strand of NC_135954.1, from coordinate 38,521,013 downwards.
CTGGTTTAAGGTCCCTGGAGATGATGGTTCCAAAGAACTTAAATGACTCCACAGATGTGACTATGGTGTTGTTGATGGTGTGGGGGGAGGGGAGGGGGAGCTCTTCGAAAGTCTACAATTAGTTCCATTGTCTTAAGAGCATTGAGCTCCAGGTTGTTGCGATGGCACCAGGATGCCAGCTGTATCACTTCCTGTCTGTAGGCTGATTCCTCCCCATCCTGGATCAGTCCAATCAGGGTTGTGTCATCCACAAACTTGAGCAGCTTGACAGAGGAGTCTGTGGAGGTGCAGTCGTTGGTGTAGAGAGAGTAAAGGAGAGGGAAGAGTACGCAGCCTTGCGGTGCTCCTATGCTGAGGGTCTGCGGGTTCGAGATGTGCTTTCCCAGCCTCACATGCTGCTTCTTGTCTGTCAGGAAGTTGATGATCCACTGACAGAGGGGTTCAGGCACAGTCAATTGGGAAAGTTTGGAGTGTAGTAGCTCTGGCACAATGGTGTTAAATGCAGAGCTAAAGTCCACAAACATAGGTCCCCTTGCGGTCTAGGTGCTGGAGGATGAAGTGCAGGCCTAGGTTGACTGCGTCATCCACCGATCTATTGGCCCTGTATGCATACTGCAGGGGGTCCACCAGGGGGTTTGTGATGTTTTTCAGCTGGGCCAGCACAAGTCTTTCAAAGATCTTCATGACTACAGAGGTCAGTGCGACAGGCCTGTAGTCATTAAGACCAGTTATCCTTGTCTACGGATCTTTGTTCTACGGACTGTGCAATCATCTTGTGTGCATCCACAGCCTCCAGAATATTCGTAATCAAACCTTTGGATGGATGATATGGCAACTCAAGTGTTTATATTTCATTTGGGTTGTTGAGGATCACTGAGCACACTATAAACTAACTGATTGCAATTCATCAAATCTAATCAGTGGATGCATTTACTTGCAAATGTTAAATGAAATGGAAATGGAGATGTATTGAAATAAAGGAAATAATTTGGGTTATAAATCCTAAATAAAAACCGAGCACATCTTTTCAAATCCACAAACGGGTTCGTTAACATTTTGGGTTTTGTCAGGAGACTGTTATTTTTTCATACTTCTGCAGATCTATACTTTGTTCTTAAGTTAATATTGGATTAAATGTTAGAAGCTGTAAGCAGGGTATACGAAAAGTTATACATGGAAATGCAAAGGTTGCTATCTAAGACTCGGTTTCTCTTTCCAAAGATGCTCTCTGAATTGCTGAGTGTTTCCAGTATTTTCTGCTTATATTTCAGATTTTCAGAACACATCTTTTTTTGTAATTTTTAATCGAAGTTACAGTACTCTACAATTTATGAATATGACATTTTGCTATCTGGCTCATGTACTGAGGTACTGTGAAAAGCTTTCTGTTGCGTGTTATCCAGTCAACAATAAATCTATACATGATTAATCTCAGTTTAAGTGCATGTATATGTTTATTGACTCTTAATTGCTGTCAGTCAACCTCCCCAGTACTGAAAATTATCAATTATAAGAATGGTTTCATTCCTTCAGCTGATTATTGATGTTGGAGGTTTAAAACTTGTTTTACTTTCTTTTCAGTCTTTTTTTGTTTCACTTCATTAATCCAATCCTCGAGTCTTCTTCAATTTTTTTTCTGTATCTTCACATTGAACTCACCCACTCTAGCCTACATTTTCTTTTCAACCCCTGTGCTGTTTGATTCAGAACCTTCAATCGAGAATAAGTGAAGAACGTTTCACTTGCTCTCTTGACACATGAATCAACTGAATTTTCTAGCTGCAATATTATCAACTGATACTTTCATGAATCTGCCATGTCAGAATTTAAATCCCTCAGCAGACCAGGGCAAGACTAACAATGGCCATTAAATTGTCTCAGAATGATGACCCAGGATGTACATTTTTTCAGTGTCAAAAGTGTTTCATTTCAGGGATATTTTGCAGATGAGATTTTTCACAGGCCTCCTTTAATGTTGCTTTGGTAAAACATTGTCAGACACGCAACCTTTTGTGAAAATTATTTTGGAAATATGTCTTCCTGGCTAGCTGGAAGGTGACACAAGATGGTAAATGGCGGGAGGTTGCAGAATGAATAATAGTAGAGCAAATACTAAAAAAAAAATGTAAAATTAGAAAAAAAACTATTTTCTTCCTTTGGCTCTGAGGGGAAAATAGTGAATGAATATCTCTTCACATAACTAGAATGAGAGTATAGTGAAATCATGCAGTTCCCTGTGACTGGTGAATTGTTCCTTGGTTGAATGCACATTGTTCAGCCTCTGGTATTGAGCAGCAATTGTATACAATGTCAATTAGATAGGGTGGAATCCAATGTCCAATAACGAGAAGCATTGTCATCTTATCAATTATGAATAGAGACACCACTTTAGGCAAAACATATCAATCGTAATAATCTAATATTATATTAAGGGCTGCATGCTTTTGTAAGGATTTTTACCGCATGGCATACTTGATCATTTTTGTACTGTATACTCTGTATTTTTCGTGACCATTAAATAAATAGCTTACCACTGCTAGAGATTGTTTAATTAATTTTTAAAATAATTTGTTATCTGCAATGTTCTTTGATCAACATAACAAAATGAAGAAGATAAAGATGCAGAATGTGGATGGGAGCAGTGATGCTGAACACTACCATTCTAATGATTATTGTCAGAGATTGGCATGGCATATTCAGTCCTGCAGCTCAGGCAGTCCTTTAGCTGTGCCAAGTGGAAGTCTGCTGATTGAACATTGCAAGGTGGGGAGAGATAAAATTGGATCTTGCTGCTCCATTTATAACACCTCACGCTTCCTGGTGCCTGCCTGGGATGCAGAAAATATTATTACTGGAGGGCTGGGAAGGTTTGAGAAAGGTTGAGAAAAACTTGAGAAAAGGTTAAGGGTTTTTCAAAATTGGAAGATATGGAACTGCTGCTGGTTTCCTACTTAACTGATAGGTCTATTATAATCTTTACCATGGGCGGCCCAGTGGCGCAGCAGTAAAGTTGCTGCCTCACAGCGCCAGAGGCCAGGGTTCGGTCCTGATTATGGGTGTCGTCTGCATAGAGTTTGTACATTTTCCCTGTGACTGTGTGTGTTTTCTCCGGGTGCTCCAGTTTCCACCCACATTCCAAAGATGTGCAGGTTTGTAGGTTAATTGGCGTCTGTAAATTGTCCCTAGTGTGTAGGATAGAACTAGTGCTCAGGTAACGCGGACTAGATGGTCGACGCGGACTCAATGGGATGAAGGGCATGTTTTCATGCTGCATCTCCAAACTAAACTAAATAAAAATGCACAGAATTTGTCAGAGTTGTGTCTTACAACCATCATTTCTTAACAGTACTGAAGAGACAGGGTCGCCTTATTTAAATAAGCAATAATGGATGAATAATACAATTTCCACAAGGCAGGAAATAAGTCATTTAATATCTGACAAAGAAAGTTAAAAACCAACTGTATTATAACTGTGCTTAGGTGCGATTTTGTGGGATGACACGAGGACATGACAGGGACAAAACAGGACACCCAAACTCTGGTTTGCAATCAACTTTTACCCAAGCCACCAGGAATCACTTATTGACGTGATTGGTATTGGTTTACAATTGTCATGTACCAAAAAAATGGTGTGTGGAAATATAGTGGAAAACATTGTTTTATGTGATATCTGGGTAAATTATCCAGACGTGAGTACCATTAAACCATAGTTGAGTACAACTATGAAATACTACAAGAAGAGAAAGGAAACTATAGTACCGAAATATAGTATTATAGAGAAAGTGCAAGTAAAAAGAAAGTTTAACGGCCACCCGAGGTAGATTGGGAAATCAAGAATGCATCCAAAGCATATGGTTTTACATAGATACATTGATAGATACATAGAAAATAAGTGCAGCAGTAGGCCATTTGGCCCTTTGAGCCAACACCACTATTCAATGTGATCATGGCTGATCATCCACAAATAGTACCCCGTTCCTGCCTTCTCCCCATATCTGTTGATTCCACGAGCCCTAAGAACTCTATTTAACTCTCTTTTGAATGCATCCAGTAAATCGGCCTCCACTGCATTCTGAGGCAGAGAATTCTACAAATTCACAACTCTCTGGGTGAAAAAGTTTTTCCTCATCTCAGTTCTAAATGGCCTAACCCTTATTCTTAAACTGTGGCCCCTGGTTCTGGACGCCTCCCCCCCCCCCCCCCCCCCCCCCCCCCCCACAACATCGGGAACATGTTTCCTGCATCTAGCGCGTCCAATCCCTTAATAATTTTAAAGGTTTCTATAAGATTCCCTCTCATCCTTCTAAATTCCAGTGAATACAAGCCCAGTCATTCCATTCTTTCATCATATGATAGTCCCGCCACCCCGGGAATTAACCACATGAACCTACGCTACACTCCCTCAATAACAAGAATGTCCTTCCTTAAATTAGGAGACCAAAACTGCACACAATACTCCAGGTGCGGTCTCACCAGGGTCCTGTACAACTGCAGAAGGAACTCTTTGCTCCTATACTCAAATCCTCTCGTTATGAAGGCGAATATTCCATTAGCTTTCTTCACTGCCTGCTCTACCTGCATGCTTACTTTCAGTGACTGATGTACAAGGACACCCAGGTCTCGTTGCACTTCCCTTTTCCCAATCTGACACCATTCAGATAATAATCTGCCTTCTTGTGTTTGTCACCAAAATGGATCCTTCACATTTTCTCCACATCATACTGCATCTGCCATGCAGCTACCAAGCATCTGCCCACTCTCCCAACCTGTCCAAGTCACCCTGCATCCTCATAGCATCCTTCTCACAGTTCACACTGCCACCCAGCTTTGTGTCATCTGCAAATTTGCTAATGTTACTTTTAATTCCTTCATCTAAATCTTTAATATATATTGTAAATAGCAGCAGTGCCAGCACCAAGCCTTGCGGCACCCCACTAGTCACTACCTGCCATTCTTAAAGGGACCCGTTAATCCCTACTCTTTGTTTCCTGTTTGCCAACCAATTTTCTATCCATGTCAATACCTAGCCCCAATATCATGTGCTCTAATTTTGCCCGCTGATCTCCTGTGTGGGACTTTATCAAAGGCTTTCAGAAAGTCCAGATATACTACATCCACTGGCTCGCCCTAATCTATTTTACTTGTTACATTCCCAAAAAATTCCAGAAGCTTAGTCAAGCAAGATTTCCCCTTCGTAAATCCATACTGACTAGGACCGATCCTGTTACTGCAATCCAAATGCACCGCTATTACATCTTTAATAGTTGACTCCAGTATCTTCCCCACCATCTATGTCAGGCTAACTGGTCTATAATTCCCTGCTTCTTCTCTCCCTCCTTTCTTAAAAAGTGAGATAACATTAGCTACCCTCCAATCCACAGGAACTGAGCCAGTATCTATAGAACATTGGAAAATGCATCCACGATTTCTGGAGCCACCTCCTTGAGTACCCTGAGATGCAGACCATCAGGCCCAGGGGATTTATCAGCCTTCAGTCCCATCAGTCTACCCAACACCATTTCCTGACTAATGTGAATTTCCTTCAGTTCCTCCGTCACCCAAGATCCTCTGTCCCCGAGTACATCTGGGGGATTGTTTGTGTCTTCCTTAGTGACCAAAGTACCTATTCAACTCGTCTGCCATTTCCTTGTTCCACATAATAAATTTACCTGTTTCTGTCTTGAAGGGACCCCCATTTGCCTTAACTAATCTTTTCCTTGTCTGAAGGAACCTAAAGAAGCTTTTACTATTCTCCATTATATTATTGGCTAGATTACAATAGACAATAGACAATAGACAATAGACAATAGACAATAGGTGCAGGAGTAGGCCATTCAGCCCTTCGAGCCAGCACCGCCATTCAATGCGATCATGGCTGATCACTATCAATCAGTACCCCGTTCCTGCCTTCTCCCCATACCCCCTCACTCCGCTATCCTTAAGAGCTCTATCCAGCTCTCTCTTGAAAGCATCCAACGAACTGGCCTCCACTGCCTTCTGAGGCAGAGAATTCCACACCTTCACCACCCTCTGACTGAAAAAGTTCTTCCTCATCTCCGTTCTAAATGGCCTACCCCTTATTCTCAAACTGTGGCCCCTTGTTCTGGACTCCCCCAACATTGGGAACATGTTATCTGCCTCTAATGTGTCCAATCCCCTAATTATCTTATATGTTTCAATAAGATCCCCCCTCATCCTTCTAAATTCCAGTGTATACAAGCCCAATCGCTCCAGCCTTTCAACATACGACAGTCCCGCCATTCCGGGAATTAATCTAGTGAACCTACGCTGCACGCCCTCCATAGCAAGAATATCCTTCCTCAAATTTGGAGACCAAAACTGCACACAGTACTCCAGGTGCGGTCTCACCAGGGCCCGGTACAACTGTAGAAGGACCTCTTTGCTCCTATACTCAACTCCTCTTGTTACGAAGGCCAACATTCCGTTGGCTTTCTTCACTGCCTGCTGAACCTGCATGCTTCCTTTCATTGACTGATGCACTAGGACACCCAGATCTCGTTGAACTCCCCCTCCTCCTAACTTGACACCATTCAGATAATAATCTGCCTTTCTATTCTTACTTCCAAAGTGAATAACCTCACACTTATCTACATTAAACTGCATCTGCCATGTATCCGCCCACTCACACAACCTGTCCAAGTCACCCTGCAGCCTTATTGCATCTTCCTCACAATTCACACTACCCCCCAACTTAGTATCAAAGTACCTTTGCACTTCATCTTTTCTCCCCGTATTGCCTTCTTAATTACCTTCTGTTGTTCTTTAAAAGTTTCCCAATCCTCTGCCTTCCCGCTCATCTTTGCTATGTTATACATCTTTTTCAGTTTTATACTGTCCTTGACTTCCCTTGTCAGCCATGGTGGCCTGTTAGTCCCTTTAGAATCTTTCTTCCTCTTTGGAATGAAATGATCCTGCATCTTCTGAATTATTCCCAGAAATTCCTGCCATTGCTGTACCACCGTCATCCCTGCTAGGGTCCCTTTCCAGTCAATTCTGGCCAGCTCCTCCCTCATGCCTCCAGAGCAGAACAGTACAGCACAGGAACTATTAAAGATGCATTCCGTATCTTTCCCTTCACTCTCCTCATTGTACGTGTGTTAGGCCCAGTTATATATATAACCGGGCCTAACACACGTTAGGCTGGATCGCATGCAAAACAAAGCTTTTCATTGTACGTCAGTACACATGACATACACATGACATTAATAAACCTAAACCTAAACAAACTTTGTGAATTCCATTATTTTCCCTACCATTGGCATTGGACTAATAGATTGGTAGTTCACAGTTATCCCTCTCCTTTTTTTCTTAAATAGAGTGGTCAATTCTTGAATCTGTAAAACCCAGGGAAATGATAACCAGATCAAATCAGGTCCTCCTGATTTCTTAGCTTTCCAGCTTATCAATATCTTCATTATATTTTTCAACTAATATTTCATTTCTTACAGTTCTTCACTTTGACTGCATCTTTGATCTTCCAATCCATTCAGCAGGTTTTGTGTGATTTCTTCCACAAAGGAAGATGGAACCCAATTGTTTGATTCCTCTGCCATTTTCATATTTCCCATTCTAAATTCTCATGTTAGCTTTTAGTTCATTCATGGGTGAAAAACAGGTGAAATTATTTACAACACAGCCATGGTTCATCTGGGCAAGGAGCCCTTAAAAACATCACCAAGTGTTTAGGTGTCACAAAGGCATTCACTGATCTGAACCCAACTAAGTCTGAATTAATCTTATGCTTGACAAGGCTGTCAGAAGAATCTGGGGTGGTGCGGAAATCAGTGCAAAGCCTGTGACTGATGAAATTCCGAGACTGAGAAGGACAGGTAAAATATAATCATGAATATGTGCTGAAAATATGAACTCTATCTGATAAAAGACCAGTAGTATTGTGGTTTTCTATTTTTGTTTAAAATTTAATGAAAATACTTTTAAAACTCTCATTTGGCGGCAGCCACACAACCCCCAGAGTTCTTAAAAGACATTTGCTGATGGCTAATTATAAACAAGGATTGAAAACTTCCTTTGTTCTGAAGGAGGTTTCACTGGTGAATCAATCCATGACCACTTTTAAAATGACTTACTGAAGTACGGAAACATGAGCTCAGAACTTTCTGAAATTAGATTTGAAAAATGCCTCTAATATGTAGCAAGTTACTCAGCCTCGTTGAGTTGGAACTGTTCCGGCATAGATGCTGTGGTTCCACATTGCGTTTTTCTCTTTGAGCTTAGCAAGTGCATTTCATTTCAGAGGTGATGCCGCAAGTCATATATTTCTGATTGCTATCTGGAAAGTACTTGGGTGCTATCAGGAGAACTATTGTATCATTCTTCTTATCATTAGCACTACGAGTAGTGGATATGTTCCACCATTGCACTCAGATCCAGGTAATTTCCCCCTTGAGCAGCTTTCACTTAAGGCTACAGAAGATGACTTTCCCTTGGAGCCAAGCAGGCTTAACATTCATCTCCAAGCTTCAGAAGAACCACTTGAGAGGTAATATTAAATGTCTGTACTATCAGGTAGTTTCATCCACTCACAACACAAATTTATAGCCAACTTGTCAGTAATAGGTGAACATTGCTGCTGTTATCCAAGTCCATCACATCCTGGTCCCTGCTGCTAGTTTTATACTTGGTTTGTTTGGAGTAGATTCTCCACCTGCAGGGTCCCGACCCAAAACTACACCTATCCGTGTTCTCCAAAGATGCTGCCTTATCCGCCGAATTACTCCAGCACATTGTGCTCACATGGTCCACTCCATCCAATGAGAGCCTGGCCAATGGTAGGAGATAGACACAAAAAGCTGGGGTAACTCAGCGGGTCAGGCAGTATCTCTGAAGAAAAGGTATAGGTGATGTTTCGGGTCATGACTCTTCTTCAGACTGAAGGGTCTCGACCCGAAATGTCACCTATTCCTTTTCTCTAAAAATGCTACCTGACTGGCTGAGTTACTCCAGCATTTTGTGTCTATCGTCGGTATAAACCAGCATTCCCACACAGTGGAAGGAGATCCCATTTCAGAAGTTCCTCAACCAGGAAACAGCTGGAAGGAGGCCCTCCGAGTCCGTGCTGACCCATGCACTAGTTCTATCCTACACACTAGGGACAATTTACAGAAACCAATTAACCTGCAAAACTGCACGTCTTTGGAATGCAGGGGAAAACTGGAGCACCCGGAGAGAACCCGGGAGAACACAGGGAGAATCGACAAACTCTACAAACAACACCCGGAATCAGGATGGAACCCGGGTCTCTGGCGCTGTAAGGCAGCAACTCTACCGCTGCACCACTGTGCTGCCAGAATTGTTTTTTATTTTCCAGTCGAACCCAATTCCAAAATGTTCGATACACCTCCACCAAAAGTTCTTGCAGTGCTGGTGAAGGGGATTTAGCCTCCATGGACCCATTTCGGTGACAAATACACACGGTTACAAGTTACTCACCAGGTCAAATTACAGAGTCACAGAGCTGTACACCACAGGAAAAGGCAATTTGGCCTCCCATGTCCATGGTGCCCATGAAAGTCATCTACATTATCCACAGTGTCAGCTGGTCTGGAAGATTATGGGATCCAGGGCAAGCTCGCCAGGTGACCAACAAAGTTGGCTTGAGGTTTAAGTATAGTTTATTGTCACGCCTACCTAGGTACAGCGAAAAGCTTTTCTTTTGCATGCTATCCTGTCAGCAGAAAGACTATACATGATTACAATCAAGTTGACCACAGTGTACAGATACAGGATAAAGGGAAATACATTGTACAAGAAGTCCAGTAAAGTACAATTAAAGATAGTCCAAAGGTCTCCATAAGATACATGGTAGGTCAGGACTGCTCCCTAGTTGGTGATAGGATAGTTCAGTTGCCTGATAACAGCTGGGAAGAAAGGAGATAGTAGGTGGTTGTTTTTCAGAGTAGCCCCTTATGTGTGGTGTGCCGTAGCGATTGGCGCTGATTCCACAATGGAATTGCAGGAAGGGTGTAGATTCACCTCATTACAGGAAGAAGGTGGAGGCTTCGGAGAGGCTGCAGAAGAGGTACATCAGAATGCTGCCTGGATTAGAATGTATTAGCTACAGTATAAGGAGTGATTGGACAAACTTGGATTGTTTTCCTTGGAGCATAGGAGGCAGAGGGTAGACCTTTTAGGTATATTTTTAATTATATATAGGGTGGACATTCAGAACCCTTTTCCCAGAGTGGAAATGTCAAAGAATAAAGGGCATAGCTTGAAGGTGAGAGAGGCAAAACCTTTCGGAGATGTGCGGGACAATTTAGTGTTAATATACGGAGAGTGGTAGTGCCTGGAACATGCTGCCAGGGCTGGGCTGTTGGGCTATCTAGAGAACACACCCCTGCTCTTTGAAGTGTTATTATGGGTTCTTATAGCTCAACCTAAAGGACCTCAGTGTAATATCTCATCCAAAAGAAGGCAGCTGCATCGATGCCACTCCTGCACTAGGTCTGAATTTTACTGTCAGCTTAAATGTTTAAGGTCAAGTGTCTGATGTGAAACTTGAATCCGTCTGAGTCTGAAGCAACTGAGTCATGGCAAACACTGTCAACTTCATGAAAAGCAGTTCAATGGGAGCCACCTAGTGTTAATTAATAACATTAATGTCAAGGGACAATGTGCAAACTCTTTAGAATGTAACATGGAATCCTCATGCTCCTGACTGGGACCTGGTAATTGGGCTATCAAGAATGTAAGGTGTCACCTTGCCCACACCTAACAATGGCTGTTTCCTTTATCATCGTTACTTTTTTGCAAATTCATTTGTTCTATATTTCTCCATATCACCGTCTACATCTCTCGTTTCCCTTTCCCGTGACTCTCACTTTGAAGAAGGGCCTCGACCCGAAACGTCACCTATTCCTTTGCTCCAGAGATGTTGTCTGATCCGCTGAGTTACTCCAGCTTTTTGTGTCTATCTAAGGTGTCTAAGACCTGATTGAAAAAGGCCACCACAGAATACTTACTCTGCCAATGAGATGCAAGAATTAGGAAGTTAGCAGCTGAAGGACAAAGAAGGAAGTGAGTAAACTCAGTGTCCGATCAGGTAAAGATTGAGAAGTAAAGGAAGAGAAAGATTGGATTAAGATTTAAAAAAATGAAAAGTAGGAGAAAGCTGTCGTTTTTATCATCTGCCAGAACAATTCACAGCTAATGGAAAAAGACTACACACTTGCAATACATCATTACTAAAGCCAAATAGTTTGATTCACACTTGTATTCCATAACAACAAAGTCCAACAAGCCTATATCAGCTCTCAGAATAATGCCATCAATCACTATTAGTCTTTGATTTCCCTGTAGACTATTTTCTCCCAGCTGCAATCACGAGGGGCAATTAAAGGGGTCAATTAAAATTCACCAATCAGCACATGAGCGCAGCGGTAGAGTTGCTGCCTTGCGGCGCTTGCAGTGCTGGAGACCAGGGTTTGATCCCGACTATGGGCGCTGTCTGTACGGAATTATTACGTTCTTCCCGTGACCGCGTGGGTTTTCCCTGAGATCTTCGGTTTCCTCCCACACTCCAAAGACGTACAGGTATGTAGGTAAATTGGCTTGGTAAATGAAAAAATTGTCCCTAGTGTGTGTAAGAGAGTGTTAATATGCAGAGGTCGCTGGTCGGTGCAATCTTGGTGGCTCAAAGGGCCTGTTTCCGTGCTGTATCTCTAAACTAAACTAAACACATCTTCAGAATTTGAGAGAAAACAAGACCATCAGGATGGAACCCATTATGTAGGACCACGTGTAAAACCCACACAAACAGCACCCAATGTCAGGATTGAACAGAAGTCTCTGAGCTATGAGGCAACCACACTAACCATGTCACCACTATGTGCTGTTTGACAGTAACCAATGTGTATCATGACTATATAAAAGCCCTTAATCTTGTAATTACCAGTTCTAAATATCCATAGGTGTTTAGTCTATATCCAATGGGCAGATATATTAACCTTGAGATGTTCTATGATGAGAAAGGCATTAAAATGCTATCTTCTTGAAGCTAATACGGGATTAACGAATCTCAGATAGCAATTTCTCAATATTAACGAC